>NW_028252731.1:600000-978643 GCF_964263255.1 Lissotriton vulgaris | reverse complement strand
CCTCCTTGACCTGTGAGTTGGCCTATATCTTGATGATGCTCCTCCTCAGTGACCTGTGAGTTGGGCTAGCTCTGATGATCATCCTCCTTCTCCTTCTCCCCCTCAGTGACCTGTGAGTTGGGCTAGCTCTTGATGATGCTCCTCACCCCCCCCGACCCCCCCCCAGTGACCTGTGAGTTAGGCGAGCACTTGATGATGCTCCTCATCCTCCTCCTCATCCTTCACCTCCTCCTTCTCCTTTTTCCTCCTCCTCCTCCTCCTCCTCCTCCTCCTTCTCCTCCTCCTCCTCCTCCTTCTCCTCCTCCTTCTCCTCCTCCTCCTCCTCCTTCTCCTCCTCCTCCTCCTCCTTAACCTGTAAGTTGGGCTAGCTCTTGTTGATTGCTCCTCCTCCTCCTGCTCCTCCTTCTTCTCCCCCTCCCTCCTTTTCCCCCTCAGTTGACCTATGAGTTGGGCTAGCTCTTAATGATGCTCCTCCTTCTCCCCCCTCAGTGACCTGTGAGTTGGGCTAGCTCTTGATGATGATCCTCCTCCTCCTCTTTTCCCCCCCCCTCAGTGACCTGTGAGTTGGGCTAGCTCTTGATGATGCTCCCCCCACCCCCCCCCTCCTCAGTGACCTGTGAGTTGGGCTAGCTCTTGATGATGCTCCTTCTCCTCCTCCTCCTCCTCCTCCTCCTTCTTCTTCTCCTTCTCCTCTCCTCCTCCTCCTCTCTCCTCCTCCTTCTCCTCCACCTGTGAGTTGGGCTAGCTCTTGATGATACTCCTCCTCCTCCTCCCCCCTCAGTGACCTGTGAGTTAGGCTAGCACTTGATGATGCTCCTCCTCATCCTTCTCCTCCTCCTCCTCCTCCTTAACCGGTGAGTTGGGCTAGCTCTTGATGATGCTCCCCCCCCCCCCTCCTCAGTGACCTGTGAGTTGGGCTAGCTCTTGATGATGCTCCTTCTCCTCCTCCTCCTCCTCCTCCTCCTCCTTCTTCTTCTCCTTCTCCTCCTCCTCCTCCTCCTCCTCCTTTCCCTCCTCCTTCTCCTCCACCTGTGAGTTGGGCTAGCTCTTGATGATACTCCTCCTCCTCCTCCCCCCTCAGTGACCTGTGAGTTAGGCTAGCACTTGATGATGCTCCTCCTCATCTTCTCCTCCTCCTCCTCCTCCTCCTCCTTAACCGGTGAGTTAGGCTAGCTCTTGTTAATGCTCCTCCTCCTCCTACCCCTCAGTGACCTGTGAGCTGGCTAGCTATTGATGATGATGCTGCTCCTCCTCCTCCTACTCCCCCTCAGTGACCCATGAGTTGGGCTAGCTCTTGATGATCCTCGTCCTCCTTCTCCCCCTCAGTGACCTGTAATTTGGGCTAGCTATTGATGATGATCCTCCTCCTCCTTCTCCCCCTCAGTGACCTGTGAGTTGGGCTAGCTCTTGATGATGCTCCTCCTCCCCCTCCCCCTCAGTGACCTGTGAGTTAGGCTAGCTCTACATGATGCTCCTTCTCCTCCTCCTTCTCCTCCCCCTCAGTGACCTGTGAGTTAGGCTAGCACTTGATGATGATCCTCCTCCTCCTCCTTCTCCTCTTTTTCCTCCTCTTCTTCCTCTCCCCCCTCCTCCTCCTCCTTCTCCCCCTCCTCCTCCCCTCCTCCTCCTTCTCCCCTCCTCCTCTCCTTCTCCTCCCCCTCAGTGACCTGTGAGTTGGGCTAGCACTTGATGATGCTCCTTCTCCTCCTCCTCCTCCCCCCCCTCCCCCCCCCCTCCCCCCTCAGTGACCTGTGTGTTGGGCTAGCTCTTGATGATGCTCCTCCCCCTCAGTGACCTGTGAGTTGGGCTAGCTCTTGATGATGATCCTCCTCCTCATCCTTCTCCTCCTCATCCTTCTCCTCTTTCTCCTCCTTCTCGACCTGTGAGTTGAGCTAGCTCTTGATGATGCTTCTCCTCCTCCTCCTCCCCCCCTCAGTGACCTGTGAGTTGGGCTAGCTCTTGATGATGCTACTCCTCCTCCTCCTCCTCCTACTCCCCCCTCAGTGACCTATGAGTTGGGCTAGCTCTTGATGATGTTCCTCCTCCTCCTTCTCCCCCTCAGTGACCTGTGAGTTGGGCTAGCTATTGATGGTGAGCCTCCTCCTCCGTCTCCCCCTCAGTGACCTCTGAGTTGGGCTAGCTCCTGATGATGCTCCTCCCCCTCAGTGACCTGTGAGTTGGGCTAGCTCTTGATGATGCTACTCCTCCTCCCCCTCAGTGACCTGTGAGTTGGGCTAGCTCTTGATGATGCTCCTCCTCTTCCCCCTCAGTGACCTATGAGTTGAGCTAGCACTTCATGATGCTCCTCCTCCTCCTCAGTGACCTGTGAGTTGGGCTTGCTCTTGATGATGCTCCTCCGTCTCCCCCTCAGTGACCTGTGAGTTGGGCTAGCTCTTGATAATGCTCCTCCTCCTCCTTCTCCCCCTCAGTGACCTGTGAGTTCGGCTAGATATTGATGATGATCCTCCTCCTTCTCCCCATCAGTGACCTGTGAGTTGGGCTAGCTCTTGATGAGGCTCCTCCTCCTCTTCCTCCTTCTCCCCCTCAGTGACCTGTGATTTGGGCTAGCTCTTGATGATGAGCCTCCTCCTCCGTCTCCCCCTCAGTGACCTGTGAGTTGGGCTAGCTCTTGATGATGCTCCTCCTCCTCCCCCCCAGTGCCCTGTGAGTTGGGCTAGCTCTTGATGATGAGCCTCCTCCTCCGTCTCCCCCTCAGTGACCTGTGAGTTGGGCTAGCTCTTGATGATGCTCCTCCTCCTTCTCCTTCTCCCCCTCAGTGACCTGGGAGTTGGGCTAGTTCTTGATGATGCTACTCCTCCTCCCCTCTCAGTGACCTGTGAGTTGGGCTATCTCTTGATGATGCTCCTCCTCCTCCCCCTCCGTGACCTGTGAGTTGAGCCAGCACTTGATGATGCTCCTCCTCCTCCTTCTCCCCCTCCTCCTTCTCCTCCTCCTCAGTGACCTGTGAGTTGGGCTAGCTTTTGATGATGCTCCTCCGTCTCCCCCTCAATGACCTGTGAGTTGGTCTAGCTCTTGATGATGCTCCTCCCCCTCAGTGACCTGTGAGTTAGACTAGCACTTGATGATGCTCCTCCTCCTCCTTCTCCTCCTCCCCTTTCTCCTCCTCCTTCTCCTCTTTCTCCTCCCCCTCGGCCTCCTTCTCCCCCTCCTCCTCCTTCTCTTCCCCCTCCGTGACCTGTGAGTTGGGCTAGCACTTGATGATGCTCCTACTCCTCCTCCTCCCCCCCTCAGTGACCTGTGAGTTGGGCTAGCTCTTGATGATGCTCCTCCTCCTCCCCCTCAGTGACCTTTGAGTTGGGCTAGCTCTTGATGATGCTCCTCCTCCTCATCCTCATCCTCCTCCTCATCCTTCTCCTCCTCCTCCTCCTCCTCCTCCTCCTCCTCCTCCTCCTCTTCTACCTGTAAGTTGGGCTAGCTCTTGATGATGCTTCTCCTCCTCCTCCCCCCCTCAGTGACCTGTGAGTTGGGCTAGCTCTTGATGATGATGCTGCTCCTCCTCCTCCTACTCCCCCTCAGTGACCTGTGAGTTGGGCTAGCTCTTGATGATGCTGCTCCTCCTACTCCCCCTCAGTGACCTATGAGTTGGGCTAGCTCTTGATGATGCTCCTCATCCTCCTTCTCCCCCTCAGTGACCTGTGAGTTGGGCTAGCTTTTGATGATGTCCCTCCTCCTCCTTCTCCCCCTCAGTGACCTGTGAGTTGGGCTAGCTCTTGATGATGAGCCTCCTCATCCGTCTCACCCTCAGTGACCTGTGAGTTGGGCTAGCTCTTGATGATGCTCCTTCTCCTTCTCCCCCTCAGTGACCTGTGAGTTGGGCTACCTCTTGATGATGCTCCTCCTCCTCCCCCTCAGTGACCTGTGAGTTGAGCTAGCACTTCATGATGCTCCACCTCCTTCTCAGTGACCTGTGAGTTGGGCTAGCTCTTGATGATGCTCCTCCGTCTCCCCCTCAGTGACCTGTGAGTTGGGCCAGCTCTTGATAATGCTCCTCCTCCTCCTTCTCCCCCTCAGTGACCTGTGAGTTCGGCTAGTTATTGATGATGCTCCTCCTCCTTCTCCCCATCAGTGACCTGTGAGTTGGTCTAGCTCTTGATGAGGCCCCTTCTCCCCCTCAGTGACCTGTGAGTTGGGCTAGCTCTTGATGATGCTCCTCCTCCTCCTCCTCCTCCTCCTCCTCCCCCTCAGTGACCTGTGAGTTGGGCTAGCTCTTGATGATGAGCCTCCTCCTCCGTCTCCCCCTCAGTGACCTGTGAGTTGGGCTAGCTCTTGATGATGCTCCTCCTCCTTCTCCTTCTCCCCCTCAGTGACCTGCTAAGGGGGTATAAAAATTTAATTTGAATAGGCCCAGATGCCTTTGAACTTTTTGCCAAGCTCCAAAAGCTGCCTTCAGCGTCTTATACTTTTTTTTTATGGTAACTGGGCTCGACAACCTTAAGAAAACTGCCTTTCACTTTCTCACCCATAATCATTTCGTATATCGTTGGCATTTGACAAACAGGCATATTTATTCTGTCTCCCATTGTAGGAGGGCTAATAAATTGTAATGTAGCCACTAAATAACAAAAAATGAAATAAGGGACATTCCAACCCCCACACTCATTACTAAGTATCATTTTCTTGAGGGCTTTGCGATGGCGTTTATAGCCCCACAAAAACCGGGAAGTAGTCCTTTCTAAGTTTTTAAAACAGGAAGAATGAAATTCCAACGGTATAGTGCGATACATATACAGCACTTTTGGTAAGATCAGCATTTTTAAGATGTTGAGTCTACCATTTAATGATAGGTGTAAATGATCTAAACGCTGTAACATAGTATTAATTTGTAGTATGACAGGGTTTATATTAAGTATTTTCTCTATGGGCAAGGAAATCTTAATTCCCAAATATGTGACCTCTGGGGTAGTAGAAATATTCGGAGGTGGATTATCTCCAGAGCAAAAAATCTGCGTTTTCTCCAGGTTAAGTTTATAACCGGAGAATGATCCAAATTGTTTGGCAAGATCATTAATTGCCGGAAGAGCTGTCTGGACGTCGGTGGTAGTTATCACAATATCATCAGCATAAGCCAATGCTCGGTAGTTGGTATTAGCCAAATAAATAGGTCTGATCTTTTGTTCCAAAATAAATCGGTTAATTAAAGGTCAATATAAAGTGCGAAAAGTAAAGGCGAACAGGGACATCCTTGACGGGTGCCCCTGGTGATTGAAAAAAAAGGGGAAACTTGGCCGTTAATTCGAATTCAAGCTTTTGGAGCAGTATACATTGTTTTAAGTGCCTTTAAAAAACCTGCACCTAATCCCTTCCTGGCTAACACGTCCCACAGATAGCCCCAGGCAACACGGTCAAAGGCTTTTTCAGCATCTAAAAATACAAGTCCAACAATAGACCGTGTTGCCTGGGACCAATCGAGAAACGTGATCACCCGTCAGATATGATCCGCAGTGTCACGGGCAGGAATAAAACCATGTTGAAATTTAGAAACTAACAGAGAAATAATATTGGATAATCGTGAGGCAAGAATTTTAGACAAAATGTTACTATCGGCATTTATAAGTGAAATGGGACGAAAGGATGACGGTGACAAGGGGATTTACCTTTTTTAAGGATTACAGTTATTATAGAATCATGCCACGATTGAGGGACGATACCTTGTTGGGCTCTTAAGCATAAATCCACCAGTTCTAATCTTAGAATACCGCGAAAATGTTTTTTTTTAAAAACTCCAAGGGAATAGCGTCAGGGCCTGCAGCTTTTCCAGAAGCTAAGGACAGCAGTGAAAGCTCAATCTCCTCCCAAGTAATTGGCAGGTCCAGCTTCTCGCTCTCCTGTGTAGATCAGAGATCATTCAGAGCAGATTCGGTGAATTGAGTAATCTGGACTGAGCAGTTTCCCACCACATCCTCGGCATATAGCTTGGAATAAAAATCACAAAACACTAAGAATATCAGCGGTTTTGTTAACAGTCGCCCCTGCGGTATTATTAATTGTGTTGATACTAGCAAACACCGCTTTCTGCCTTGCCCTCTTAGCCAAATGTTTTCCTGAATTTTCTCCTACTTCGTAAACTTCCGTTCGGAAAGCAGCAATTTGCTGAGCAAACTTTAAAGCAAATCCTTGATGAATCTTAACCTTAAGAGCCAGTAGCTCCTTGGTAATAGTATCTGTGTCTAGTCCCTTATTACACGCCTGCATAAGCCTAATCTCCAACAATCTTAGATTATTCATTTCTACTTCCTCTTTCTTTCTAATCTCCCTCTGTTTTCTTATTGAATAGTTTAAAGTTTCTCTTCGAACCCCACACTTAAATGTATCACAAGCTACCTCTGCAGAAGCGGATCCTTTGTTATTAGAAAAAAACTCAGGAATCCAAGTATTCATATACTCAACGTAGGATAAGTCGAACAGGAGCTTACGATCAAAAGACCACGACCGGGGAATGGGTGAAATGTTTAAGTCAAAGCTAAAAGTGATGGGGTTATGGTCCGATATAATTTTTGGTAACACCCCATATTCCATTTGAGCAAGTTCGTTATGTAAAGTCTTAGCAACGAAGAAGTAATCCAGCCTAAAATGTCTTTGATGGGGGGCAGAGAAAAAAGTACAGCCAAAAGTTCCCCCCCCCTTTTTTCATACCCCACATCTATCAATCTTATGTTCTTGAACAATTCCCTTAACTGCTTTAAATACATTCTTCTTTCTCCCTGCATATGGAGTATTTCCGCAAATATCAAATGTTTCAACCAAATGCAAGTTAGCGTCCCCACATAATATCAAACAAGGTGACCATAAAGCTAACTCCACACTTAGTTGATGTAATACTGTGGGGTTATTAACAGTAGAGGCATAAACCGAACAGATAGCAATGATTGATCCCCCAAGTTTGAGTTCTGCAATGACCCATCGTCCCAGTGGATCTTTTTTAATTCTTTTAACTTCATCCAGTCCAAACCTCTTTAGAATGGCCACCCCTCTTATTGTAGAGCTTTGACGAGAGCACCCCACAACCTCCAATCCGAGATCCTTAAGCCATCCTCTATTTGCCCAAGAGACATGGGTCTCCTGTATGCAGATTAAATCTGTCCTCATAGTTTTTAACATCTGAGCCATTATACCCCTTTTTCTTTTATCATTTAACCCACAAACATTAATGGAGCAGATCGTCAATTTAACCATTTTCTTGTTTTAGTGCAGTTCTGCAATTAAGCTTGCAATAACAGAACGTTCCAAAAATTGACACCAGCCACACAAAAATCCTAAACTTAAGAACAAAGCATCCTTCAGCTGTACCTCCTTGCACCCAAAAAAGAACTCTCTCCCACCCACACCCCCCCCAGCACACACACCCAATCCGCCCTCTTCCCAAAACCCCCCCATCGGAAGCTTAAGGGCAAAAGCCCTCATTGATGGAAAGTGAGTATGAACTATGTGGTTCTGCCCGGGGCGACCAGACCCCAATAATGCCCTGTGAGTTGGGCTAGCTCTTGATAATGCTCCTCCTCCTTCTCCCCCTCAGTGAACTTTGAGTTCGGCTAGTTATTGATGATGCTCCTCCTCCTCCTTCTCCCGATCAGTGACCTGTGAGTTGGGCTAGCTCTTGATGATGCTCTTCCTCTTCCTCCTTCTCCCTCTGTGACCTGTGAGTTGGGCTAGCTCTTGATGATGCTCCTGCTCTTCCTCCTCTTCCTCCTTCTCCCCCTCAGTGACCTGTGAGTTGGGCTAGCTCTTGATGATGCTCCTCCTCCCTCTCCTTCTCCCCCTCAGTGACCTGTGAGTTGGGCTAGCTCTTGATGATGCTCCTCCTCCTCCTTCTCCCCCTCAGTGACCTGTGAGTTGGGCTAGCTCTTGATGATGCTACTCCTCCTTCCCCTCAGTGACCTGTGAGTTGGGCTAGTTATTGATGATGCTCCTCCTCCTCCTTCTCCCCATCAGTGACCTGTGAGTTGGGCTAGCTCTTGATGATGCTCCTCCTCCTCCTTCTCCCTCTCCCCCTCAGTGACCTGTGAGTTGGGCTAGCTCTTGATGATGCTACTCCTCCCCCCCCTCAGTGACCTGTGAGTTGGGCTAGCTCTTGATGATGCTCCTCCTCCCCCTCCCCCTCAGTGACCTGTGAGTTGGGCTAGCCCTTGATAATGCTCCTCCTCCTCCTCCTCCTCCTCCCCCTCAGTGACCTGTGAGTTTGGCTAGTTATTGATGATGATGCTCCTCCTCCTTCTCCCCATCAGTGACCTGTGAGTTGGGCTAGCTCTTGATGATGCTCTTTCTCTTCCTCCTTCTCCCCCACATTGACCTGTGAGTTGGGCTTGCTCTTGATGATGATCCTCCTCCTCCTCCTCCTCCTCCTCCCCCTCAGTAAAAACATGTGAGTTGGGCTAGCTCTTGATGATGTTCCTCCTCCTCCTCAGCTACCTCAGTGACCTGTGAGTTTGGCTAGCTCTTGATGATGCTCCTCCTCCTCCTCCTCCTTCTCTCCCTCAGTGACCCGTGAGTTGGGCTATCTCTTGATGATGCTCTCCTCCCTCTCCCCCTCCCCCTCAGTAACCTGTGAGTTGGGCTAACTCTTGAAGATGCTCCTCCTCCTCCTCCTCCTCCTCCTCCTCCTCCTCCTCCCCTCCTCCTCTTCCTCCTCCTCCCCCCCTCCTCCTTCTCCTCTTCCTCCTCCCCCTCCCCCTCCTCTTCCTCCTTCTCACCCTCAGTGACCTGTGAGTTGGGCTAGCACTTGATGATGCTCCTCTTCCTCCTTCTCCCCCTCAGTGACCTGTGAGTTGGACTAGCTCTTGATGATGCTCCTCCTCCTTCCCCTCAGTGACCTGTGAGTTGGGCTTGCTCTTGATGATGCTCCTCCTCCTTCTCCCTCTCAGTGACCTGTGAGTTGGGCTAGCTCTTGATGATGCTCCTCCTTCCCCTCAGTGACCTTTGAGTTGGGCTAGCTCTCGATGATGCTGTTCCTCCTCCTCCTCCTCCTCCTCAGTGACCTGTGAGTTGGGCTAGCTCTTGATGATGCTCCTCCTTTTGGGCGAGTCGCCCTTGTTGTTGTAGTTCTGTGTGCTTGATGGCCACTCGAGTCCTCTTTGGTGAGACTGTGGTTCTGTTGGCTGCTGGACTTCCCTTCTTCCCTGTGTGTTTTTTCTTGGGTTATCTGCGCCAGGTTGGCCTTGAGATTAGGCTTCCTGTTTTTCTCTTGGGCTGCTTGACAAGCCTTCTGCAGGGGTTTTTTCCCTGCGACTGTTCTGTTGTCCTCTGCTGTGAAAGTTTCTTCCAAAGAGGGTTCCCATGTCTTGGGACTTAACTTACCCTATGTGGGGTAGTGATAGCTGTTATATAGCTTATGCTATGCTGGGGAGTTGTGTCCGCCTTCGGGCCTCTGCTCTCTATGGCGTTCAAGTACGTTGCAGGTGCAATTCCCTTTTTACTGGATTGGAATGCCTTGGTGGTGCCCAGGGGTGTCTTCCCCAGGGTTGCTGTGGTGTTTGCCAGGTCTGACCTACTGTCTGTGGCCTGGCGTCGTGGCTCTGGTTCTGCTTCTTGTAGTCGTGTGTGCCGACCCCTCGCTGAGGTGTGTCCAGGCTCCTCTTCGCCTTCATGTTCTCCGTCCTGGGGGCTGAGATGGTTTATTGCTCCTCCTTCTTTTGGGCGTCACCTGCCCGGTCTTCCTGGTGGCCTGAGCTATTTTTCCTGCTTCCGACTGCTTTATTGCAGTCAGCGCTGTTCTGTCTGGTCTGTTGCCTTCCGACTGTGGTGGGCTCGCCTTCTTTCCCTTGTCTCCTTCGGCCCTCTAGGTTGTTGTTCTTCCTCTTACTTGCCCTGGCATAGGATGGGGCTTCTGTGGCCTTGTAGGGGCGTGGGGTGCTTCGGGTGCTTCGGCCTTGCCCTTGGTTCCTCTGAGTGTGAACTGGCTTATTCTTTTCTTCTTCCCACACCCCTCTTGGGGTCGGTGCTGTTCTGCTTGTGAAGGTTCCCCTTGCCTGGGAGGGCGGTGCTCCTCGCCCTGTCTGTTCGACTAGTCCCCTGTGGGGCCCTCTGTTATGCCCAGGCTGGTGGGGTCCTTCGCAGATCCTCCTTCCCCGTGGGTATGGCTAGGGTATCTATTCTACGTTAAGGAATCTGGGGCTAGTAGTCTCCATCAGATGTACGAGTTACTTACCTTCGGTAACTATGTATCTGGTAGAGACGATTCTAGCCACAGATTCCTTCACAGTCCGCCCTTCCTCCCCGTTGTGCGAGAACATTTGGCTTGCACTTCTGGTCTCGCCTCCTGTTGGGTGGCTATGTCTTCTGTGAGTGCATTCTTTCTTCTTTTGACAGGATGGTTTGTCTTGTTTCTTGTTCCTTTCCTCCTCTTTGGCGCTTTGGAGGATGGGTCTATAGGTACTCCTGTGCCCCTCTGCTCTGGTTGTTCCAGGATTGAGGCTACCCTTTACTCTCATCCCTCCCCTCCCTCCCTCTTTGTTACTAGGGTTCTGGCCCCTCTGCTAACCTCTGGGTTTGAGTCATCTGGCCGTGCCTTGCCCTTTGTTCCTTTGGGGGGTTGTCACACTCGGTGCTGGGGTTGCCTTGGAGGTTTGCCGTTCCCTGTTTGTCTTGGAACTGGTGCCCCTTCGTTGTTCTTGGTTGGGGTTATAGCCCTGCCTCATGTTGTCATGACATTTTGCATATGTTCCTTGCCTCAAGGGGGGAACTATCTACCTGCTGGCAAGATGCCTTCTCAGGGCTGTGCGCTGTTCTTTCTTCTTTCCACGCCTTTGGGTACTGCAGTGTTTGTACTGCTCCTTATGGTGTTGTTCGTCACCATTCCTTTTTCCACTTTTTCTGCTCTTTTGCACACTGTTCCCATGCTCCCACAGTTTGTCTGATGGCTCCGCGTCGTGGCACTGAAAAGTTCTTCGAAGAAAACGGACGCAGGCGCGCCGTGGTGGGACTTAAGTGACCTCGCTGACATCACGTACGCAGACGACGCCTGGGGGGAGTTGCGTGTTGCTGTCCCCCTGGTGCGTAGGGATGCTGTGGCAAAAAAGTTTCCGGATCCAGTCTCACACCTGGGGATAATTCTACGTTAAGGAATCTGCAGCTAGAATCATCTCTACCAGATGCATCGTTACGGACGGTAAGTAACTCGTACTTTGAGTCTACATTGGACGAAACGGATGATGTGGTTGAATATGTTTTCAAGCTCACAGAATACTTAAAATCGGATGTGATTCCTCTAGGTTTGCAAAATTTGCAACACCTGCTATTTTTACACAGGATCCAAAGTTTCGTTCTGGTTTCAGTCATTTGGCCACAACCTGCTCCAGACACTGTATGGTCTTAGGCATAGACACTGCCATTAAACATAGTTGCAAAGAACTTAAAGAGATTGCGGAGTTGGAAAAACTCATTCACGAAGAGTCTAATATTACTGATGCAAAAAATCTGTTTGAAAAAATCAATCAAACTATCACTACCTTCAACACCTTTGAACTAAATAAAAAAAATCAATAAAATACAAAAGGACATTAAGAGCTACAACGTAGCGAAAACATAGCCATACCTACGGGACACATTTTACGACACCCCCAACCAACCACAGAGACCCAGACATTGGGACAGATGTGGAAATAAAAAAGCCATCACCTTTTCAGACTCATCCGACACATCCATTGAAGACTCCAACCCTGGTGAGGGCTCTAGTTCAGAAAGAAACCATAATAGACTACCCCCTCCACTTCTTCCTAATTTTTTAGGAGTGAACCGTGGACGCAGGAGAGGCAGAACAAGAGAAAATTATCAGTACCAATATGTAGGTGAACACCAAACAAGGTGCAAATTCTACCAATTGCGGTATGGGTGTATGTTTGCACCTGTGGATTGTATAATACTTGTAGGGTTCTCTGATTCATTTTGGTAGTCCCATGCTTGCATGGTGAAACTTAAAGTGAAGGGAGTGAGATTCCTCTCTCCAGACAGATTTGTGGATTGTTGTATTCCTGTAACCTGGTTGGGGCACACACTAAGGAGGGGAGTACCAGGACTCCCATTTGCTTTTAAAAAGGTGCTCCTTGATTGAGAGGCCTGAAGAAAGGGCACACATCAAGAATGAGATGGGTCTGATAATAGAATCTCAATGTGTCTGGCCAATCATTTGATCTGCATATCACTGCGGCTGACATCCATGTGTCAACTATAGTCACTCCTATGGCCTGTGTTGTAACAGACTGCTTTTGAAGAGGAAAAAGAGAGCAAAGGAGCATGCACCTTAAAAGAACAGATCCCCAACATAAAACTTCAAAGTGTTAGATCCTAAATCACATTTGGTAACCTGGAATAGACTATGAGAAGGGGAGGTTGAGAACCCAAAAGTTGTCATCTGCTAAGCAGTCAGAAGGGCTGTGTGAAGATGGGAAGGTCTGCAAGATTCTTCCTGGGAGCCAAGGCCTGGTAGTCTCCTTGCGGTGACATCACCCAGAGAATCAAAAACAATGTGCTTTGGAGTCTGAAGCATCAGCGCCTGCCAGCTTGCAAAGACCAGTTGCCCTGTGAGGAAGAGGAGAGCGGTGAAGGGAGCCAGGTCCTGTGGGAAGCCAGGTCCAGTGGGGAGCCCTGTCGAGTGGAATCCCGGTGTGAGGAAACAGCTACTGTCTTTGCCTATGTGCAGGACTTAGTCCACAACCCCTGTATACCAGATGAGGGCTGCTGTGAATATAGCCATGTTAAAGACTGCCATACACTTATGTTATGTTATTTATTTTTGTAGAGCGCACAGTTACCCGAAGGTGTCCTGGCGCTAGGTGCTGACTGCCTGAGAAGAATAGCTTTATTGAGAAAGAGCAAAGTTTTCAAACCCTTACGGAAGGACAGAAGGTCCGGGGCATTCCTGAGCATGAACGACAGGTCATCCCATGCTCTAGATGCACAAACAATAAAACCTCTACCTCCTCAGTTGTTTTTTTTTAAAGGAGGCCACTTGTACTTGCTTAGCACTTGAGGATCTTAGGTTCCTGCCTGGAATATACCATTGCAGCCTACGTCTAAGGAACTCTGGACCAATTCCATTTACTGCTTTAAAAACACTGCAAAGAGCTTTAAAGCGAGTTCTGAGTCTCACTGGGAGCCAGTGTAGTTTTTTCAGTTTGCTTCTAACAGAAACAAACTTGGGAGTTTAGGTCAGCAGTCTTGCCGCTGCATTATGGACCAGTTGAAGTCTGTTCTGGTGTTGTTCTTGAGCATTGAGGTATAGGCAGTTACAATAGTCCAGGTGTGACAGTATGAGAGCGGTCACTACTGTCCTCAGGTTATTCTTAGTCAGAAAAGCCTTGATTTTCCTAATTACCCTTAGAACCATAAAGCAGGCTGAGGACACCATGCTCACCGGGTCTCCCATAGAGAGCCTAGTGCCCACCATGACCCCCATGTTCTTAGCTTTCCTAACAGGTTCAGGGCATTTACCAAGGTCCTCAGGCCACCACTCTGGGGTCCAGACCCGGGGATTGTTCCCAAATTTCAAGACCTCGGTCTTAGAGGAATTTAATTTTAGGCAGTTAGAAGACATCCAGGTTGATAATGCCCTCATACAATCATGGAAACGGGACCCAGTCTCCTTTTCAGCTCCCTCTGTCAGCGATAACACAATCTGAGTGTCATCTGCGTAGGAGGTGAGATGAAAACCAAAGGACCTAATTACTTCCGCCAGTGGTGCCACGTAAATATTAAATAAGGTTGGACTAAGTGATGAACCTTGTGGCACTCGACATGGAAGCATAAAAGGTTCCAAAGCCATCCCATCAAGAACAACGGTCTGCAGCCTATTGGATAGGAAGGATTGTATGAGCTTCCATGCAGACCCTTTGAAACCAACTTCCGACAACCGGTCCATCAATATTTCGAGATGGACCATGTCGAAAGCCGCGGATAGATCCAACAGGATGAGTACCGCCTGTCGTCCTCTATCCACAGCTTCTCGAATTTCTTCTGTAGACTTAAACAGAGCCAACTCGGTGTTGTGGTAGGCTCTGATGCCATATTGTGATATGTCCAGAGAGTTATTGAGATGGATAAAATCACTAAGTTGGGAATTCATGACCTTTTCCAGTATCTTAGCCGGGAAAGGGAGCCTGGAAATTGATCTGTAATTATTGGGGTCCTTAGGGTCCAAATTATTCTTCTTTAGAAGGGGAAGAACAGATGCCTTTTTCCATGCATTTGGGAAAACACCTGCGGTCATAATAGCATTCAGTAGTGGAGTTAATGCTGTGCTTATGGTTTCGGGAATTTATTTTATTATTCGCACGGGACAAGGGTCGCTAGGTGCTCCGGATTTAATCATATTAAGTGATCTGAAAGAGACACGTTAGTGATAGATTCCTTACCTTATAATATCCCCAGGCGTCAGACTGGATCCGGTAACTTTTGCGTAGCAATACCCCTGCGCGTCGGTAGGCGTAGTCCGCGGCTCCGCGTCGTTAGCGCCGGAATGACGTCGTTGGAGTACTTAGACGCCGCCCTCGCGCGCTGACGTCAGTTCTTCTTTTTTCCGCGCCAGCTAGCGTAGATCCGGAGAAGCTCTACCCCTCAGTCACTTTTTGACTAAACTTTTTTGATCTTTTGATCTCTTTTTTTCTCGAGTCGTTCGACTCCTGCGGTGCCGCTAGGGATGCCCGGGTTCAAACCCTGCTCCAAGTGCAGCCGACTGATGTCTGTTACCAATCCCCATCTCCGGTGTCTTCAATGTCTAGGCCTCGACCTCGACGACCGAACCTGCTCCGACTGCCGGGCCCTGACGTATAAGGCTAGGCGGGAGCGGTCCCACAAGCGACTTGAGCTCCGGCAGTCGGCCCCACGCCGTTCAAGGTCCCGGTGCCACAGGAGGTCGAGGGACCGGTCGCGGGGTCAGAGCCCTCGTAGCTCCGGGAGTCGGCATCGATCTTCGGGATAAAGATCCTCAGGTAAGAGGCATGAGAGGTCGGAAAGGCGTCATCGCTCTTCCGACCCACCCGCGACGCGTCCGGGGGTTCGGGTGACACCACCCACGCGGCTCCGACAGAGTCGCGGGCGTCGCAACCTGCCCCACACCTTCCGGCCCTGGGCACGATGCGACGCCAGAGGAGATCGAGCGATACCTCATGGCCATGAGGTCTCTCCCTCCTCCGCCGGGCTCCGTGGCGCCTGCGGGCCCAGCGGTTCCGGCTGGGGGGGCCTAGCGGGTCGGGTGCTCCGGCGCCGCCGGCGACTTCGGTCCCGGCGCCGCAGGTCCCCACTGGATCCGGGTCGTCGCCGCTCGACCTCACCGGCGCCGGCCCCTAGGGTGACGCCCCGGCGCCGCCTACGGGCGAGGCCGTCCCCGATCCTGCCCTCGATACGGTTCCGGCGCCGCTCTAGACGTCGTATGGAGACTTTTATTTCCACAAACCGGCCCCATCCTTTGAACCTGAATTTCAGGTGATGGGTGACGAGGGAGATTGGGAGGCTCTGGCACAGGAGTGCCAGTCTCAACAGGACTGGACATGTGAGCTTGGGGATGCCAGTGGACCTGACACTTCGCCAGACACTGGTTTTGTCTCCCCTCCAACCGTGGCTACGGAGGAGGGGGCTGCCTACAGTGTAGTGTTGCAGGCGGCCAAGGCATTGGGCCTAGAGCGCCCCGTCGCAGCTGTGAGGACTAACCTCCTCACTGAGGTCCTTAAACCGCAGGCAAGCTCGGCTGAGCCTCTGCTGCCGTTTAATGAGGCCTTGTGTGATGTTCCTTTGGGCACTTTTTCCAAGCCCTCTACTGGTCAGCCTGTAGATAGGAACGTGGCCAGACGCTACCGCCTGGCTCCGGGCGACCCTTGAGCCTCTACTTCCCAGACCGCATTCCCGACGGCTCCGCCCGATCGGGAATCCAAGAGGTACGAACAATTCGGAAAGAAGGTGTTCTCGTCCCTGAGTTTGGGACTGTGGTCAGTCAATACCGCATGCCTCTTGGGCCGCTACACCCACACCCTGTGGGACACAGTCGCGGACGTGCTGCCACAATGTCCGGAGGAGGCCCGGACTAAACTCGCCCAAGCCCTTGCGGAGGGTCGAGATGCAGCACGCTATTCCATCCTGCGTGGGCTGGATACAACGGACTCACTAGGCAGAGCGAAGGCAACGACGGTGGCTGTTTGACGCCACGTCTGGTTGAGGAGCGCCAACTTTTCGGCTGATGTCCAGGCCACCCTTCTGGACATGCCGTTTGATGGCCGTCGCCTCTTTGGCGACAAGGCAGACCATGCGCTTGAGCGTTTTAAGAACTCCAGGGGTACGGCCAAGTCAGTGGGCCTCTCGGCCCGCACCAGCAAACGGGTGCCTTTCGCTCTTTTCGTAGCCAAGGAAGGGGCGCCCCCACACGTGCTGCCAGCCATGCGCCGCAGACTAATACACAGCGCAGTGGTGGCCATGGAAACCGCCGTGGCGGCGGTCGGGAACAACGGCGAGGCCAGTCCATACCTTCCCCTGCAGCATCCGCCTCAAAACCCTCCTAGTCCGTGCTTTCAGGCCCATGTGACGCCAGTGGGGGGCAGGGTTCGCCATCACCACTTCCACTGGCGCACTATCACGTCGGACATGTGAGTGCTGCAAATCTTCCGAAGGGGCTACTCCCTCCCCTTCGAGACGACCCCTCCAGCGATGCCACCGCAATACCACCGCGTGCCGGAGGATCACTTGCAACTTCTGCAAAAGGAAGTTACGGCCCTCTTGGCCAAGGGGGCCATCGAGCGCGTTCCTGGGCCAGAAGTAGGGTGTGGTTGTTACTCCCACTACTTTTTGGTACCCAAGAAGGGCAAAGGGGGCCTACGCCCTATCTTGGACCTACGGAACATCAACGGCTTCCTCCGGAAGGAGAAGTTAAAAATGCTGACATTGGCTCAGGTCTTGGCTGCCCTGGACCCAGGAGACTGGATAATGGTAGCGTTGGACTTGCAGGACGCTTATTTCCACATCCCCATCCTGCCGGCTCTACCTGCGGTTCATGAGAGGCCACGAGCACTTTCAGTTTACCGTGCTCCCCTTCGGCCTTACCAGCGCCCCACGGGTGTTCACGAAAGTGATGGCGGTGGTCGCAGCTCATCTGCGCTGGTTAGGGGTTTCAGTCTTCCCCTAGCTCGACGACTGGTTGTTGAAGGGGGGCTCGCCCCAGACAGTCGTCAGCCTCCTCCAGACAACGGCGGACCTCCTGCACCAGCTGGGTGTTTCCATCAACGTGCCGAAGTCACTGTGCCTCTCTCAGAAGCTCCTTTTCATCAGAGCGGTCCTCGACTCACTGCAGTTTCGGGTTTATCCTCCCGAACAGCGGGTCCGAGATAGTAGAAAAAAAGTTTAGCTAGGAACGGATTTAAAAAGATAAGATCTACTTTGTATTATACCAAAAATACACTGACAGAGAAACCAAAGACATAAGAGAACCACCTTATTTGACTAAATTGGCTATACACAAATATAGATATCAAAACATATATCTTTTATTCTTTTTTTATATATATCTTATTTATATTCAAATTTGTAATTCATCCACTTCATTCAAAAAAGATAGCAAACATAATTATATATCCATAAAATACGATAGACGTAGAGATGATGGAGGCAGTGCGGCAGGCGTCAACTACGCGCGTTTCAGCATACATGCCTTCATCAGGTAGCCGTCTATTGCACTAAAACAAAACATATACTGATAGATGCTTGTATTCAATGGGATACTGACGCTTCATAGATTATCTTGTCTAGCGCCTGGATGACTAGATATAGTATAAATCGCATGTGGGCTAAGGACCTCACATTTAATCCTCGGTGATTGACCCAAGGAAAGATTCAAAGCTGGAAGTTCGACGTACACTTGAATCGTAGTGCACAATTTTGATTCATTTTGAGCAATATATTCTGATTTAAGTGTAAATATATTAACTATGGCACATGATGGTAGTAGAGACGATACAGGAAGGCTGCAAAACGGCTGTCAAAACAAGGAGGGTGTTCGTCTATTTATAAGACATATTGTATCTATCTCCTCTCTCCTCGTGGCGCCGTGCCTTCACTTGCAAAAGGGTTTCCAGCGGGTCCGGGATATGCAGGCTCTGATCCCAATCTTTCAGCCTTTATCCCGGGTCTTGGTCAGGTTGACGCTGCGGCTTCTGGGGCTGATGTCCTCCTGCATCCTTCTGGTGCATCACGCCCGGTGGCGGATGCGGGCTCTGCAGTGGGACCTGAAGTTTCAGTGGGCCCAGCATCAGGGCAACCTGTCCGACCATGTCCTGATCTCGGAGGGCACTGCGAGACAGCTTCAGTGGTGGCTCACGGACCGCGATTGGGTCAGCGGCAGATCCCTCTCCCTTCCCCAACCGGAGCACGTATTTGTGACGGACGCGTCCCTCCAGGGCTGGGGAGGCCACATGGGAGAGGCAGAGATCAGAGGCCTCTGGTCTCCGGCTGAGTCCCGGCTCCATATCAACCTTCTGAAGCTGCGGGTGATTTGTCTAACAGAGAGGCATTCCTCCCCTCTGTCCGGGGGAGTGTAGTGCAGGTGTTCACGGACAACACCACCGCCATGTGGTACTGCAACAAACAGGGCGGGGTGGGGTCGTGGACCCTCTGCCAGGAGGCTCTGCGCCTCTGGCAGTGGCTAGAACATCAGGGCGTGGCCCTGGTTGTTCAACACCTGGCAGGTTCTCTGAACGCCAGGGCGGACGAGCTCAGCCGAAGGTGCCTGATGGATCACGAATGGCGTCTGAACTCGGACGTGGCGCAAGGCCTCTTTCTGCCGTGAGGAGAGCCTTGGTTAGATCTATTCGCCACCGAAGAGAACGTGCAATGTCATCAGTTCTGCGCGTTGGAATTTCCAAGGCGGCACTCGCTCGGGGACGCTTTTCGTCGCAAGTGGAGTTGGTGTCTGTTGTACGCCTTTCCGCCTATACCACTTCTGCCCAGAGTGCTGAAGAAAATAAAGCGCGACCGGGCCCAAGTCATCCTTGTGGCTCCGGACTGGGCGCGAAGGTACTGGTATCCCGAGCTACTCAGTATGTCAGTCGATCCCCCGATTCGTCTGCCTCTTCAGGAGGACCTTCTGTTGCAGCAACAGGGGACGGTCCTACACCCGAACCTGTCCAGTCTCCACCTCCATGCTTGGAGATTGAGCGGCGACAGTTGAGGCCATTTGACTTGCCTCCTGAAGTCTGTATTGTCATTCTGACAGCCAGGCGTCCCTCCACAAAGTCGGTATACACCTGCAGGTGGAACAGATTTGTGGCATGGTACACAGCAAAGGCTGTCGATCCTCTCAATGCCCCTCTTTCTGAGGTTCTCCTCTTCCTTCTTTCTCTTGCCCAGCAGGGCTCTGCTCTGGGAACTATCAAGGGCTACCTTTCTGCCATTTCCACCTTCGTATGGCTACCTGATCATCCTTCTTTGTTCAAGTCCCCGATTGTTAACCGATTCTTGAAGGGCATCACTCATATGTACCCTCCTGTTCCTTTTGTGATGCCCCAGTGGGACTTGAACCTGGTTCTAACTTACTTGATATGCGCTCCCTTTGAGCCGCTTCATAACTGTCCTCTCAGTCTTCTTACACTTAAGACTGCTTTCCTGGTTGCCATCACCTCTGCCAGGAGAGTGCGTGAGCTCCAGGCTCTTTCCTCTAAACCTCCTTTCCTTTCTGCCCATCCGGACAAGGTTGTGTTGCGGACAAAACCCTCTTTCCTGCCCAGGTAGTCACAGCCTTCCACATCGGGCAGTCCATCACCTTGCCCACCTTATTTCCGCGTCCCGCGAAAGAGGAAGAGAGGCTCCACCGTCTGGACCCAAAACGTCCGCTCTCTTACTTATGGATCTCACACGCCAGTTCTGGGTGGATGACCAACTCTTTGTTGGTTACGTGGGCGCTAAGAAAGGACGGGCGGTGCACAAGCAGACCATATCTCGGTGGATCGTGTTGTGCATCCAAGCGTGTTACTCTTTGGCTAAGTAGGAACCTCCTGTTGGGCTGAGGGCCCACTCCACTCGGGCCACGGCGACTACTACTGCCCTGGGCCGCCTAGTCCCCTTGCAGGACATTTGTCAGGCAGCTACTTGGGCCTCGTTGCACACGTTCGCGAGACACTACTGCCTGGACAGCCAAGTCCGGAGGGGTGGCTTCTTTGGCCGTTCCGTCCTCCAGGACTTTCTGGTGTGATTATTGGTTCGCAGACCCACTACCGGGGTTGGTATTGCTGGGGTATCTATTCTAAGGTAAGGAATCTATCACTAACATGTCTCTTTCAGATGCACAAGTTACTACTTGTGTAACAATATATCTGTAAGAGACATTAGTTAGTGATAGATACCTTACCGACCCACCCATCTTCCCCGTTCTGCGAACCGATATCTAGGGTTAAGGTCATCCCCTTTCAGGGCCCTAGTTTCATGGCACCAGTGTTGGTTCTATCATGGCTCTGCGTATCTGGCGCGGAAAAGCTGTGTATAAGAACTGACGTCGGCGCGCGAGGGACGCGGACGACACCTACCGACGCGCAGGGGTATTGCTACGCAAAAGTTTCCGGATCCAGTCTGACGCCTGTGGATATTCTAAGGTAAGGAATCTATCACTAACTAATGTCTCCTAGAGATAGATCGTTACACAAGTAGTACCTTGTGCTTTTGAGTGTATCTTTCCTCTCCAAAGGAGTAAACATATTAAATGACAGTAGGGATCCAGAGTTTCCCGTACCTATTTAGTGCTGATTTGTTTTTTTGCAGCCTTCTCGGAGAAAGATAAAGCCTGCTATTTCATTACAAAATTCAGAGTGGGCATGACTTTTAGCAATGGTAGGGGTAGATAGTTTAATAATCGTTTTAAAAAGTTTTTTAACATCAGATTTTGCCAGCTCAATTTTCCTTGAGTAGTAATCCTTCTTTACTGCTAACAATAGCTGTTTATAGTCTGTGATGCAGATTTTATATTTTGTACTGGCCTCTTCATTATATTATTTACGCCATGCCCTTTCGTCTTGTTTACACGCCAGCTTCTTGGCTTTAAGTTCATCCGAGTACCAAGGAGCAGTGGGTAAGGCTCGTTTGGGGATCCATTTTTTTATAGTAATAAGTGCCTCACTGGCCTTAATTAACCAGTCATTGTACATCTCTGTTGCCTCATAAACATCAGGAGGTGGGTTCACCAATGAATTTAAGAGAAAGTTATCAAAATTCGCAATGTCCAATTTTGCCGAGGCCCAAGTGGCAATCTCTTGCATCGATTTTATGGTAATAGGGTGAACCCAATAGTTATTCAATTCGAACTGAATGGCACAGTCATCTGACCACGGAATCGGGATAACTGAAATATTCCCTATGTTCTTGTTGTTAGAGAAAATACCATCTAATGTATGGCCTTTCTCATGCATGGATGTCTCCACCAATTGTGTGAGACCTCCAGCCTCCATGATTTGTTCTAACCGAATCGTGTCGGGATTAGTGCAATCTTCAAGGTAGAAGTTAAAATCGCCCAACACAAAATAGGATTAAAAACTCATTCCTTCTTCTAATAATTACCCCATCGGGTCTAAAAACCCGCTTTTAGATCCTGGTGGGCAATATACTAGTATGCCCCTAAGAGTTCTGCGGTTATCAGCGTAAATATTAAACGCCAAGGCCTCACAACTCAAATTAGAGACAGGAGCCGAGGTCAGTGTGAGCGATTTGTGGTAAATAATTGCCAGTCCTCCCCCTTTTTTCACAGGCAGATCAAGGGTAAGGCATTGATACCCAGGCGGAGTAGCCTTGACCAGGTCTGGACCGGAAGAATTATTGGTCCATGTCTCTCTGAGAAAAGCCACTTTAGCTTTGGATTCCTCAAGTAATAATGCACACTCTGTACTGTGCTTGACCAGAGATCTTGTGTTCAACAGGATACATTTTAAAGAATCCCTATCAAAATCAGCCAAGTTTTTAGTTTCAGGTATAGATTCTTGTGATATGGGAAGGTTCAAAATGGCCGGGAGGTATATGTGACAACTACCACAAAGAGAGCTCTTTTTTGCTTGGCATCCATGCAGAAGTAAAGGCCGAAGCTTTGCATGGTAGCGGTTTGGCGGCCTTGTATACCAGGAGGGTACAGACTAGCATACAGTAAAGGCTGAGGCCTTTTACAGTAACCCTGTAGGCCAGGAGGGACCACCCTGCTGAAAAGATTGTTGTGTGGTGAGGGCCGAAGCCTTATGCAGCAGCAGCACAGCAAAACCATATGCCATATATGCCAGGAGGGACCACAGTGGATACCTTTGCTGTGTACAGGCCGAAGCCCGCGGACAATGAACATTGGTGGCCTCTTATATCAGAGGAGGTCACCAGAAGCACCAAGGACTGCGACTAGTTCGAACCCGTTGGATAAGTTTGGGACCAAGAACAGGATCATCGTAGACATCCCTCATCGGGAGCGTGTGAACATTTACTCCAGAGGTGCAGTTGCATGAAACCTCCAATCGCTGAATGTAGGAAGATTGCTTTTTATGTAGGGGCCAATGTAGGAGCACACTATGCAAAAAGTCCAGGCAACTCTTATTGGTTTACAGGGGCTTACTTTAATAATCCTAAGGGCTCTATTTGTGTTAGTGTGGTTGAGCATTTTAGTCTTATAAGAGGGGAGGGTTAAGCATTTGTTGAACACGCACAGTGGTACACACTTTCAAGAAGAAATCCAAGACTAATTTATATAAATAACACATTTTTATATATTTTTAAACACCAAGATCATCATAATCAGGTAAGTACTTTTGAAGTTATGAATTTTACAGGAAAACAGTAAAATACACGAATAATTGTTTTGAGGTTGAAGTCAATGTGAACTGGGAGCTGGGGAAAAGTCCAGCAGAACCCAAAGTGGAGCTCGGCTAGTGAGGGTCTTTAGAGCAATGGGGCACAGTCGGTTGTCATGGAACCAGGCTGTGGTGCTTGAGTGCAGAGGTGTTTGTCCAGCTATGCTACTTGCGTTGGAGGCTATCACGTTTCTCTATTTGACCCAAACAGGGCAGGAAAACAAGACAGCAGGGCCACTCTTTAAGCCTCAACGTTCCTAAAGTCCCTCGTCGTGCAGGTCGGTTTTGACGGTGGTGGTGTCCAGGGTGGACAACTAATAAGCCTTGGTTTCTGAAAGTGCTCCGGTACCCAGGGTATTGGTGCAGGAAGGCTCCTGCATGATCTATCATCTTAACACTTTGTGGAGAGACGGGGCTGAACTCCTGGTACCGCGAACACCTGTTCCTGGCATTATGCTCCCTCAATGGGTGCAATGGCCAACAACATGATGTACTGGACAAGTGAAGTTAGTGTCTGCAGATGCAGGGGAATAGCTCATCCACCCCAAGGGAGATGCTAACTGGTTGTTAAAGCACTGGATTGTCCTCCAAGGGTTAAGGAAGGATGTGCAGCTTTAAGAAGAGTCCGTCTTGGTGGTTATCGCGGTACAAGCAGCCAGGCAGGGCTTGCACCAAGTTCGTTGCAGGTCCTCTGTTCTCATGATGTTGCCGCCTGTTAGTTCTTATCCATTTCCAGGACAATACTGGCTGTCTGGTGTCGGTGGTGTAGGAAATTGCCCATTTTTGACATGGTCACCCCCCCACTGTGTGCCCTAGTACTGATGCTTTTCGACTGAAAGTGCACTGGGTTTCTGCTAAAAAGGTAAACGTCTAATTGTAACCCAGTTGGCAAGGACTTTAGCACCAATGTTAGTCCCTAATAAATGGTACCTCTGATACCCAGCACATGGGTACTAAAGAGGTTCCCTTTGGGCTACAGCATGTATTTTGACACCCAAGAGGACGCATCCAAAAACGGCATGCTGCCTGTCATTGTAAAATGGTGCAAACCACTTTGAAAACACAACATGGCACGCTCCCTGTGTGCAATGCCCATGCACAGTGCATACACTGTCAGTCACCCCTACAGCAGGCCTTTGAGCCTTAAGGCAGGGTGCATTATAATCTATGTGAGGACATATCTGCATGAGCCAATATGCCTCTGTGATGTCTTGTTCCATTGCCACAACATTGCGAGTGAGTCATGAAGCCTATTTAATCATATGTACTGGGCACTGATCATTATGAGTTATAAGCTACATAATGACTTCCCTGAAAATAATGGTGTTTGGTATCAAACACCTTGTCTTAATAAATCTATACTGATGCCAGTATAGGATTTAATATGACATGAACTCAGAGAGCACCTTAGAGGTGGCCCCTGAAAAACCTACTAGTCGCATATTGTGCTGACTGACTGGTATCTTCCAGACTCAGTGTTAAAATTGAACATTTGCTTAGTTTTAAGTGAAGGAGCACTGGTACTGGGGCCTGGTTAGCATGGAACAAGTGCACTTCTAATCAACATCAGTGCCAGAGAGCAAAAAGTGGTGTGACCATGTCAAAAAGTGGCACCGTCCTACACTACAGGAGCAAGGTTGCAAGGGTGAGAGCCTGCAGCTGCTGAGTCCGCATGCGGGTGATTCACCAGTCTTGGGCTGGAGATCCTGCGCCCCCCGCTGGCAGGGTGCAGTCCAAGACTCCGAATGCTTCCCTTCTGCCAGGCCAGTAAGACTTGTTTCAGGCATATCGTCCCGAGGGAACTTTCTGCTAGTTGAAGTGAGATAACGCTGGAACACTATTGGCTTTCATTTATTCGTAGTGAACTCTTGAAACTGGGACTACTGGTCGGGCATACCCTGCATGTTACTAATAGTGAATGAGGAATAACCATGATTGTTAACGTGAGGATTGAGTGTGACCGGGAATCGCCATAGAGGCACTAGAGCCCCGACCTCTGGGGAGGGCTGTTTAATTGTTAGTGACTGGGTTTTTTATTTTTATTTTATTTTTTTTATTGAAATTATAAAGGTAAATGTCATACATGGAAGCAATAAACAATACACATCCACAGATATAGCGTGACGTAAAACATGTGTTAAGTTGCTCGTGTTGTTCCCATTTACACACCAATTCCAGTCCAGAGTATGTTTCGTAGTACAACACGGCTGTCTAGTAGTTCTGCAGATGCTGACCTCGTTGGAGGTATTGGCAGCATATCCTCCCTGAACAGTGAGATCACACATAAAAAGAAAAGACAACCCAAAGAAGAAAAGAAAAAACTCAAAAACAGTCCGCTATCTCATCTCGCCTCATCAGTAGCAGTACGGATGTCACATGTGCTCTTCCAGTGTTAAAATATGAACTATAGCACTCCAGTATCTCATTAGGAGGGGCCCATCCCCTGTCCCTCCCTCGCAGATTCCGCCCCCTCCCTTGCCATATCAATCCGTACTCTCATCAGAATGGGCTAGCAGGTATTTCCGCAGCGGTTCCCAGATGTCTCTTGGTCTGGACCTTACGGGCAATTCCTCCGCATATACACCAAGACTATCCCTGCAGTATACCAAATCAGCCAGCCAATCTTTCAGACCTGGATGTCTACCCTTCCCCCACGCCATCGCCACCCTTCTAGCCGCCATGAGCAACGCCAACCTCACTAGTTTGCCACCCGCGCCTTTAATGTGTGGGACACAGCATAGGAGGCATACCGGTGGCGTACAGGGGACATTCACACCAACCATTTCGCTCACGCAACTCACTACTGCCTCCCAGAAGGCAGCCACCAGCTGACAATTCAAAGCCAGATGCAGAAAATCCGCGTCGTCTTGACTGCATCTCTCACACCTTGCTGTGTCTCGCAGGCCATATTTGTATAGCCGAGCTGGCGTGTGGTACACTTGATGTAAATACTTGAAGTGTATAATCCTGAGATTACTATTCATACTTAGCTTGCCAGTCAGCCCGCATACATGCTTCCAGTCGACTTCCGAGATATCATCGTCAAGACACTCATTCCATTTTGCCCAACTTTCATCCACATTTACTTCCGATTCATCTTTAATCAGCGCATACAATTTTGACAATAGGTGGTTGTTATTAGATACCGTGAGGACCATCTGCAGTGACCTCAGAGCTGGGGGCTCCTCCGGGATGGTAGTGTAATGTTCTCTGGCTGCACCCCTCAGTCTATGTACCGCGAAGCTAAACATAAGTGTCTGATTCTCGACGTGTCCAAGGTCACCTTGATCTAGGAAGGTGCCGTCCGGGTATATATCTTTAAGGTGAGTAATTCCCGCCTCTCTGAGCACTCTCATTGATGGGCCCTCGCTGGTGACCGACAGTCGCCCATGCCACTCTAGCCTCAGGTCCGGCGCGTAAAGCGGTAGCTTCCGCGCCAGTCGTCCTATACGCTGCCATGCGGATATCGTTGCATCTATTGAGTTGATCTCCGATTTAGGAGTACCCCTCGAGCTGTGTGTGACAACACTATGCAATGGAACCGGAGCCGCATCTCCCTGTTCTACCGCGACGTGAGGCGTGAACGCATGTGGCATATACCAGTAATACAAGTATTGAGCTTGTGCGCTTAAGTAATAGACATAGAAATCCGGGACCGCAAAGCCGCCACGTTCATATCCCAGTGTGAGAGTGGACCATTTAACTCTTGCGTTCTTACCACCCCAGACCAAGCGGAGCAGGTGCCCCCGCAGCGTATTGAAGAAGGATAGATTCAGCACTATCGGTATGTTCACAAATAAATATAAAAAGCGGGGCAGGACCACCATTTTGATGAGGGCTATGCGGTAACAATAGCCAATTCTCAATCACAGTCTCAAGATGCTCGCAAGCTTTGCCATAGTTTTCCCGCACAACTATCGTCGGATCACGGTGTACCCAGACTCCCAGATACTTGACTGGTTCGTCCGACCACACGAGCGGATACTCAAGAACCTGGCAACTGGTCTTTGCCGTGAGCGGGATTATGAATGACTTAGCCCAGTTTATGTGGAGGCCAGACAGACATCCAAACCGCACAAGCTCTCGTAGCAGTTGGAGCAGAAATCTGGACGGCTCACGCACATATAGCACCATGTCGTCTGCGTAGAGGGAGATTGAGACCGCTCGGTGATTGAAATTAAGCGCCATCTCCCTGTGCCTCTGCCGTATCACGCATGCAAGCGGTTCCAGGACAATCGCAAACAGCATGGGCGAAAGTGGGCAACCCTGCCGGGTGCCTCGCCCGATCAGCAATGGTTCAGATGTCGAGCCGCCAACCCTTACCCCGGCCAATGGTGCTGTATACAGAACTTTTATCCACTGGACAAACAGAGGGGGGAACCCCATCCGAGTCAGGACATAATACATGTATTGCCAACCCACCGAGTCGAACGCCTTGGCGGCGTCGAGCAGTACCGCTGCAGCCTCCAGCGACGGCTCCAGCACATGGAACATTGAGAAGAGCCTGCGCAGATTGTGCGATGTGGATCGCTCCGGTATAAAGCCAGACTGATCCGGTAAGACCAGGTCCTGCATTAGGGGCTGTAGTTTAGCGGCTATAATTTTCGCCAGGATCTTTGAATCTATATTGATCAGGGACAGCGGGCGATAGGAGTCACACCGCTCCGGGGGCTTGTCTTTTTTAAGTAGCGTTATGATAAGTGCCTCTCGCAGGGATGGTGGGAGTCTCCCCGTCTCATGCGCCTCTGCATAGACTTCCAGAAGACGCGGCGCCAAGAGATCAGCATATTTTTTGTAAAACTCGACCGGGAGACCGCCAGGGCCCGGTGCCTTCCCATTGGCCAGGGCCGCTATTGCCTGCTTCACATCCTGCTCATCGATAGGGAGACACAGGTATTGACGGTGTGCATCCGATAGCCATGCACACGCTATATCATCAAGATATGTATCCAATTCCTCATTAGTTGGCGCAGCGCGTTCGCCATATAAAGCAGAGTATTTCGTGCTAATCTTGGATGCGAGCATTCTTCCCGGACTGCCCGCCTCACCATAATTCCTAGCGGCCTGCCTGCGCGACATATATTTGATCTCTGCCTCCGCTTACTCATTATATTCCGTAATCAGGTCCGCGTTTTTAGCTAGCGTGTCTAAGTCCGGTCGCCTGGCATAATCTCGCTCCAAAGCGCCGAGGTCAGACTCCAGTCTCTGTTGTCTCGCCCGTTTATCCCTTAGTATGCCCGCCGATGTGCCCATGCAGGTCCCTCTAATGGTGACTTTAAAGGCCTCCCACAACGTTGCTGCTTGGTCCACCATGCAAGTATTTATCTCAAAATATTGTACTATCGCATCATGTATGGTTTTGTCATAGAGTGGGTCTAGAAGCGCCTCAGGTCGCATCCGCCAAGTAAAAGGGCAACGGGTTCCGTCCAGGTTCCTCAATGACAACCGCACCGGATTGTGATCCGACAGTGTGCGGGCCAGAGTTGCCACCTCAATCACCCGCTCTAGTATGTCTTCCCCCACTAGCCAGTAGTCCAATCTCGACCAGCTGCCATGTATTGGTGTTGCATGTGTGCCCTCTCGTTTGTCCGGATTTCTCACTCTCCACACATCTTGCAAACCAAACTCTGTCATAGCGCGCAATATGCATCGAGGCGACCTTGGGGGTGCGATGTGTTTCCGGATTAGATTTGTCTAGTTGTGGATTGAGATATGTGTTTAAGTCGCCGTCCCATACTATGGGTGCCTCCGGCCATCTACGCAGCTGTGCACATATCCGGGCCACGCAGTTCGGGTCGTCCACTATGGGACCATACATGTTCACAAATACTAGAAGCGTGCCATTTAGTACCCCACGCACCATCGCGCATCGGCCCTCATCATCAGCATACGTGTGTACCACCTTGAAATAAGTCCCCCTTCTCACCAGGACCAACACCCCTCACGCATACGAGGAATAAGATGCAGCAAATTGGAAGCCCGCCCATCTGCCCAGTGCCCCATGAATCGGGTTCGAGGCAAGGTGCGTTTCCTGCAACATTGCTACCTGTATGCCATGTCTCATCAAGTAGGCTGCCACCTGACGACCCTTTTTGGGGGAGTAGAGCCCTCGCACATTCCAAGTCAAGCAAGCAAGCACATTCAGAAGACATCACGTTGGGAAAGGGACACTAGTATTGAATGTCAATAGGGACATTTCTGTTGCGCCCACCACAGAGAACCGGAAGGGCAAAATGTTACACAGCACTAGTTTCACTTCATACATTGAGGATCGAGATATGCGCGGGAAAAAAAAGGAAAATATACAATCCTCAACTTGAACAAACCGCCCCCCTCTGCCCACCACCCACTCCAACCTCCCAATCAGGGCGAAACCAGCCCCCCCCCCCCGCCCCTCCAAAAGCTACAGCTATGTGTGTGATACCCGTTGGGGGAAGAGGCACAGCTGCGTGTATCCGCACCAAGGTGCGGTCGCCGGAATTGGTCCCATGTTCGAACCCCAGGGACTACTGTATCAATCACTTTGTGAAAGTACATAGTTCTCTTTATCAGCAGTGAGCTACAATTGTTCATCAGCGCCTCGTACCCCGTCCCACCCGATCGACCCCTGGCCACAAGTTTGCAGAGCAGTCCCGCATGTAGTAGTCACTCGGCATCTCATTTATGAAAGAAAGGTCCACCGGTGCATGTTGTAATTACTTAGTCCGCCTCTTCCAGTCCCGATTCCTGCTGCTCCGGCGCTGGTTGTTGATCACGTGGTCTACTTTTGCAGTTGTGCTTCGTAAATTTCAATGCTGATTTACCATCAATGAAGAAATGATTCTGCTCCTCATGAGTCACCTTCAGTTTCGCTGTATATAGCATAGCATAGGGCACCGCTGCTTCACGGAGTAGTGTTTTTCACTGGGACAAATTCGCGCATCGCTGTTTGGACCGCTGGGGTGTAATCAGGGAAAAAGGACAGGGTGTCGCCTATATCTTGCACCGGTGCCTTCGCCCTGGCCTCGCAAAGGATCGAGTCACGATCAGCATAATTAAGAATCCTTGCAATTATTGGACGCAGTGGTGCACCCGGCTTTGGCTTGGGCCCTAGCGATCTGTGAGCTCTCTCCACAATCATCAGGTTTGACAGGGCAGGTTCAAAAAGTTCGAGTAGCATACCATCGACGAAGGACTCCATCTTATTGATCGGTGTTGTCTCCGAAAGGCCCATGATACGCACATTATTGCGTCGAGAGCGCGCTTCTAAGTCTTCGTTCTTCGCGCTTATCACCTCTAGGATCTTCTCCATTTGCAACAGTTGTGTGCGCGCCTCAGTCTGCGAGTCATGATCATCCGAAACCCTGTTTTCCAAGACGTCTAGGCGCTTTTTGTGCTTGTCTACCTTCTTCTTCACAATATCCAACCCTGTGGCTAAGGCATCTATCTTGCTATCGATAGTCTTCATCCCAGCTCGCAGTTCAAGTAGGATAGTGCGAGTGTCGTCCTCTGCACCATCCTGCGCTGAGGAGGCCCCTCCAGCAGCACCCTGTCCCTGTGCTTCCTCCGCAAGACGCGTCTGCCTCTTAGCCTCGAACGCCAGCTTGGCTTGTCTCGGTTCGGGCTTGCCCATTATTACCACTGCCGCAGCCAGGCCAGATGTCAACGACCACATCAGCGAGGGGGCCCGGGCAGTGTATCTCCCTGCACAGCAGCCACGTGTAGCCGGTGGCCTCTCACAGCTCCGTGCGCTCACAAGGCCCGGGGGGCTTCTCTTCTTTCCCTCCGCTCTGGTCCGCAAGCAATCGCCCGGTCCACGGGCATAATGGTGGCCCCAGGCCCCTATATCTTCGCAGACTGGTGGTGTGCGCCGCGCCTCACCGGCCCCCCCGCAGCCCCCACAGAACACTCGCCCCGGCCGCTCACTCGCCCTCAGGCTACCGCGGTCCCGAGGGGCGCCGTGTGCTGGCCCGTGAGCAGTGCACCATAGAGACCCCAGGCGGCGCGTAGGCCAGCAGGGCACCGCGAGTGGCTTCGCTTCGGCCCAGACCAGCCCAGGCCACACTTTACAGGCCCCGCAGGCCGCACCTGTCGCTGCGTGCGCCCCGTGAGTCCCGCCCAGCTAGCCCCCACAGGCTCTGCCTCTCACACAGCCCCCACTCACCGGCAGGCACTGCTTTCTTCCACTCCACCACCTCAGGGTATCGGCAAGCAGAGCAGGGGTCCTCCGGTCATTTGCCTCCTCCACGCGCCGGGTCAGCTCCCTCCGATGTTCCGATTCGGGCGCCTCCCGAAGGCAGTCACAGATCCGCTGTACTCGCACCGTGTTGGCTCCTGCAGCAACAGTCAGGCAAACTCCGCTGGGCGGTCTGTCAGCTCCGCTCCCGCTCTACAGCCCAAGTCTCTCCGCAGCTTAGTCTCGGCCCTTCCTCCAGGCGCTCTCAATGGAACGGTCGCGAAGCCGCCATCTTGTTTCGCCGCGGCCGTCAGGTTCCACCAGGAGTTTCGGGGTGTAGGCGCGGCGGTTGGTCCGCCCGCAGGGCAGCAATTTATACCTGGGCTCTCCGCAGTCTCTTAGGAGCGAGTGCAAGCCCCAGTCAGGGGTATAAGGATGGTAGTCGTCCGGTGTGTGATTCCGGCTCATGGAGCTCCCTTACGAGGCAGCCATTCCGTGTCGCGCCGTAGCCACGCCCCCTTGTTAGTGACTGTTGTATTTTCTCTTTATGTGTGGTAAGTGGTAGAAATACATTACGTTTCCTTTGCTATAAAAGTGAGTATTTGGCTGGGTAATGATATACTGCTGCTGCTGTGGTCATTTTGAGCATTTTGAGTTGTGAACCCATATTCACCAATCTGTTTCACACCTTAACCCTCGAGGGAGCCTTGGACTGCTCTGACCACGTTATCCTAAGAGTCAAGTGTGCCCGGGACATCAGGAGTATAAGGCCTCAGCCTCCACGGTTGGGCCCAGTAACCCCTGCCCACCACGTGGCTCTCTGATTGCGGTTTTGACAGTAATTCTTGCTTATGCCTCCGGATTGGTGTGCGCAGAGTATGGCATCCTGAAGTCATGAGCATTGGTCCTCCGATAAGGCTGGCCCTTCATGAGGACTTGCTATCACAGCGACAGGACAAGGTCCTTGTCCCGACCTGCACATGCTCCACCTTCATACATGGAGATTGAGCACCAGCCACTGACCGTCTTTGATCTCCCTTCAAAAATCTGAGATGTCATTCTGGCAGCCAGGCGCTGCGCAACCAAGTCAGTAGATGCCTGCCATTGGGAGTAGTTTGTGGCTTGGTGTACTTTAAATAATGTTGAGCCCATCTCAGCACCTTGAGCATAATTAAAGGGTATCTTTTGGCCATATCAGCTCTGTTGTGGGTGCCAGATTAGGCCTGCCTGGTCAAGTCATCTTATGTGAATTCTTTTCTAAAAGGACTCCTAACATGTTTCCTCCAAAACCCTTCATTATGCACCAATGGGACCTGAACTTAGTCTTGACCTTTTTTATGTGCTTGCCATTTGAGTGCATGCTAGCTGCCCTCGGTTCTCTTGACATTCAAAACACCCTTTCTAGTGTCCATTCCATTGGCCAGGAAGGTTAGCAAGAGTGCACTGTGCACCCTCCATACACCAACGTTTTTCCAGACAAACTGGTTCTGGGAACATGTGCCTTGTTCCTGCCGAAAGGGGTAACACCCTTCCACATCCGCTAAACAATCACATTGCCAATCTTCTTGGCTCCGCTTCACCCTTCCATAGCAGAGGAATGGTTCCATCACCTGAACCCAAAAAATGCATTGTTCTACATAGATCATACAAGAGAACACCAGGCGGATGATCAGCTCTTCATAGTGTTAGCCAGATCAAAGAAAAACTCTGCAGAAAAGGCCCATATCCAGATGGATTGTACCATGCATTAAGGTCTGCTACACTCTGGCCAGAAAGTAATCCCCGGGGGGCTTGCAGGCTCTTTCCACTAGAGCCAAGACTGCGACCACTGCGTTAGCTCACGAAGGCCCTTTCTTGGCTATCAGTCAGGGTGCAGCGTGGGCATCTTGGCACCTTTACCATTGACTGGTGCCTGGGCTGTCAGATCTGTTGCAACCAGTATTTTGCCCGTTTAGACCTGTAGGACTTCCTAGTCTGAATTTTTTTGCAAACCCACATCCAAGGAGGGATTGCTTGGATATCTATTCTAAGGTAGGAAATCTTTGGCTAGAAGTTTGTCAGATGAACAAGCTACTGATCTTCGGTAATGCCTTATTTCATAGAGACTGTACGTAGCTGCAAATTCCTTACTAAGAGCAAGAGAGAGACAATACACTCCCACTTTATATACACATACACACACACACACACACACTGTTTACACACTGGTACGTCAGCATTCTGTCATGACTCCTTGCTTCTGGTGCTGAAATGACATGAAAAGTAACTGATGTCAGCACACTGGGGTGATGCCTATATAGCCACCACGCATGTCACTTCCGGCATGGACGATGCCGACGGGGAGCCTATCGATGCTACTTACCAGCATGCAGAAGTACTGCCTGAAAATTTCCGAATCCAGTCTTACACATGGAGACTGTCCAAAGGTAGAGCATCTGGCGCTAGATAGTCTATAAGATAGGGCGTTACCTAATGTAAGTAACTTGTTCGCAACTACCTCCACTGCCTTGAGTTCTTAGAAAAATGAAGATGGTCAGAACCCAGGTCATCTTAGCTGACCTAGACTGGGCCTTGACAGTATTGATACCCAAAGCTCCTGAGCATTTGTCTTCCCATCTAGCTACCACTTTGGGAGAACCTCCTGTCTCAGTAACATGGTAATGTCATATAGCAAAATCTCAGAGGAGCACAGGTTAAATGCTTTCAGCTTGCTGATTAAGGTGGTTGATGTTATCCTTGCAGGGAACCGTTCCTCCATGAAGCCCCTATAGTGTGCTGGTAAGACATTGCAGTAGAGAATACTGTCCTGGTTGATAGTGCAGATCAGATTTTGATGCACTTAACTGTCTAAGAAGGAACTTCCCTGAAGGCCTGCATGCTCACTTTCTCAGAGCTAAGGCTGCTACAACAGCATTTGCAGTGGTATTTGCTGTTCTGGAACTCTAACTGCAAATAGGGCTTCTGTGCACTTCTACCTTGACAGTCTGGTACGGCAAAACGCCAGCTTTGCCTACCTGGTCCTGCAGGATTTTCTGGCCTGAGTCCACTACCCTGACCTTCCACCTTTAGGAGGTACTGCTAAGGTATCTATTATGAAGGTGAGGAATATGCAGTTAAAAGTATGCTTTGGAAGAAAGTTACTTAACTAATGTAATGCTCTTTCTGTTGGATGCACTTACCTAATGGTAGGCACCTCATTGCGTACTTATGTTCAGTGGCTTATGATTTAATAAGATCCCAAGTTAGTGAACAACACAGTCATTGACAATTTGTCCAAGGGCTCCATTGCGGAGGGTGCATAAGGAGAAAGATTGAAGCAACAAATGTCGGCATAAAAAGGTGGCGCTTATGTGGGTCTCCTTTGTCACTTCCCTGTGGTACAGAACCACATTGTGCCACCTCCCATTGCGCAGGAGTGTTGGGAAACATTTCCAGATCCAGTCTGGTGCCAGAATGTGTTTTAAAGGTGAGAAACCAGTGGTAAGACAGAGTATCCATCAGAAGAAATGTTAACAGTGGAACATAACTTTTTGTTTGAATGTAATCCTCATCTGTGTACTCATTGTCACATTTCTTTTTTTTTTCATCCCAGTAAGAATGTAAGTGGTACCAGCCGGCAAAATAAAAAAGTGGAGGAAGAGGAGAAGCTTCTGAAATTGTTCCAGGGAATGAATAAGGTCCAGGATAGCTTCACGCAGTGGTGTGAACAAATGCTTCATGCACTCAATACAGCTAACAACTTGGATGGTAAGAAGGAAAAAAAATTGAAATTTCCTAGTAGCAATGTGTGATTTCTTGAAGGCTGGGAGGTCTGTGTAGGAAGCATGTTTGAGGAATTTTACTTCCTAGGGATAGCTCTGTTATCTTTGGTGAAAAAAGGTTGAAAGAGGTCAAAGGCTGGCTGCAACATGCTTGCCTGTAGATAATTTTGTTTTTGTTCCATGTCTCTTTTTGGGATTCGCATGCTGTGCACCACAAGTATAATCGGAAAGACACCCACAAGCCTGTAACTTTTGTTTCCTGAGAGACCTTAGCGTACAAGAGTGTGAAGTGTGTGTGGAAATTCCACCCAAGACTCTTGTTGTCAGGGAGAAGCATAGGGGGAGTTCATTACGCATTGATAGTCCCAGCCGAAACACACAGACATATATCTGTCCAGTGGCTAGGACGAAAATCCTAAAGAGAGAGAACTGGTGCAAGGAGATGGATCGAGTACCGAAGAGGGAAGTATCTACCACGACAAACAGGAGCCGTCAAAAATTACCTAGAAGGAACGAGTGCATAGAAGGCACCTACCTCAGGGAACAGGCCTGCAGTGGAACTAAGCTGAAACTCCCAGACTTATAAGTCCTCAAAAACACCCTCAACACCAAAATCAACAGTGACTAAACAGAGGCCAAAACGTAACCTCACGTGTCCAAGTACAAGAACACTTTTGAAAGTTTGGTCCTCAGACAAGACACCGGCTTGATGTTGAAAATCGGTCAAGACAGATGGAAGGGAAAAGAGTCGAAAGATAAAGAAGACCTGACTCTGAAAAGAAAGACATTGCAAAGAATATACCCACAATGACAGTATCCCACAACTCCACACCAACCTTTACGAGGCAGAGGAAGAGTCCAGAGCCGTAAGGGGTTAGAGTCCATAACCTGGTAACCTTTCGCTGAATTGCCCCAATACACAACACCAGTTAGAAGAAAAATAGGGTGATTCCTCCAAGAGTGGATAGCAGTCACCTCAGACAATCAGATCCTGAACATAATAGAACAGTAGTACTGAATAGGATTCTTACAACAACCTCTGCGACGACGACCAAAACTGAGCAGTCACTAAGAAAGAGATAACAGACTTGCAACAAGAGGTAGAGGAGCTGTTAGAAAAGCAATCAGAAGAAAAGGTGCCAACAAGGGAATCAACCAACCGGCTTAATTAGTTTATTTCCCAGTACCAAAACTTTTAGCTAGTGCAAAGACCTACTTTAAGTTTTTTGAAGAAGTTCATCAAAACTTACAAGTTTAAACTGTCCACACTTCATGAGATCATCCCACTCCTTTGGAAAGGAGACTGCCTGGTAACTATAGACTTGAAGGATGTTTTCCTGCATGCGTCAGTAAATAACTGGCCCAAAACATTTCTCCGATTTGTCATGAACAAGGTACATTATCAGTTCAGAGCAGTTTCTATTGCGATAAAGTCGGCACCTAGAGTTTTAAAAAAAAATGCCTGGTTGTGGTGGTTGCACCCTTGAAAAAGGAGGAGATACATGTTTACCTCTACCTGGTTGTAATGGCAAATTTACTAACAAAAATGCAAAGGAAAGCAGGCAGGCAGTGGTGCTAACAGTACTAAAATTGGGTTTCTCCCTGAATTTAGAGAAGTCTTCCCCAGACAGAGAAAAAAACATTCCTGGGGGCAAGACTTCATCCAAGGGAGGCCAAAGCATTTCCCATACCAAAAAGGGTCCTAGCATTGACACATCAAACACACCTGTACCAGAAGGAGCAATCTCCAATAATGAGAAATGTAGTGAAATTAATGGGCCTGATGGTATGTCCTGCATACTCGAGATTCCCCATGTCAGGCTCCATATGTAGCCAATCAAGGAGTGATTACAACAACAATGGTCACAGGCAGTCAGTGAGTGTCACAGAGAGAGTGCAAAAAGAAATATAGTGGTGGAGTACGGAGAACATTACAATAGGCAGACCCTTCATACAGCCAGCACCCACTCTGTATAGCCATCACTACAGACTCATCCCTCGCAGGGTGGGGAGCACACACGGGAAAACTGAATATCTGAGGCCTTTGAAGCACAGCAGATGCAGTAACATGCCCCAAATGTGTTTGAACTGAAAAGTGTTTGCCTATCTCTGATGGCGTTTCAGGCACACGTCAAAGGGTAAACGGCACTAATCAAGATGGACAATACAACCACAGTGTTTTGTATCAAACATTGGAGGCGCAAGATCACACGCTGTGTCTAAGCTAACCCAGGATACATTAACATGGGCTATTCAGAGAAACATAACCTTAAAATCCATAGACCTGCCAGGTGTCCTAAACACAGAAGCAGACAAACCTATTCAGACGCTCTAGCATTTTGGAGTAGTGTGGTTATCATTCCACTTGTCAAATATGGTACACACCTTAAAAATGCTTCCTCTGTTTTACTTTAGAAGATAGCACCTCCTCTTATATTTGGGAGAAAACCTCTGAGTTTACTGGATCCTAAAATACTGCCATACTGCTTGAAAAGTTCCAATGTTTGCCCTGAAGAAGCAACATATAATTTTGGAAATTGCGAAACATTTATTGGTTAGTTTTATTAAATTCTGAATAAAATATTTGAACTTTGAGCAGGGTTTGCTTTTATTTTCTGTTTTTTTATTCTTTTTCTTTTTTTTTTTTTTTTGATGGTCCACGAAGGGTTCTCATCTACGTTTTAATTAAAACAGACAGGTTAAGCTGAAAACCAACACCTCACAGAATTCGGAGCTAAAACAAGCACAGTGAGAAAGGTGCTTCAAGAGGGTCATACTATAAAAAGATCTCCTCACAACACAGAGAACGCGAAATACAAGAGCTTAAAATCCATGAACCCACACCACTGATCACAAGGGAAAGCTCTATCAATAGATTGTCAGGGAAATCTGCATATGCTACCCCCTACCTTCCAATTCCACTAATACCATTAGTACGAAGTAAGTGCAAACAGACATCCATGAAACTAATATTTATGGCCCGCCAGTGGACCAGGCAGACTTGGTTCCCTGGGAGTAGAGATGGCACAGGGCAAGGTGATAAACTTACCAGCCCATCAGTGCTTGCTGACAATGCAAAGGGCCCGGTTCTGTAACCTAGTGCCAGCCAGCCTCGGCTTACAAATGTGACTCCAGTGAATTTAGAATTCAGACACAGAAGATGACCCTCATCCCCCCCCCCCCCCCCCCCCACCTATGCACCGCCCCCTAAACTCCATGAAAGTCCTTAGAGGGGCTAGAAGACCTACTACATGTACATGCTACACACCGGCACAAACAATGCCCACATTGTTTTGTATTTCACTCAACTTGAAGATGATAACCTTTTGTACATTTCACTTTAAGTGCACTTATCAATGCACTTATCAGCTGTAGTGGCATACATGCAGTGCACCATATGAAAGCTTCTTCCGTATACCAGTCATCAAAAGATTGCTAAGGGGGCAAAAATTTGGGCACCACCAAGGTCTGCACCTGCACCCGTGTGGAATGAAAACATAGTTCTAGCACGACTAATGAAAGGTTCCTTTGAACTTGCTCATAAGGCAGTCCTAAAATACTTAACACTCAGGCAACCTTCTTGATGACCATTACATATAGTTAGTAAATGTAAAAGCACTCAGAGCGAAACGGGGGTGGGTGGGTGTAGAACCGTACTGACACCTATATAAGGATATGGCTTTCATGAAGAAAAACATACAGTTCCTCCCAAAGGTCTCCTTGTTCTTCCACGTCAATCAAGCCTTCTAGTTAACAGATTAAAAGAGCCCTATGCTAACCGCTGGGAACAAAAGAAATCAGGAAGGAAAGCCAATTCTTAATTTCCTTTACAACACCAAATAATGGTTTGCCAATCACTAAGATGGACATTTCAAGAACAATAGCAAAAACTATCCAAATGTGCTGCAAAACTGGAAAGAAAAAGTGGATTGCCATCCACTTCGACGCGATTCTTCAACAACTTCGAAGTCTTCGATTCCGGTTGTCAACGAAGGCCTTCGGACCTACTTAGGCCTCATCTTCTGGCTCATGGAAAGGACGCCATTCAAGAAGTGTCCTCACTCTGAGCCGAGTAAAAAACCATCCAAAGGCCCCAACTCACACGCTTCGGAGCCGAAGAAATACCCAGAACCGAAAAAACATGTTCTGGTAAAGGACATTTCAAAAAGCCACACTTCTAAATCAAAAGACTCTTGACCATCTACAAACTCGTGCCGAAAAAACCTCCTGAACCGAAAACTTCGACGCCAAAGGATCTGCCCTGTACAGAAGAACTTTTTACACCAGATCCTCACCAAAAAACTCTTGTTAAAGACCCCAAGACTGGCCAACTAGCTCTTAGTTCCAAAAAGAGACCACTAGAAGCGCCAGCATCTCCTCCTCCTCCAAAGAAGAGAGACATTGCAACCTCTCCATTAAGGGTCCCTTCTCCACCACCTCCCCATACTGTTCCTCCTCCTACACCTCCTCCACCACATCATTCTCCTACACCATCCACTAATACAGATGATGATGTGGATACAGACTCTGATGACACAGGTGGGGGTGTACATAACCCAGCAGGGACCAATAGTCCCCCTCAGTCATCTAATCTTTGGGATGATTATAGCACCCCTGATGTGCCTTACATCCCACAAGATGATGTATACCCTTCCAGGCCTTCCACACCAGAGGACACTATAGGTTTTAACCTACTAGTATAAAGAGCAGCCCAGTACCATGGGGTTGACATGCACACTGATGCTGTGGAGGAAGATTTTCTTTTAGACACTTCTGATAACACACAAAGGTCTACTGCCATTTTGCTAATGCTTAAAGGCGGCATTAAAAACGCAACAGAGGTTTTTAAAGATCCTGTTAGGGCTCGGGTCCTCAACCCTCGCATTGAGAATAAATATAAAGCTGCCCCTACAGACCCTATTTACATCAAAGGTCCAGCACCACTAGATTCTTTAGTAGTGTCTAATGCACGTAAACATGCTAATTCACAAACACCAGATGAGGTCTCACCACCAGATAAAGAATCTAAGCTCCTTGACGCCTCTGGTAAACGAACAGCGTCACAGGCAGCTAATATTTGGCGCATTGCTAATATCCAAGCGTTGTTGGCAAGATATGACAGGGCACATTATGATGAGCTGGAGTCCATAATGCAGCATCTACCAGACAAATATAAAAATAGGGCAAATGAACTCATACAGGAAAGTAAAAATTTTACTAATACTTACATTTGTTGTGCCTTAGATGCTGCAGATACTGCCTCAATGGCAATCAATACCAGTACCCTTTTGCGGAGACATGCCTGGCTACGTATTTCAGGTTTTAAACCTGAGGTAAGAAATTCCTTCCTCAATCAGTCATTTGATGAGACCCATTTATTTGGCCCTAATGTTGATGTGTCTTTAGAAAAGATGAAAAAAGACACTGACACAGCAAAATCTATGGGAGCCTTGCAGCTGCAAGCTCCCAGACGTTCTTTTTGTCGCTCATCATACAGAGGCAACACAGGAGGCTACTCCTCCGGAAGCCCCTCCACTTCCTACAAATACCCCTAGTCAATCCACATACACTAAGGGCTACCAAAGAGGGGGTTACAGGGGTAAAAACAACAAAGGCAGAGGCAAAACCAATAACTCCCGCTCTTCCTCCACCCCTACCCAATGACTCTTCCCCCCCAACATTCCACTCCTGTGGGGGGAAGACTGCAGCAATTCCTTCCTGCCTGGATCAACATCGCATCAGACAGGTGGGTGCGACAAATTATTCAGTCAGGTTACTGTCTATAACTAACATCCCCCCCACCCCCCCCCCCCCCAAACATACCACCCAAACAGCGTCCAATGTCACAAGAACATCTGTCACTGTTAAAGCAAGAAGTAATGTCTTTGCTAGAAAAAAGTGCAATAGAACCAGTTCCTCTGCACCATCAAAACCAGTGGGTTTACGCCCTATATTTTCTTATTCCAAAAAAGGACTGCTCTCTAAGGCTTATTCAAGACCTCAGACCGCTAAACATATACATACAGTCTGACCATTTTCACATGGTCACACTCCAACAAGTCCTTCCTCTCCTGTTACAAAACGACTTCCTTGCTACTCTAGATCTCAAGGACGCATACTTCCACATTCCCATTCACAAGGCTCACAAGAAGTATCTCAGATTTATAATAGACGGGCAGCACTATCAATTCAAAGTACTCCCATTCGGAGTCACAACAGCACCAAGAGTATTCACCAAGTGCCTAGCAGTAGTGGCAGCACATTTACGAAGACTGCACATACATGTCTTCCCGTACCTCGACCACTGGCTCATAAAAGCCAGCTCATATGACCAGTGTGTGAAACACACTCTCGCCACAATCCAACTGCTCCACAACTTGGGGCTCACAATAAACCACACCAAGTCTCATCTGCAACCATCCAAAGTACAACAGTCCATCGGTGCTACAATAAACACCTCAACAGCGCTAGCTTATCCCCCTCCAGGAAGGATAGCCAGCATGCAAACCCTTCTCACAAAGTTTCAGCCACAACACTCCCTTCCAGCATGAGTGTTAATGCAACTCATAGGGATGATGGCCTCTTGCATTTTCATAGAGCCCCATGCAAGACTTCAAATGCGTCCTCAGTCCCCTCTGCTTTCAGGTCTTCTTCAACTCCGATCCACCCGGACATCTTCCTCCTGGTCACCTGCAGCATCTTCTTCCAAGGCTCCATAGGAAACAACGAGAAAACCCAACACACTTTGACACCTATGCACCCGCAGCCCGTGGGTGAGGTAACACAAGTACTTTGGTGTTCCTGTAGGGATTGACTATCCTAGTGTCTAGTTTTATTAGTTGTATCTTCCTAGTTAGACCGGAAGTGTCCTAAATCTTCATTTACTTACCTTTTAAGTTCCCATTGACTTTCTATTGACTCTCGCATGAGTGTACTGACACTGCATGTGCCGCCTGTGGGCCTCCTACTCCTAACCTAAGGGTCAGATAGTGTAGCCCCAGCAATTCCCTAGGACTTCTCCTTTCCCGAGTTGTGGTTCTTATACCACTTACTTAGTATATGGTGTTACACGCCCCTAGGGCCTAACTGTAAATTGTGCTATTTAAAGTGTTTCTAAGAGTAACTTGTTATGTGCTTTTGCCTCTGACCTCATAAAGAGTTCAGAGCAGTGTGTTAGTAAATAAATACATATATATTTTATATATATCCTGTGTGGTGTCCTTTCATTTGATATTCAAGGGGTTACATATGGTAAAACAGCTGGCTTTACACACCCTCAAGAGTCTTTTAGCCTAAGACTGTTCTGTCCACGCTACCTCTAGGATAGCTGGTCTATAAGGTTGACTTTACAACCATCGCCATAAGGGTTGTTTGGACTGGTACAAGGTGCTCACTAGAATAGTGAACATCATATACCAGGCCAACTTCTCACAGTTGTTGAAGGCGGGCTCGCCCCAGACAGTCGTCTCCCACCTCCAGACTACGACCGACCTCCTGGACCTGCTGGGGTTCTCCATCAACGTGCCGAAGTCACACCTGTGCCCCTCTCAGAAGCTCCTCTTCATCGGAGCGGTTCTGGACTCAGCGCGGTTTCGAGTTCATCCTACTGAGCAGCGGGTTTGGGATATTCAGACTCTGATTCCAATCTTTCGGCCTTTATCCCGCGTCTCAGCCAGGTTGCCGCTCCGGCTTCTGGGGCTGATGGCCTCCTTCATTTTGCTGGTGCCTCATGCCAGATGGCGGATGCGGGCTCTGCAGTGGGACCAGAAGTTTCAGTGGGCACAGCATCAGGGCACTCTGTCCGACCACGTCCTGATCTCGGAGGGCACTGCGAGACAGTTGCAGCGGTGGCTCACGGACCGCGATTGGGTCAGCGGCAGATCCCTCTCCCTTCCCCAACAGGAGCACGTGGTAGTGACGGATGCGTCCCTCCTGGGATAGGTGGGGGGGGGGCCACACGGGAGAGGCGGAGATCAGAGGCCTCTGGTCTCCAGCGGAGTCCCGGCTCCATATCAACCTTATGGAGCTGTGGCCGATCCGGCTTGCACTGAAGGCATTCCTTCCCTCTGTCCGGGGAAGTGTAGTGCAGGTGTTCACGGACAACACCACCGCCATGTGTTACTGCAACACACAGGGTGGGGTGGGGTCGTGGACCCTTTGTCAGGAAGCTCTGCACCTCTGGACATGGCTGGAATGCCAGGGCATCACCCTGGTGGTTCAACACCTGGCAGGTTCCCTGAACGCCAAGGCGGACAAACTCAGCCACCGGTGCATGATGGATCACGAATGGCGTATGAACTCGGACGTGGCGCAAGGTCTCTTTCAGCATTTGCGAGTGCCTTGGTTGGATCTATTCGCTACCGAAGAGAACGCGCAATGTCATCAGTTCTGTGTGTTGGAATTTCCAAGGCGGCACTTGCTCGGAGACGCTTTTTGTCATGAGTGGAGCTGCGGTCTGTTGTACGTCTTTCCGCCTATACCATTTCTGCCTAGAGTGCTGAAGAAGATCAGGCGAGACCGGGCCCAAGTCATCCTTGTGGCTCCGGACTGGGCACGAAGATACTGGTATCCCGAGCTACTCAGCATGTCAGTCGATCCCCCGATTCGTCTGCCTCTTCAGGAGGACCTTCTGTAGCAGCAGCAGGGGACGGTCCTCCACCCGAACCTGTCCAGTCTCCACCTACACGCGTGGAGATTGAGCGGTGGCAGTTGGGGCTATTTGACTTGCCTCCTGAAGTCTTTGAAGTGATTCTAGCAGCCAGGCGTCCCTCCACAAAATTGGTATACGCCTGCAGGTGGAACAAATTTGTGGCATGGTGTGCAGCAAAGGCTGTGTATCCTCTTTCTGCCCTCCTTTCAGAGGTTCTCCTCTTCCTGCATTCTCTTGTCCAACAGGGCTCTGCTTTGGGCACTATCAAGGGCTATCTCTCGGCCATTTCAGCCTTCTTAAGGCTTCCTGATCAGCCTTATTTTTTCAAGTTCCCTGTTGTAAATAGATTCTTGAAGGGCATCACACACATGTTCCCACCTGTTCCCTTTGTGATGCTTCAGTGAGACTTGAACCTTGTACTGACCTATCTGATGTGCACTCCTTTCGAGCCACTCCATAACTGTCTTCTTCGTCTTCTGACTCTTAAAACTGAATTCCTGGTTGCCATCACCTCTGCCAGGAGAGTGAGTGAGCTCCAGGCTCTGTCTTCTAAGCCTTCTTTCCTCTCTGTCCATCCGGACAAAGTTGTTCTGAGGACTTGTCCTTCTTTCCTGCCCAAGGTGGTTACAGCCTTTCATATCGGCAAGTCCATCACCTGGCCCACCTTCTTTCCGCCTCTGCATTCTTCGAAAGAGGAAGAGAGGTTCCACCGTCTGGACCCAAAACGTGCACTCTCCTTCTATCTAGACCGCATACGCTAGTTCGGGTGGATGACCAGCTCTTTGTCGGTTAAGTTGGCGCTAAGAAGCGACGGGCGGTGCACAAACGGACCATCTCTCGGTGGGTCGTTTTGTGCATCAAGGTCTGTTACTCTTTGGCGAAAAAGGAGCCTCCTGTGGTACTACGCGCCCATTCCACTCGGGCCACGGCGGCTACTACTGCCCTGGGTCGAGGTGTCCCCTTGCAGGACATCTGTCAGGCAGCTACGTGGACCTTGCTGCACACGTTTGTTAAGTACTACTGCCTGGACAGCCCAATCCGGAGAGATGGCTTTTTCGGCCGTTCCGTTCTCCACGACTTTCTGGTGTGATCTTGGTTCGCAGACCAACCACCGGGGTTGGTATTGCGGAGGTATCTATTCTAAGGTAAGGAATCTAACACTAACCTGTTTCTTTCAGTTGCACAAGTTACTTACCTTCGGTAACGATATACCTGTAAGAAACAGTAGTTCGTGTTAGATTCCTTACCGCCCCACCCATCCTTCCGGTTCTGCGAACCGATATCTAGGTTTAAGGCATCTCCCTTTGAGGGCCGTAGTTTACAGTGTCGGTTTCTTGCATGGCTCTGCGTTCCTGGCGCGGAAAGCTATGTACAGATCTGACGTCAGCGTGCGAGGGCGGCATCTAAGGACTCTGATGACGTCATCTCGGCGAACACAACGTCGGACGCAGAGCCGTAGACGACGCCTAGCGACGCGCAGGGGTACTACTAATGAAAACTTTCCGGATCCAGTCTGACGCCTGGGGATATTCTAAGGTAAGGAATCTAACACGAACTACTGTTTCTCACAGATATATCGTTACCGAAGGTAAGTAACTTGTGCGATTTAGTTCAAGTTTTTTATATTTTCAGTTAATTTGTCAATATCCATTTCGGATGCAATTTTTTGCCTTTATTGACCAACATGTTCATTGGGTGATAGTCTTTCTTCTATTCAGATATCACCACATATTGGTTAACAGTGTAGTCTTTACTGGCATCTCCATACGGTTCCCCGTAACCTGACGTTACTTCATGTGTGCTGCAGTACAAATACTTCTGGTTATTGATACAGGTCAGGTTCAGTTTTGAACCTAGGCCGCCGAGTGTACAAGGTAAGACGTTCCATCTCTATCCTTATCTTCTAGTAGTCATAGATGAGGTATTGAGTTTGGAGCTTTGATTGTTTTGGATTTTAAATACTCTATTCTGACCTATTCATAATTGAAATTTTCAGTGATTACTGATACCAATGGTTACTTTGTGTCTTCGGATTCTGCAGGGAAGTCATGAATTTGCTGATTTCGCTCTTTTATCATTCTGCGATCATGTGATATGAGAAGTTATCTGCTATTTTCAATGTTCTACATTATCATGATAGTCGGAAAATAAATTGTAAACTCTGGCACTATGTCCTTTGACAATATATATTGCTTTCAAATTAGATTTCTATTTGTTTATATTAGTCTATGAGAACTATTAGACGATATATCATGATTCCACACCGTTTTTATGAGGCAACATTTATTTATATATACACTTAAAATTATAGCCACATCGCGTTACATACCAATTTTTAACGTGATCGTTCTTTTTGTTCAATAGCAGAATTTCCCAATCCAGCTTTGATTCACCTGGTATTATCTGAAAACTTTATGCCACCTGTAATCCTATTCTGAGGATTATTAAACCTATCTCCATCCTGGACATGTTTCCTAGCTCGATTGCGACATAAAGATTAACCATCATTCAAGGTAGACCTCTGAATGATTTGTATTGGATATATTTATTTCCAATTAGAATACCTATTTTTTCGAAAATATGCATTTTCGATCCACTAATATCCTCATTTCATTTTTTCAGTTGCTGCAGATCCCCTGATATCACTACTTTTGGGCTGTAATCCGGATCATTGTTTGACCGGTTTTGAGTGCCTTATATATCAAACTACGAGGTAATTCTATATATCATTGTGAGAAAGTGGCTCTATATATACACTGGACAATAATGAAGTACAGTGTGTGTATAGAGTCCACCAACACCAAAGGTATAACAGAGGTTAAAGTCAGAACTGACCTTACTCTCAAAAGTGGTAGCTTGGTCGAGCAGTAAGGCAGTACCAGAGGACAGTGTAAAGCATTTGTTGTACACATTCAGTCAGCAAAAGGTTTAACACACTCAAGAACTGAACTCCAGGCCAATTGTTATTATATCCTCAGATATAGTTGTTTTATTTTTAGAACCAACAGTGATAAAAATATACTTTTCAAGTTATGAGTGCTCTCATGTAAATACTTTGCAGAGGAGCAATAAAGTTTGTGCACACAATAATTACAGGATAGCTAGTTAGCAACACAGTTCTGAAACACACTTTAGCTTTGAGCTCAACGGGTTTTTCACAAGTAAGTACAGTTGATTACTTTATGGATTACTTTGGTAGTTCCAGCACTAGATCTTAGATTCAGTCCTGGGGTCTAAGCTGAAACCAGATTAGCAAAAAGTTTTAGTTACTGTGATGAATTTTCATGAATATAAAGCTGTTTTAAAAGTTCACACTTAAAAACTTTTCAATGTAACTGACAATGTTATTCAATGGGAGGAAATTCAGGTTTCAGGTAAAGTACGATTGCGTTACTTTTGTAACCCAGCACTTATCTCCTAGGGCCAGCACTGGGGGCTTAACTCAAAACAGGTAGGTAATGAAAAATTTCCTAGTTAACGTAACGGAAAGTTTCAATTCTATTAAGGACTCAGAGGCGAGGATTATGCCTTCTTTCTCCACTTTATTCACAACAGCGAAGATAGAACAAAAACTACATTTCCCATGAAACCCTGGGAAAAATGAAGTTGAACAAGAAAACCAGCAACACCTGGCAACAGCCAATGGCAAACACAGTCCAATGTCAATCAGGGTCCTGGAAGCCCCTACATAGTCCTTTCACAGTGTCCTCTCTTCCTCTTTCTGAGCGTGTAGACAGCCACCCATCCATTCATTAGGTGTCCTGCTTGTTGGAATCCGAGCCTGAGGACAAGAGGAAACATATTACCAAAGGAAGCACTGAGGAAGCTTCATCCAAAACAGTGCAAGAAGAACCAAGTAAACAGACAAGAAAAACATCATAATAATCAGAGAAGCATATTACTTACTGTCATACGGGAAGGGATCTCCTTCAGGAGCCAAGGGCGGGATAATCCTCGCATCCGAGTCCTTAATAGAATTGAAACTTTCCGTTACGTTAGCTAGGACATTTTTCATTCTATGTCAGGACTGGAGGCGAGTATTATGCTTGTTCAAAGCTTGCCCACAACCAGGTTGGCCATATTCAAGATCGGTTTGAAATAAAACCTCTTGAACGTGGAATCCGAAGACCAGTTGGCCGCGTTGAGGATATCCTCAAGACGAGCACCGAGACTAAAAGCCTTCGAAGCCATAGCACCCCTCGCGGAGTGAGCTCCAAACTTGCTAAGGTTGATGCCTGCTTCCTGCATCACCCAACGAACCCACCTAGCAATGGTGGGGGAAGAGACCACTTTAAAGGGTTTCTTCAGAGAAATGAGAAGCTGTCTCTCTCCAGGCGGACGGAATTCTTCCGTGGCTTCTTCATAAGCCTTAAGACAATTCACCACACAGTTTTGGAGAGTCCGCAAACTGGGGGTAGGAAATAGACCTAGTATGACGCTTTGTGCGCCGAAGCAGCGTAAACGTGACTCCCTCCGGAGAAAAAATTCTGCCAGTAATATCCAAAGCACGCACGTCTGACACTCGCCTACAAGAAACAAGGCACAAGAGCATGGCCAGTTTCGCTGATAGCTCTTTCCTTGAAAGATATCTATTGTGCGGCCAGGACAGGAACAAATTAAGCACCATATTCACATCCCAAAGGGTAGAATAGCGGGACTCCGGGGGCAACGACAGCTGGAAGCCACAGAGCAAACGGCAAACCAACAGGTGTTCCCCCACTAGCGCCCCCGCCACTGGAAGATGACCCGAAGAAATAGCCGACCGGAAAGTGTTTACAGACCGGTAGGCAGGCCCTCGGAGGCCAACTGGGCCAGGAAGTTGACTACATGGACCACGTCCGAGCCCAATAGATCGACACCCCGTCGCAGACACCAACGAGTCCATTGGAGCCAAGCTGATCTATATCTCTTGACAGTGCTGTCTGCCCACGCTTTAGAGATAAGGGACTCCGCTTCTCTCAGAAGGCCAGGGGTCTCCCAGCGACCCCTGAAATCCGCCATGCCACTAGTTTCAGGGAGCCTGTGGACACCAGGGGGTGAAGAGAGCCGCTCGGGCTCAGAAGGAGGGAGGGAAAGTGAGGGAGTAGGATTGGAAAATCCCAAGAAAGTTCCAGAAGAACTGGAAACCATACTTGAGACCTCCATAGAGGGGTGATCAACACCATCTCTGCCGCCTGCCTGCGAACCTGCGCCGTCACTCTCGTGATCATCGCGAACGGAGGGAACGCATATCCCCGTTCCGTTCTCCAGTCCTGGAGAAACGCATCCGTCGCCACAGCGAGAGGGTCCGCCCTCCAACTGAAGAACCGAGGCGCCTGGAAATCCAGCCTGGAGGCAAATTGATCCACCGAGAAAGGACCCCAAAGGTCGCTCAGTCTCGAACACTGATCGATCCAGGTGCCAAAGACTGGAGTCCTGGAAGTGGCGCGACTGGTAGTCCGCTTCCGAATTGTCCCGGCCTGGGAGGTACTCCACCGTGACTGAGACCTGATTGTCGGGGCAATATTGCCAAAAGCTTGCAGCCAGATCCAACAGGGCCTTCGACCTCGTGCCCCCCAGATGGTTCACATACCGAACCGCCGAGATATTGTCCATCTTGAGGACCACACAAGACTGTACTAAATCTTTCGTCCAGCACCGCACTGCGAAAGACCCCGCCAGAAGCTCCAAACAGTTTATGTGTAACTTCTGTTCTTCGGGTGACCACAATCCGCCTGTAGAAAGGTCTCCGCAGCGAGCCCCCCAACCTAGCCTGCTGGCGTCGGACTCTCTAACCATGTCCGGGGCGGACCCGAAGATAGCTCTCCCGTTCCACGCCTCCATATGATCCAACCACCATTGGATCTCGGCCCGAGCGTCTGCGGACAAGCCGACTTTGTGAGAGTAGGGATACCCCTTCCGAAGGAAATATCCCTTGAGGCGTTGGAGAGCCCGGTAATGAAGCGGGCCTGGGAAAATAGCCTGAATCGAGGCGGATAAAAGGCCCACCACTCGGGCCAGCTGACGAAGGAAGATCAGGGGCCTGGCCATAACACGCCGCAATTCGTGACAAATCTTGGTCGCCTTCCTGCTCGGAAGACTGAGTGTGGAAACCGTCGAGTCTATGACGAATCCCAAGGACGTAATGGTCTGTGTCGGCCGCAAAAGCGACTTCTTCTCGTTGATCACAAACCCGAGATCCTGAAGGAGAGAAACCGTCATCTGCAAGTGTTCCACAAGGCGGCGCGGGCAAGCCGCCATCAAGAGGAGATCGTCCAGGTAAACGATCATCCTGACACCCCTGGACCTCAGAACCTCTACCGCCGGCTTGAGAACCTTGGTAAAACACCAAGGAGCCGACGAGAGTCCGAAGGGGAGAGAAGTGAACTCGTAAGCCTGAGAGCCCCAGAGGAACTGAAGGAATCGCCTATGGGGAGGAAAAATCGGAACTACCAGGTAGGCGTCCTTGAGGTCCAAGCGGACCATCGAAAGGCCTGAGGAGGTCCCTGAGAAGGTGTATCCCCTCCATTTTGAAATGGCGATAAATGAGCCATTGATTAAAGTCGGAAAGGTTTATCACCGGCCTTTTCCCCCCCTCTGTCTTGTCGACCAAGAAAATGTTGCTTATAAAACCTTGGGGGTGTGGAGAGGTGCGAGTAATGGCGCCTTTGCGGAGGATGGAGGAAACTTCCTCTTCCACAAGGAGGCTGTCCTGGGCAGAAAAGTGGATGGGGCGTGGCAATGAGTGTTGTACCGGAGTCCCCTCGAACTCTGTGAAAACCTCTCATTGTTTGCAGAACCCATGCGTCGCTTGTGATCGAAAGCCACACCCGAAAACAATGTGCCAACCTCCCTCCTATGTCTTGTAGGGAAGAAGGGAGAACTCTCACCTGGGCTAGATTGTGCAACTCCTCCACGATAACCTCGTTCTTTACCCTTTCTTCCACGAGTGAGGTAGAAATTTCCGAACCTGGACTGGTCCTGATAGTTCCCGGAGCCTTTTTGAGACATCTGGCGTTGTTGTGGCGACCGGCCGAGCAGCCCCGTCCTCGGCCGGCCCCGCGAAAAACACGGGGGAACATTTTCTTGATGGTCGATTGGGCCCGGTCTAGTGACTGGAAGTTATTCACAAACTTACCGAGCTCAGTGACAAAAGGCTCACCAAACAGGCTCCCTTGGGCGACAGTCCCCGCCTCTGAATCCGCCAAATCACCCAACTTCGGGTCGATTTTGATAAGAAGCGATCAGCGGTGTTCTGTAGACAGGGCGCAGTTGGCATTGCCCATAAAAATCACCACTCGCTGAGCCCAGCCCAAAAGGGTTTCGGGGTTAACGATGGAACCAGATTCCTTGGCTTCTTCGGCCATATCCAGAATTTTGGTGATTGCCCCCAAAGCGTCCAGGAGTTTATCCTGGCACGCCCGCCAAGATCGATCAATTCCCTTCTTAGAGTCTGTAATAAATTTCTGTAGAAAGGTGCCCATCCTGGAATGAATTTCTGGAGTAAGGGCCACCTTGTCGTCAAGGGAAGGGCGCGGACATTCCGCCCGCAAACAGTTGCAAGCCTCCTTCTCAAGAGGGCGTCGGATGTGGGCGGCTACATAAGCTGCTACCTTATCGGCCGGAGACCACTTAAAGATCTAGGGTGGACGATATCATTGAGATCTAACATGTCCGCTGTGCTAGGGGGCTCTTGGGACGTCCCGGGAAGGACGGGTGCCGTTGGTGGGGGAACCTGGGCCGGAGAGGGAGAAAGTTGTGGAACTGATGGGGGAGGGATAGGCTGAGGCCTGCTGGCCATAAAGGCCTGTCGCAATCTGTCAAAAGCATCCCCATCCACGCCCGATTCACGGCAACACTTAGGTGGAGGGGAGCCGAAGGAATCTTGGGAAGCTGGGGGCTGGGATGGAGCAGGGGCCAGCTGTTGAGAAAGTTCCGCAAAAGCCTGGTCAATTTGGCGTGTCAACCTGTCTTCGAGGGGCGAAATGGCCTGGTCCACTGCCCTATAGACGGAAGTATCGACTGCCTCATAAAAGGTATCTCCCCAGGGCATGTCAGCAAGAGGGTCCCCTCCTGATATTCATCATAGTACTCCATTGGGGAGTCGAAAAAGGGAGGTATATCCCTGGCCTGGGCGGGAAAGGCTCAGCAAGGCTGGGTGGCAGCTGTGTGGCAGCCCACACTTCAGGCAGCGGTGGACCACTGTTCTACGGGTTTCAACCCCAGGGACTACCGGCAAAGAAGTTTAAACAACCCTCTTTATGCAGGGCAGCCGGCTGGGTAATGTCCCTTAACTTTCTGTGCCCTCCAATACAGACCAATAGGCGTTGGACAGCTGCTGATACAGGCTCTGCTGGCTCACACAGAAAACCAGTGTTAAAGCGTGGGCACAAAAACGCGGTAAACGTACAAACTGTACCCCAATACACCTCAAGGGCGTTCTGCCTCAGCCGGGGCTCCCAAACTGACGCGCTCGCGACGTTTAAACCTCTTCTGAAGAGAACAAACGCCGCACAGCGTCGGCCCCACACGCGTGCCCTCTAAGGGCGGGAGGACCAGGGAGCCAAGCCAGTACACACCACGTAGGTACGGGAAAACTCGTAACCGCGGCTCCCCCTCTCCCCGCGGGACCCCCTCTGTGGGAGAAGAAGCTACAATCACGTCGAGCAATGTGACAGAAAACTAAACTTTTCACAAGCCGAATACGGCGCGAAACATAAGACGCGTACACCGCGCAAAGTTAACAAAGCAGCGCTTACACAAATTTTACATAACTAAACCCTTAAAACGGTAATGTCAAGGGAAAACACAATGAAGGTACTTATCTTGCTGTGCAACAGCGAAGAAAGAGGAAGAGAGGACACTGTGAAAGGACTATGTAGGGGCTTCCAGGACCCTGATTGGACATTGGACTGTGTTTGCCATTGGCTGTTGCCAGGTGTTGCTGGTTTTCTTGTTCAACTACATTTTTCCCAGGGTTTCATGAGAAATGTAGTTTTTGTTCTATCTTCGCTCTTGTGAATAAAGAGGAGAAAGAAGGCATAATCCTCGCCTCCAGTCCTGACATAAAACTGCGTTTCAGTATTTCGTGCGATTTTTAAAGAATATTTGCAGTTTTCAAAAGTAGACACTTAAAAGAAATGTCATAGAAAAGCAGACAGTGGGTTCCTATGGAGAAAATACAGGTTACTAGTAAAACCGCTAGGGATTACTTTTGCTGTTTAGTGCTGGGCTAAAAGGTACAGTATTGGCATCTCCCTTGATCACAGGTGAGTACTTTCGAATTCGGACTTTAACTCATTTTATAGGAATATTTTCAGTTTTCAAAACTTCACACTTAAAAAAAAAATTTGAGTCAAAATGGGTCATTGTTATCCAACAGCAAGTAAATGAATTACCCGTTTCCAGGTGTGTACTTGGTTGATGAAGTTAGGGTTCTGGGCATAGACTGAGGGGTCCCCCAGGGTCAGGTGAGTACAGTTAGTTCAGTCCCAGTGGCACATGGGCGGCCGGGTGCCGAGGTAGGTAGGCCCAATGATATCCAGTGAGGGAAAGGGGGCCTCCGGTTGGTGGCTGCTGGCTAGCAGGCCACGCGGCTGGGAGCTGGGCTCCTGGTCACTTGCTCAGGGCAAATGGGGAAGTAGGATAGGGTACAGGTTGCACTGCCAGGGGCACTTGGGCGGCTGGGTGCAGGGTGCTTTTGAGCCATCGGGCGCACAATGTTATTCAATGAGGAACTTGAAAAGGGAACAAAGGCTGCAGGCTCGGGGATGAAGGATCTTCTGGAGCGACCAACACTTCGAGGGGTAAGTTGGGATCTTGGAGGATAGGTAGGCACCCAGGAGTTGGGCACAGGGGGCCGTGGGGTGCCGGGTGCAGGGTTGTCTTTTGAGGTCGGGAAATCTTACCCCCTGCTGGTCGCGATCAGAGGGGTCCTCTGTCCTGAGGCTGCAGGAGTCGTCGGGGTCATCGAGGAGGGTCTTTGGGCACTGGACTTGGGGTCCCAGTCGCAGGGGGGACGGCCTCGTGGTCCTGGATCACTCGGGCATGGGCCGGGCTTGGCGGGTGCAGTGTGGGTTGGTCTGGAGCTTCCTGGCTGGCACCAGGGGTGGTGTTGCCGCAGAGCCTCTGCTGATGGGTCCCAGGCTTTGAGGGTCAAGGCAGGCAGGTCCTCTGGGTGTCCCAAGGTTGCTGTCCGCAGGAGTCGCCGGGATTAGGCAGGAGCAGGTTCCAGGATCGACAGGCCGGTAGGGCTCGGGCCAAGTCAGTTGTTGTCGTCCTGTTAGCAGCTGCACGGCGGGTCGCCTTCTTGATCTTCTTTCTTCTTTTCTTATCGGGATCTGAGGAAGGAAGGTTCAGGGAGCCCCTAAATACTGAATTTAGGGGCGTTACAGGTAGGGCAAGGACAGGGACCAATAGGTCCCTGTCCTGGGGTGGGTACACCCCCTAGCCTACTCCTCTCTTCAAGATGGCCGGAGCCCGGGGTCGTGCTTCACCTCGTCTCCCCCACCTGAGGGGTGGGGAGGGTGGGGTTGGCACAGGCTGGCACCCCCCCCCCCCCCTTTCTGAGGTAGTTTTTCTCGCTAGTCTTCCCGCCAGACTGGGGGTCAGGACTGGTGGGGGCCAGCTGCTGGGTACAACAAATGGTCTGGAGAAGCTCACAGAGGCGGTATGCCTTTGAAGCTTCCCCCTGCCCATCCTGGGGGAGGAGACAGTTGGTGGCTGCTGGCGAGCAGGCCACGCGGCTCTGGGAGCTGGGCTCCTGGTCACTTGCTCAGGGCAAAGGGGGAAGTAGGATAGGGCCAAGGGGTTACAGCCAGCGGCACTCGGGCGGCTGGGTGCAGGGTGCTTTTGAGCCGCCGGGCACTCAATGTTATCCAATGAGGATCTTGAACAAGGAACAAAGGCTGCAGGCTCGGGGCAGACAGGGTGTGCCATGTCGACTCTTGTTTTAGTTCTGTACTTAGGCACTCAGCCTGCAAAGGCAGTGCGTGGGTGCCAGGGTACAGGGCCCCTGAGGGTGGCACAATAAGTGCTGCAGCCCTCGGGTATCTTCTCTGGTCACTATGCCCTGGGTACCTAGGGTACCATTAACTATAGGCTGACAGGTGGCCAGAGATGCCAATGGTGTATTTTGTTTCAGCATAGTTTTTCTTTTTAGGGAAGGAACATAGGCCATGGGTACCTGATTGGCAGGGACCCAGGGCACACTTAGTCAAAGCACATCAGCAGTTCAGAAAAAAAAGTGTGGGCATACCAAGGCAAGAAAGATGGCACTTACTCACAATCATGTTATGAGCACTCTTGCCAGTGGTTACTCATTCATTCCACTTCCCCATAGAAATGATCATTGTTATGGTTTATCTTTCAGTTATAGAACTACAAATCTAATCACTATATATATGTATTACACATATATTTTCTGACAACCATATCCTTTGGTCTCGGTAAGCAAGTCCCCTTCCGCTCTAAATCATCATTTTTTCCCTTAGGACCGTTTCTGAGCATGACTTTGGGTTTTACCTCTTTGCACAATCGTTTTTCATAATTTTTCTATCGTTTCGTGGCACAATTTCCTTGATTGTAAACTAGCAAGTGGTGTATCTGACTTAGTGATGGCGACTTCCTTCACGCTATTATTTCCTCTACGTTGTTTAGTATTCATAGAGTTGGAACGTTTTTAACATGTAATATGTGTTAGATTTTATTGAGGCTCAGTGTACATCTTTCATTCATTCCTTTTTTCCTTTTAGACATAGGCCTTATTGTGGCTTTCCTGATGAAGGAGCTCTGTTCACTGAAACACGCATAGATACTAAGAAGAACCATCATTATACCAAAAGCCACTAGATTGTGCTATATGATTTATGGTGTTCTTGAATTTTTCTTCTGTTTATCTTTATCAAAATATACTCAGTTTGCTGGAACACTGATTATATAATTTCTTATATAATCATGTGTATAGGATATATGCTTACGTATGTTGTATGTATTCATTACTGTCAATACTGTTATATTGTGATGTTACTGTCTTATGCATGTCTTTCACAGAAGTACCACAGAACCTGGAATGGTCACTTCTAAGAATTTAAAATGAATGTTTTATTGAATATTATTGTACACTGAGTCTATAAATATGATCTGTTTTTAGAACAAGGTCTCATATAATTAATAGACCCATAGTTGCCTAGGGAATTTCTCTTCAATAATTGTATTGTCCCTGCCCTAGAACCCATATTAGTAGCGGGGGTCCTTGTATTGACATTATGGTGGCGAGGGCATAATTTGCTATGGTAGTGCGTAGGTCTTAGACCTGCAGCTCCCTACGGTTGCAGTCAAGACTAACTCCTTGACAGAGGTCCTGCAGCCTTGTGTCTCCAGCTCGGAACCTTGCTGCCTTTCAATGAGGCCTTAAAGGACGTTCTTCTGGGCACTTGGTCCAAGCCCAGCACAGGGGCTCCTGTGAATAGAAGGATTGCCTGCTGCCATCGCCCTGCGCCCGGGCGACCCAGTTTTCCTCACCGCCTACTCCACCCCTCAGAACTTGGTGGTTCAAGCTTCCCCTTGCCATGGCGCATTCCCTTCCGCACCTCAAGACTGAATCCAAGAGAGTGGAAAGCTTGGAAAGAAAATGTTTTATTCCACCAGTCTAGCATTGTGGTCGGTGAACACTGCATGCCTTTTGGACTATTACTCTCATTAGAGTGCTGCCTAGGGTCTTGGAGGAGGACCGGATCTTACTCTTCCAAGCCATTTCAGACAGGAGAGATGCAGGAAAGTTTGCCATCCGATGAGGCTTGGACACAACAGACTCGCTGGGAGGAGCGATTACCACAACAGTGGCCGTACATTGCCAAGCCTAACTGAGGACGACTGGTTTTTGGGAGATGTCCAAGTTAACCTTATGGACATGCCCTTTGATGGCTCCCATTTCATCAGAGATAAAGCAGATTCCTCCCTTGAGTGTTTCAAGGACTCGCGGGCTATAGCCAAGTCCTTGGGCCTCACTGCAAGAGCCCGACTTTTTGCTTCTTTTTCTTTAGGCGCGGTTCACCTTGACCTTGTGGGTCGGGAAGCCAGTACTATAGCCAATCCACAATTCCCCTCCTTCACCGCAAAACCTTTCTAGTCCGATCCCCAGGATCATTCTCAACCAATCGGTGGCAGAATACGCCATGTTCTTCACCACTGGCGAAATATTACACGTGGGTGTTGCAAATGGTCTGAAGGGGCTTCTCCCTCCCATTCGAGACAACTCCTCCATCTATGCCTCCAGTGTACGATCGGCTGACGGAAGACCATCTTGCTCTATTCTGCGAGGAAGTCAAAACTCTCTTGGCCAGGGGAGCGAGAGAGGGTTCCGGGGCCGGAAATAGGCTTTGGTTTTTATTCCCACTATTTTCTGGTTCTAAAGAAGGTCCGAGGCCTTCATCCTGTCCTCCACGTCCGAGCCCTCAACTACTTCCTCAAAAAGGAAAAGTTCAAGATGCTCACCTTAGCTCAAGTCCTGTCTGCCCTGGACCCGGGAGACTGGATAGTAGTGCTCGACTTGCCTATTCATATCCCCATCCTGCTTGCCCATCGTCGCTACCTGCGGTTTACGGTGGGCCACTAGCACTTTGTTTGCAGTGCTCCCCTTCGGCCGCACCAGTGTCCCTCAGGTCTTTACAAAGGTGATGGCTGTGGTTGCAGCTCAACTGCGAAGATAAGGGGTTCCAGTTTTTGACTTTCTGATGGATACTTCTGCCTGTGGATTCCTCAGCTTTTGAATACCCCCTGTATCAGCTTTCCGCTGGAAATTCTTTCCTAGCTCGCCCATGTCGACGAGGACGTCACAATGGACAGGCTCCGCTCCCGGCACCATATGACATCATCGGAGCCACAAAAGGACCTCGTAGGCATGCTGACGTCGGTTCCCTTTTTTCCGCGCCGTCGACGCTTAACTGTTTTTCTAGGGGATCTTAGTTTTCTACTGGAAAACTTTGTATCTCTTGATTGTTTCCTTATGGCTACTTCTAGGAAGACGGGTTTTAAACCCTGCAGAGAGTGTGGTGGGCATATGTCAATCACGGACCAGCACGATGACTGCCTCTGGTGTTTATCTTCGGAGCATGACATTGAGGAGTGCAGAAGCTGCAGGAAAATGAATCCAAAGGCGATTAAGGAGCGTGAAGCCAAGCTGTTAATGGCCAAAGCAAAGAAGAGGGGTCGAAAGAGGGCGAAGTCTTCATCTTCACACACTTCGAAGTTGACGAAGCATTAGAAATCTAAAGAGAAGACATAGCTCTCGGCGGCGTTCTTCGAAGGCCAGGTCTTCGAGGTTGAGGTCGTCTACTTCGGCTGAGCGACCTCGTACTAAGGACTTTATCTCTCCATCCCCTTCTCCTCAGGTTACGCCGGTTTCATCACAGGGTCGCCGACGTCGAAAGGTTCTTCACAGCATGAAGATTCACCGGCTCTAGCGATGTCCCTGGCACCTAGGGAGTCTTCTCCAGGCCGGGTGGCATCACCAGTGCGGGCGCGGTCCCCGGCTCTGCAGCTTCCAGTTCGACCTCAGGTGACTCCTCTTCAGGAAGGCACGGATCCATATCCTCTTTTTCCTGGGTCAGATTCTTCGCATTTTCTCAATGCGATGTTTGGCATGTTTGCCAGGGCCTCTGCTCCATCCAGTGCGCCTTCAGGCCTCGTGGGTCCTTTGGCCTTTAACCTGGGATTTCCTCAATTTTATCCCCAGGCACCCAACATGCTATTCTTGCCGTCAACTCCGGCTTGGCATTTCCTGGCGCCTAAATCCTCCACTCTGGCTCCTCGGACTCCTTCGGCTGCTGAATCGGCGCCACCTCGAGTTCGATCGACGTTGAGGTTCGAAGCGAGGCTTCTCCGTCTGCGCCATTGATGTCTTCATTGGCACCGCGTATGGCTCCACCGACGCCTATGTCTACACAGCATGCTAGGAGAGAGGCGCAGAGGCTTATTGAAGAGGAGGAATATGCGCAAAATCATGAGGAAAGGGAGTTTGTTGACTCTATGGACGAGTTTAAAGGCCTTAATGAAGCTAGTGACCTTGATACTTCTCCTGAATATAACCTTCCATCTGCAAGTGGTGGTATTGTGCAGGACATTGCTTCATACCATGTGGTTATAAGGAAGGCGGCTGATTTATCTGACATTAAATCTAATATTCTAACAGAAGTTTTAAACACATCTTCGTCAACTTCTGAGCCGTTGCTTCCTTTTACAGATGCTTTAATTGAACCAATCCTGGAGGTGTGGCAGAAGCCTTTGTCTGCTCCTGCGGTTTCTCATTCTATGTCGATAAGGTACAGGCCTGCCCCTGGTGATCCGGCTTTTTTATCATCACATTCTACGCCGGAAAGTTTGGTTGCCCAGGCTTCTTGTTTGAGGCAGTCTTCTGGTTCTTTCCCTACCATTCTGGGTGATAGGGATTCTAAAAAGATGGAGCAAGCTGCATAGAAAGTGTTTTCTTCTGCGAGTATGGCTCTTAAGTCCACTAATGCAACTTGCCTTCTTGGATAATATATTCATGCTTTGATGGACTTAGTTGTAGAATTAGCCCCAAAATTGCCTGAGGAAGATCGTGCCAAATTCTTAGAAGTCCTTTCGGATTCGCAAGCTGTGGCACGTGAGGTGAATCAGTCGGGCATGAACCCTGCTGACTCTGTGGCTTGTGTGATGGGGTCTTCTGTGGCTGCAAGGAGACAGGCATGGCTTAGTTCATCTGGTTTCTCTGCTGATGTACAAGCGACTTTTTGGATTTGCCCTTTGATGGGTCAAAGCTCTTTGGTTCGAAGGCGGATTCAGCCTTAGAGCGGTTCAAAAATAGTAGGGCTACTCCAAGGTCTCTGGGTCTCATGGTGCAGTCTAGAGGATACGGCTACAAGCAGTATTGTGGATTTGGGAGGTCTGTTTCCTTTCGTGGCCGCCAACAATCACAACAGGGTCAGCAACAGCAGAATCCCTTGTACAAGTCGTACAGCGGGAAGAATAAAAGAGGTCTCAGGGGTGCAGCTCGACAACAATCTACCTCCTCCTCCTCCACCTCTCCTCCCGCCACCATTGGTACAACAGGAAAACAGTTCTAGATGCCCCATCTTAGAACATGTTGGTTCGGTTGGATGTCGGGTGTCCCACTTTCTACAAGATTGGAGATTGATCACGTCCGATCGTTGGGTCTTGAATCTTGTAGAGAATGGGTACTCCCTTCCCTTTTTGGAGTTTCCTCTTCCTTACCCTCCTTGCCAGGGACCACTTACTACTTTTGCAGCAGGAGGTTCTTACTTTGCTTCAGAAAGGTGCAATAGAGGTGGTTCCGGAGCAGGAAAGGGGTCAGGGTTGATACTACCAGTATTTCCTGATCCCAAAAGAGGACGGTCGCTTGAGACCAATCTTGGACCTCAGGATTTTGAACCTTTACCTCAGGCAGGAGAAGTTCAAAATGTTGAGCTTGGCTCAGGTTCTGCTTGCGCTGCAACAGGAAGACTGGATGGTGTCTATCAGTTTATAGGATGCGTATTTTAATCTCCCCCTTCCTGAAGTCGCATAGGAAGTATTTCCGGTTCACGGTAGGGTCGCAGCATTATCAGCTTGCGGTTCTCCCGTTCGGTCCTACTTCCGCACCTCGAGTCTATACAAAGGTGATGGCGGTGGTAGCAGCTCATCTCAGAAGGTTAGGGGTTCCTGTTTTCCCCTAGCCGGACGACTGGCTGTTGAAAGCGAAGTCTCCGGAGTTGGTTTCGCACCACTTGCAAGTGACAACTCATCTGTAGTTCAAATTGGGTTTTTCGATAAATGTACCCAAATTTCACCTGGTGCCTTCTCAGCGCATCCTGTTCATAGTGGCAATACTGGACACTTCTGTGTGTCGAGCATACCTGCCTCCGGAGAGGATTCTTGACAATCAGGAAAGGATTCCTTTATTTCATGATGGAGCGGTTGTTCCAGTCCTGAAGGTCCTTCGCCTGCTCGGTCTGTTCGCTTCCTGCATACTGTTGGTCAACCATGCACGCTGGCACATGAGGGCACTCAAGTGGTGTCTCCACAGGTAGTGGTATCAGCACAACGGAGATCTCGAGGAGAAGATCAGAATCTCCAGAGAAGCTGCAGCGCAGCTGACTTGGTGGAGTGTGCAGGGCAACCTGGCTCAAAGAAAGCCCTTTCAGTCTTCTCTGACGGTGGCCGCAGTGATCACGGATGCCTCAACTCTAGGGTGGGGTGCTCATCTGGGGGATCTGAAGGTCAAAGGTCTTTGGTCTCCAGAGGAAAGGTTGCTTCACATCAACCTTCTGGAATTGCGGGCAATACATTTGGCACTAAAGGCTTTCCTTCCTTCCCTTCACGGTTTGTCAGTTCAGATCCTAACAGACAACACTACTGCGATGTGGTACATCAACAAACAGGGAGGTGTAGCATTGCATCGTCTCTGCCGAGAGGCTTTGCGACTCTGGTCCTGGGCTCAGGATTTGTGTGTTTGCAAATCATCTGGCTGGCATGCTAACTGTTGATGCGGACAGTCTCAGTCGGCGTTACTCGACCGTTCACGAGTGGCGGCTTCATCCGGAAGTGGTCCATCGCATCTTTCAGATGTGTGGGTCTCCTCGGTTGGACCCGTTTGCCTCTCAGGAGAACGCGCACTGCCCGTTGTTCTGCAGTCTCCAGTTTCCGTTGCAGGTGACTTTGGGGGACGCGTTTCAATTGGATAGGCGTTCACAACTACTTTACTCGTTTCCTCCCATACCCTTGATTCCTCGGGTTCTGAGGAAGATTTGCCAAGACCGGGCCAATGTCATATTGATCGCACCGGATTGGCCAAGAAGGGTGTGGTACACAGATCTACTTCACCTTTTGTCACACCCTCCGCTCCATCTCCCTCTCAGGGCAGACCTTCTCTCGCAGTCGCAGGGGCAGGTACTACATCCCCACCTCCAGAGCTTGCACCTTCATGCCTGGAGATTGAACGGGGCAACCCGAGTTTCTTCTCTCTCACGCCAGATATAGTGGATGTTATTTTATCGTCAAGGCGACGCTCCACTAAGTCTGTTTACTCTTCCCGATGGTCCAGATTTGTTAAGTGGTGCGGAGAAAGAGACATTGACCCTCTTAAGGCTAGTTTGTCTAATATTTTGGAGTTTTCACTTTCTTTGGCACAGCAAGGTTGTGCTGTAGCTACTGTCAAAGGCTATTTATCTGCTTTGTCGGCCTTTATATGTTTGCCGGACCAGCCGTCTTTATTTAAGTCCCCCATTGTCATGAGGTTCATTAAGGGCCTTACAAATAAGTTCTCTCCCACTCCTTTCATTATGCCACAGTGGGATTTGAATCTAGACCTTACTTTTTTAATGGGTTCTCCATTTGAACCTCTTCATTCTTGCCCGTTGAGGCTTCTTTCTTTTAAAACTGTTTTCTTGATTGCCATTACCTTGGCTAGGAGCGTAAGTGAGCATCTGTTTAAGACTACTAGCCGCAGATTTATTAACGTAGAATTATCCCCAGGCGTGAAAATGGATCCGGAAAAATTTTACCCAGCATCCCTGCGCGCCGGGGGGACGGCATCACGTGACTCCGCCCTGACGTCCGCGTACGTGACGTCAGCAAAGTCACATAAGTCTCAACCCGGCACGCCTAAGTCCGTTTTTTCCTTTTCCGCCACGGATCAGAATCGTGCTCCGGGCCTGTTCAGGCCTTTCCCTTTCGCTATTGCGTGTGTGTGGGAACAGTGTGCGAATGCCTTCAGGCTTTAAGATGTGATCGTCTTGTGCGCGCCAGATGTCGGCGACGGATCCTCACCCCATCTGTATGTGGTGTTTGGGGGAACACCACGACTCCACTGATTGTGAGGCGTGCCAGCAGATGAAACCGCGGTCCCGGCGGGAGCGCCGGATGAAACTTCTCTCATGTCCAGGTCAGCGTCATCCCCACGCCTGGCCCCTCCGGAGGATTTTGGGAACCGTCGCCTCAGTCTTCAAGAGTGTCGCTCACCTGTCGGTAAGTGTCGCAGCTTGTCCCCGAGGGCTGGTTCCTGGCCTGTCGGGGCGTGGGCTCTCCGCGGGTTGTGCGGCCCCGTGTGTCATCCCCTTATCCGCCGTTCCCGGTGTGTAGGCGACTAGAGCCCAGATGGAGACATATGCGGCAGCTTTTGCAGGCCTCCCTGGCTTCTGCTCCTCCTCCTTCCCCCTCCTAGAACGTCAGCGGATCCCTTGCAGTGTGCGAGGCCCTCCGCAGCAACGCTGGTGGTTCCGGCGCCGACTGGTTCGGATCCAGGTTCGGAGGATGTGGTGCCGTTGGGGTGGGGCCCTTCGGGGGTCCCTCCTTCGGACCACAGTGCCTCTGCTTCGCCGCAAACTCCAGCGGGAATCCCTGTGGTGTCACGGGAGGCCGCCGGGGCTCGGGTCACATGCTTGAGCGGCCCTCTGGACAGGCGGTGGACTTGTCCGAGGCAACGCCGCTTCGGTTCCGGCGGCTGCTGGCCTTGGAGATGCCACAGGGCCTGTCAGAGGGCCCTTCTCGTTCCGTCACAGGAAGAGGCTGTCGGGGAACCCCTCGTCCTTCCACGCAAGTGCCGTTCCCTTGCCGTCCGGCTTCGGCCTAGCCCTGGTCTCCTGCGCTGTGGCGAAGGTCATTCCGGCATCTCCTCTGGCGCCGGACGACGACGATGTCCTGATTCAGATTGTCTACTCTACGGGGCCAGGCCGACGTCGGGCCGTGGACTCGTCTTCGGATGCCTCCTCTTCTTCAGAGGTTCGGCCCTTGTGGTTTCCTCCTCGCCAGAGACTGGCCACCGCGTCGTGGCTTTTCCCCCGACGTCGTCTAAGGACGGCTCCTCGCCGGCACCGCAGCCAAGGTCTTCGCTTGAGGCGCCGCAGGTCCCCCACTCCTCGGTCCCTCTTCCTCTTTTCCTGACCTGGCCCTTCCTTCTTCCGGTTTGCTTGGGGGACGGCTGCCTTAGCTTGCAGCAGTCGCCTACTGAGGAGCTGCTTTCCCCACCGCGGGGCTCTACGGAGGCGGGTGCGGCCTTCGCTCGCGCTGTTTCCACAGATGTGTGAATTTTGCGCATGGGTGATCCAGCTGCCCATTTCCCCGCGGATCATCTTGTGGAGGTTCTCCATCAGGGCTCTGGTGGTAGGTAGCTGCTGTTTTGGGAACTTGGGGCTGTCCCGCCACGGAGGGACCCGGTGCCCCAACGTCTTCTGCACCGCCACCATCCGGCGCCACATGATCCGGTGTGTCTTTCCCTCGACCCCTCTACCAGAGGCCCTCTTTTGCAGAATGACTTTCCCTCCCTGTCGCTGCTGTCTGTTGTCTCCCCCGTAACAGGAGACCCGCCGGCTGTACTCCTGGGGTTGCAATATGTTCTCCTCAACCAGTGCGGCTCTGCGGGTCCATAAAACTCTGTTTTGGCTAGGGCCACTTCTTCCTTGTGGGACTCGGTGGAGTCCCTTATGTCTGCCGCTTCTCAGGAAGGTGCCTTTGTTGATTTGCGGCCCCATGTGTTCGATGGCTAGGAGCTGGCGGTGTTCATTCTTCGCGCCGCTCTGGACATCTCGGATGTGCTTGGTTGTGTCATGGCTTCTTCGGTCGCACTTCGTCGCCATGCCTGGCTTCGGGACAGTGTGTTCCCGGAGAATGTTCGAGAACGGCTGATGGACCTTCCTTTCGATGGCGCCCTTTTGTTCCACGCCCCTGTGGACTCTACCTTTTAGAGGTTCTTGGCGGGGCGTCGGCCTCCTCCTCCTCCATGACCTGTGAGTTGATCTGGTTTTTGGGAGGTGTTCTTCCGTTGGGGCGGGTCACCTCAGTTGTGTGATCTGTGTGCTTCATTTGCATTCGAGTCCTCCTTGTTGGGACTGTGGTTCTGTTGGCTGCTGGCCGGCCCTTCTTGACTGTGTGTTTTTGCTTTGGGTTTTCTAAACCATGCTGGCCCTGAGACTGGGCCTTCAGTTTTTTCTCTTTGGCTGCTTGACAAGCCTTCTGTGGGTTTTCCCGCAGGTCTTTTCTGTTGTCCTCTGCTGCTGAAGTTTTTTCCTAAGAGGGTTCTCCTGTCTTGGGATGTAGCATTCCCTATGTAGGGTAGTGGTAGCTGTTAAATAGTTCAGTCATGTGCTGGGGAGCTGTGGTCGCCTTCGGGCCTCTGCTCTCCTTGGTGTTACAGTATGTTGCAGGTGCAATCCTCTTGCTGATGGCTTGAGTCGCGCCTGTGGTGTCCATCTCCGGGGTCGCTGCGCTGTTAGCCTGGTCTGGCCTGCTGTCTGCGGCATGGTGTCATGGCTGTGTCTGGTTTCACTTCTTTTTGGGCCGTGTATGCGGACTCCTCTTTGGGGCGTATCCGTGTTCTTCTTCGCCTTCCTGCTCTGTCTTCGGCTGGCGTCTGGCTTGCCCTGAGTGCATCGTTCTGTGGTGTTCTATGCATCTGGCTGTGCTTGCCGGTGCCGACCTACTGTTTTTCTGAACCATTGTGCCTTCTTGGTGCTTAGTGGGACAGTCATCCTTGCCCTGTCCGCTTCTTCCAGTGGGCACAGCCCTTAGTTCTACCTCTCCTCCCGGGGGATGTGATAGTTCTTAAGTTCCTTGTCCCTCTTTCAGGTGCAGTCTGTCCCTGCGGAGAGTGGGACGGTTCTTCCTGGGTGGCCTTGGGCTACCCTTTCTGCTTCCACCTGCTTTTTCTGAAAGAGACACTTTAGTGATAGATTCCTTACCTTAGAATATTTCCCAGGCGTCAGACTAGATCCGGAACGTTTTTCTGCTTAGCAGTACCCCTGCGCGCCGGTAGGTGGCGTCGTGCGGCTCCGCGTCCGTCACTGGCGTCGCGAGCACCAAGATGACGTCACGGAGAGTACTTAGGCACCCATGCACGCCGACATCAGTTCTGTACACGACTTTCCACGCCGAAACGCAGAGCCATGCAAGAAACCGACCACTGGTGCATAAAACTAAGGCCCTAAAAAGGAGATGACCTTCACCCTAGCAATCAGTTCACAGAACGGGGAGGATGAGTGGGGCGGTAAGGAATCTATCACTAACTAATGTCTCTTACAGATATATCGTTACACACGTAGTAACTTGTGCATCTGAAAGAGACACGTTAGTGATAGATTCCTTACCTTAGAATAGATACCCCAGCAATACCAACCCCGGAGGTGGGTCTGCGAACAGGTTTACACCAAAAAGTCACGGAGCACAGAATGGCCAAAGAAGCCGTCTCTCCAGACCGGACTGTCTAGGCAGTAGTGCTTTGTAAACGTGTGCAGCGAGACCCACGTAGCTGCCTGACGAATGTCCTGCAAGGAAACGCCGCGTCCCAAGGCAGTAGTGGCTGCAGTCACCCTGGTCGAGTGGGCATGCAACCCCACAGGAGGCTCCTTCTTAGCCAAGGAGTAACATGCTTTGATGCACAGAACGACCCACCGGGCAATGGTCCGTTTGTGCACAGCCCGACCTTTCTTGGCGCCCACGTAACCAACAAAGAGTTGATCATCCACCCGGAACTGTTGTGTACGCTGCAAATAGAAAGCAAGCGCACGTTTTGGGTCCAGACGGTGGAGCCTCTCCTCTTCCCTGGAAGGATGCGGAGGCGAAAAGAAGGTGGGCAAAGTGATGGTCTGCCCAATGTGAAAGGGCGTAACAACCTTTGGCAAGAAAAAGGACAGGTCCTTAAAACCACCTTGTCCGGATTAATAGAAAGGAAAGGAGGTTTGAAAGAAAGAGCCTGGAGCGCACTCACTTTTCTGGCAGAGGTGATAGCAACCATGAAAGAAGTCTTGAGAGTAAGAAGACGCAAAGGACAATAATCAGAGGCTCAAAGGGAGCGCACATATGAAAAGTCAAGACAAGATTCAAGTCCCACTGAAGCATTATGAAAGGCACGGGAGGAAACATGTGTGTAATGCCTGAGGAAAAGGTTAACAACCGGGGAAAAGAAAGAGAAGGCTGATCAGGAAGCCTCAGGAAGGCAGAAACGGCAGAAAGATAACCTTTGATAGTGCATTACTGCTTGGTCTTGGAGGTTAGGACGGATGGCCATTTTGCTCATTCTGTTTTGCAGGATTTTTTGGTTTAGTCAGGTGGTCACCTGCCTCCAGGAGAGGTACAGCTTTGGGAGTCTAATCAAAAGGTGAGGAACCCACAGGCAGAAGTATCCATCAGAAGAACAAGTTACTTACCTTTGGTAACTTTTTCTGGTGGATACAATATCTGCCTGTAGATTCCGCACGGTCCCACCAGCCTTCCCGTTGTCCACCTGCTTCTACCAATTTTTATTTTATTTTTATCATGTGTGTTTTAATAATGAGAAATGCTTCTCCCTTGCTATTTGCCTTTATTGATTATGCATTTGTGATTTTACATATGTGTATATATTTGATATGCTATTTATATATTTGAAAATGTGTCGGTCCGCCCGTTTGCCTCGCTGGCACGGAAAAAACGGGTGGAACTGACTTCAGCACGCTGACAAGGTCCTTTTGTGGCTCTGATGACATCATACGGTGCCGATGGCGGAGCCTATCCATTGTGACGCCTTTGTCGACGTGGAAGAATTTCCTGCGGAAAGCTGGCGTAGGGGGTATTCAAAGGGTGAGAAATCCACAGGCAGATATTGTATCCACCAGAAAAAGTGTTACTGAAGGTAAGTAACTTGTTCATCTCGACTACTAGTTGTTGAATGCAGGCTCTTCCCAAGCAGTAGTCTCCCACCGTCAGATTACAGAGAACCTTCTTCATTCACTGGGGTTCACTATCAACGTGCAGAAGTCACGTTTCATTGTGACAGTTCGGGACTCGGTTTAGTTTCAGGCCTATCTCCCAAGCGCCAAGTCCAAGATATCCAGGCTATGATACCGATGTTTCAGCCTCTATCCTGGATTTCGGTGAGAATTACTCTGAGGCTGTTGGGCCTTATGCATCCTGTTGGTGGACCATGCATGGTTGCGCATGCAGGCGGCTCTGCATTGGGACCTGAAGTTCCAAAGGACACTGCATCGAGGAAAGCTCACCTACCTTGTTCAGATGTCAGAGGGCACTGCGTAAGACCTGCAGTGGTGGCTGACAAATTGTGATTGGGTCAGAGACAGACACCTCCCCCCACCTAGATCTTACAGTAGTGATGGATGCGTCTCTTTTAAGATGCAGCGGCCATTTAGGGGAGGTGGAGATCAGAGGACTCTGGTCTCCGGCAGAAGCCAAGCTCCACATCAACCTTCTCGAGCTTCGTGCAATCCGATTGGCACTGATGGCCTTTTTACCATCCATCAAGGGAAGGCTGGTTCAGGTGTTCACTGACAATTCTACCGCCATGTGGTTCTCCAACAAACAGGGCAGAGTGGGGTTGTGGACCCTCTGTCAAGAGGCCCTGTGTCTCTGGATTTGGCTGGAACAGGGATTTTCCCTGGTGCTTCAACATCTGCCCGGTTCTCTGAACGCTAGAGCAGACCAACTCAGCCGATGGCACCTTTCTGATCACAAGTGGCATCTCTATCCGGAGGTGGCACAAGGTGTTTTTCAGCAGTGGGAAGAGCCTTGGTTAGGTCTGTTCGCCTCTAACGAGAATGTGCAAGGTCAACAGTTTTTGCGTTGGAGTTTCCACGCAATGCTTTTAGTTGCAAATGGAGCTCAGGCCTCCTATACTCTTTTCCACCCATACCGCTCCTGCCCAGAGTGCTCAAGAAGATCAGGAGCGACTGGGCACAAGTCATTATTGTGGCTCCGAACTGGGCACAGAGAGTTGGTTATCTCAGCTTCTGGCTATGAGCATCGATCCTCCAATCAGGCTGCCCCTTCGGCTGGATCCTCTGTCGCAGCTGCCTGGGAGAGGGTCCTCCACCCATACCTGTCCGCACTCCGCCTCCTTGCTTGGAGATTGAGCGGCGACAGTTGAGAGCTTTTGACCTCCTCCTGAAGATTGCGAAGTTATTCTGGCAGCCATCCGTTCCTCCACAAAACCGGTATAAGCCCGCCGATGGAACAGATTTTGTAAATATTGTACAGAACCGTCCACTGACCCCTTATCTGCTTCTCTAGCAGCTATTATTCTTTTTATCCTTTGCCTGGCATACAGGGCTCTGCATTAGGCACTTAGAAGAGCTATCTTTTGGTCCTCCCGGGCTTTCTCCGGCTGCCAGATCAGCCTTCACTTTTTAAGTCCCCTCTGGTGCAGAGATTTTTGAAGAGGTTATCCCACTTGTTTCCCCTCCTCCTTTTCTTGTGCCACAATGGAACCTTAATTTGGTCCTTACTTTCTTGATGTGGGAACCGTTCAATCCGTTGCACAACTGCCTTCTACGGTTGCGCACTATCAAAACTGGGTTTTTGGTGGAGATTTCCTTCTGCCACTCTTGAAGAAGCCCAATGCGGACCTGAGTGTGCTCAGCAACTTTAGAACCATTTCACTGCTTCCAGCTCTGGCTAAAATCCTGGATAAGCTAGTAAATCGTCAGTTTTAATTTTGTGTTGAGGCAAACTGCTTGTTACACGACACACAATCCAGTTTTCTTGCTGGATTCAGCACTGAAACAGCCCTTTTGGAAGTGTTGTAGTCTGTAAGAGAAATTTTTATAGGGGAGGCACTCTGCTATGGTCGTTTTGATAGACCGGTCTGCTGCATTGGACATGATGGGCCACTCCACCTTGCTGAACAGACTAAGCATTCTTGGCTTTTGCAATACAGTCCTTGCCTGGATCCAATATTTTTGGGAAGAGCACTCTGAGTGGGTCTTCCTCCATCCTTTTTCATTCTCTCCCAAATCCCTGATCTGTGGGGTGCATCAGGGTACAGCACTCAGTCCACTACTTTTTAACTTCTATTTGGCCCCTGTAGCCACCCTTATTGAAACCTGGGCAGTGAAGGTAGTCTCCTATGCGAAGGACACACAGTTTTTGTTCTCGTTTCGAGAACCGTTTGAAGCGGCCCTCCTCAATTTTAAAAAGTGTTAAAAGGGATAAGCAACTGGATGGACTCAATTGTTTTTTTGATTGAATACGGAAAAAACAGAGGATCTCTTCTTCAGCCTGAAAGCCCCTCTGCCCCCCATTCCTCTCCACTTTAAATCTCTGGTGGCTTGCAGTATTGAATACACCCCTGGTGCCAGCCAGAGCAGCAAAAAAATCTAGGCTTGATCCTGACCTTTCCTTTGCGGCCAAGGTCAGGCAGATCTCTTCAGTCTGCTTCATGAAGCTGAAATTGATCAGGAAGCTGCTACATTTTCTCCCAGAGGAGACCTGAAAAATGGTGCTCCATGCTTTTGTGGCATCTTGCCTGGATTATGCCAACAGCTTCTATCCCCGGTCTCCCGGCTTACTTGATCTACAAACTCAAGATCATACAAAATGCATCTGTTAAGTAATACGATAGGTTCCTGTTCGCCAAAACATTTCACACCATCTGGCGCAGCTCCACTATCTCTCCATGGCAAAAAGGATTCAATTTAAGGTCCTCACTCTAGCTTTTAGAGCACTAGAGGGAACAGCGTCACTTTACCTTAGACTCAGACTCAACAGGTACCAGCAGGAGAGATCCCTGGGATCTTACCACCTTCGACTATGCGTATGCCCAGGTTAGCTTAAGGCTGTCCTGGTGGGAGGTCATTTACTGTACTAACGGCGAAGCTTTGGAATACGCTCCCAATCAGACCTCACATGGCAAACTCCAAACACAGCTTCAGGAAAACATAGCTCTTTAACTAAAAATAGTCCGGTTAAACCGGATCTCGTTTTTAGTCTCTGCTTTTGAGCGTGGGGGCTTCAGTCGAAGCAGCCGAGTGTATTTAAAAATGCTGTTGATTGATTGAAAGGGACAACCTCAAAAACTGCTTTAATGCCATTGCAGGATGCGTGAATGGGCACAAGCCCTTCTGAAAATACAAAATTGCACACTCCGTGTGCAATGCCCAAATACTCTGCATGCCTTATATGTAAGTCACTCTTACAGCAGGCCTTGGAGACCTAAGGTAGGGTGCAGTATATTAAATGTGAGGGCACAGCTGCATGAGCAGATACTCTCATGTGATGCCTAGTTCATTACTAGAGGTTGCAAGTGATCAGGCAGCCATGTTAAAGGCATGTACTGGGCATTGGTCATTAAGAGTTACCCAGCTACATATGGCTGCACTCAAAACAATGTTGTTTGGTATCAAACACCTCATCTCAATAAATCTGTACTGATGCCTGTATCAGGTTTATGGTGACATGCACCCAGAAGGCACCTTAGATGTGCCCCCTGCAAACCTACTAGTTCTCTAGTTTGCTGGATTACTGGTATAGTCCAGCCTGCCACCACAGACAACTTTCTAACCCCCTGTTGGGCAAGAACCCGTGCTCTCAGAGACCAGGTGATGACAAATTGTGCTGAAGGTGGCACAATTTGTTCCGGAGCAGGCATTGTTATGCCTGCTCCGGAACAAATTGTGCCACCTTCAGCAGTATAGCTAGTGATTTAGCATTCAAAGTCCAGAGACTTCAAAGCCTTTTCCTCCTTTGATGTATGACCCTGGCTTCCCCCCAGAGACCTGGGTAACGCCACTACCTGCCCTGGGGCCCATTTGGCACTAGAGCAGGGAGGAAATTAGTTAGAAGGCATGTGTCACTTTATTTATTATTTTATTTTAGAAGCTTGAAAAGCGCGCGGCTACCCCCAACGGGGGTGACCCGACGCTGCAGACGACCGGCAACCAGAGGGATTCGATGAGAGCTAGATCATGGAGAAGAACCAGGTCTTGAGTTTCCTCCGAAACAGAGGCTCAGATGTAATAAATCTAAGATCCATCGGTAGTTGATTCCAAAGTTTGGATGTGACCACACCAAAGACCCGGCCCCCAGTGCGTGCAAGACGAAAACGTGGGGCATGCATCAGGCGAAGATGATTAGATCTTAGGTCACGTGCCGATTGTGTAATTTTAAGTCTTTGCCTCAAGTATGCAGGGCCTCGTCCGTTGAGAGCCCTAAAGGCAAGGACCAGGCCCTCACTGGAAGCCAGTGCAGTTTAGCCAAATAAGGTCTAATGGAGTGGCGATAAGGAATATTACAAATCAGCCTGGCCGCGGCATTCTGCACTGTCTGAAGACGGTTAATGAGATACGCCGGGGCTCCCACATACAGACTATTTGCGTAGTCCAAGTGGGACGTAATTAGGGCATGAACCACCGTCCTCCGTGAATCGAGTGGGAGGAAGGGTACGATTTTTTTAATCATTCGGAGCTTTCCAAAACCAGAGGCCAAAACTTTATTGATTTGGGTTTTACAGGATAAGGCTGTATCAAATTGGAAACCCAAATTGCGGGCAGCTTGTACTGGCTCCGGGGGAGGGGGGGTTAAGTTCAGACGGCCACCAAGCATTGACTGGAATTGGAGATTTCTGATTAAAAAAATAAGACCTCCGTCTTATCTGTATTCAATTTAAGATTGTTGGTGGACATCCAAGAGGCGATGTTCGCCAGGCAGTGGCGGAAATTAGCCATGGAGCTATCAGAGTGGTCTTTAAAAGAAAACACAAGCTGAGTATCATCGGCGTAAAAGACCACTCTGACTCCCTAGGATTCCACCACTTTTGCTAGCGGAGTCAGATATATGTTAAATAAAAGAGGGCTGAGTGCAGAGCCCTGCGGGACCCCCCATGTCAATGGTTTCTCAGTGGAGACATACGGCCTAAGGAAGACCTGTTGCGTTCTGTCCATCAAGAAGGATATCACCCAAGCAAGCGGGGTCCCTCCAATGCCCACCTCACGGAGACGATCCAACAGGGTATCGTGCGAGATTGTATCGAATGCTGCGGATAGGTCGAGGAGGACCAGCATGGCCTCCTCTCCCCTATCCACACACTCGCGAATTGACTCTGACACTTCCAGTAGAGCTGACTCTGTACTGAAGCCTGGCCTAAAACCCGACTGGGAGTCATGTAGCAACTGATTAGATTCTAGGTATTCGGACAGTTGCTCCTGTACCACCTTCTCCAAAACTTTCATGCTAGGCACACCCCTAAGGTAGGCCACCTGAAGTGAACATTCAAAGGAGGGTTTCACCATCTTTTTTTTGTTTAAACTAGGAACTCTGGGTCAGGATTGTGCCCACTTTCCACAGGAAATGCTCATATAGGGGGCGAAGCCTCCCCAAAGGTTAGTAGCCCAATGGCTACTACCCTAAACACCCCTAAATTCAGTATTATGGGGTTACCTTGACTCCAGGAACTCAGAATCATCTACCTGGAAACCAAAGAACTAAGGAGAGCCAACAGCTGTATAGCAGCTCCGAAATTGACACCAAACCCTGCTTGGCTTACGCTTTCCTGACTATTGGCAAAGACCTGACTCGTCCAACAGCTGTGCACCATCCTAAAGTCTTGGAGGACTGTCCTGTGCTTCAGCAACCAAGCATCTTGTCCCTTGGGGCAGAGGAGCCGCTCCCTTGCAGCTGCAGGGACTGACCGCACTTGTCTGGTGCTCCGTTTTGTTGATCCCTGGGTCTTCAGAGGGAGCATCTCACCAGGAGAAGGTCACAGTTGTTCTAGAAGGTCAGCCTATCTCTCTAGCAAGTTTTGAAACACTAGATCCTACCAGGAGCCTCACCGCACCAATACCCTGGGCATTAGAGCATTTGCAGCAACCAAGGCATGTTGAGTGTCCAGCCGGTTACCACCGACACTAAAGCCGACCTGCCGATGAGGGACTTCAAAATCACTGAGAGCTGCACTGAGAGTGGGCCTGTCCAGGTCACCCAAGTAAAGTGAGAGCCTCCCAACAAACAGAACACCTCTGCACCCTAGCCCCAAAGCCCGAGTTCACATAAGCCAACAGTGTCCCCTTGCCCTAGAGACCCTTAAGCACTGAGCGCCCTATCTGAAGGAAACACGTTAGTTAGATTCTTTACCTTAGAATAAACCCCAGGCGTTGTGATCCCCGATCCGGAAAGTTTTCGTCAGCAGTACCTCTGCGTGTTGGTAGGCATTGGCTGCGGCTCCGCGTCCGTCGTCTACGTCGTGATCCCCAGAGATGACGTCGTCGGAGTACTTAGACGCCGCCCTCGAGAGTTGACGTCAGTTCTTCTTTTTTCCGCGCCAGCAACGCAGATCCGGGAAATCGTACCCTTAGTCACTTTTTGGCTAACTTTTGAAATTTTTGGGTTTATCTTTTTCGAGTCATCGACTCCTGGTGCTGGTAGGGATGCCCGGTTTCAAACCGTGTGGCCCCTGTCACCGACTGATGTTGGTTACCGACCCCCACCGCCGGTGTATCTACTGTCTAGGGGCCGACCATGATGACAAGTCGTGCCCCGACTGCCGGGCCTTGACGTCGAAGGCTAGGCGGGAGCGTTCCCGTAAGCTGCTCGAGATCCGGCAGTCGGTTCCGCGCCGCCTGAGGTCCCGGTCAAGGAGGAGGTCGAGGCTTGAGAAGAAGAAGTCGAAGAAACACCATTGTTCTTAGACTCATACAACCCCTGCGGGAGCGCGCGACTCGGCTGAGGGTTCAGGTGGTGCGGCCCGCGCGGCTTCGACAGAGACCGCGCAGTCGCACCCAGCACCACACCATCCGATCCCTGGGCTGAATGCGACTCCGGAGCAGATTCGAGACTTCCTCGTGGCCTTGAGGACTCTTTCTGCCGTCGGGCCCTGCTGGCACGCCTGGGGGTCCTAGCCCTGTGTTGCCGGAAGCTTCGGTCCTGGCGTCGCAGGACCCCATGGGATCCAGGCCTGGATCCCAGTCGACGCCGGTTGACCTCACGACTCCGCCGGCGCCGACCCCCACTGAGCCGCCTCCGGCACCGTCCTCGGGCGACGCCTGACACTGTTTCAGCCCTGGCCTGGGCTCGGCGTCAGACCGGCTCAGTCTCCGACGCCGACCGGTGAATTGTTCACCTATGCCCCGGCTCTGTAATTTCTGCCTGTTTATCAGAACACGGATGAAGGGGAGGACTGGGAGGGTTCGAGGACTCTCTGGCACTGCAGTGCCAGTTAAGTCAGGACTGGGCAGATGAGCTAGGGGAGATCAGTGGTCGTGACACTTCACCTGACACTGGTGGTTTTCTCTCTCCTCCTTCCGTGGCTACGGAGGAGGGAGCTACGTATGCTGTGGTGCTGCGCAAGGCGGCCAAGGCCTTACACCTTGAGCTCTCTGCAGACGCAGTGAGGACTAACCTCCTCACTGAGGTGCTTCAACCGCCAGTAAGCTCTTCGGAGCCTCTGCTGCAGTTCAATGAGGCCCTCACTGACGTTCTGTTGGGCACTTAGTGCAAGCCCACCACAGTCCCTCCTGTGGATCGGAACGTGGCCCAGCGCCACCGCCCTGCTCCGGGCGACCCATGCTTTCTGTCCACCCACCCCACCCCTGAGAGTCTGGTTATCCAGGCCTCCACGTTCCAGACTGCCTTTCCGACGGCACCGCCGGACCGGGAATCCAAAATGCTGGAACAGTTTGGCAAGAAACCGTTTTCCTCCCTTAGCCTAGGGTTGCGAAGCATTAATACTGCATGCCTTTTGGACCGTTACACCCATTCTCTGTGGAATACGGTGGCGGACATGCTTCCCCAGTGCCCGGAGGAAGCCAGGGCACGGCTCGCTCAAGCTCTTGCTGAGGGGCAAGATGCGGCACGATATTCCATCCGGTGTGGACTCGCTAGGTAGAGCGATGTCAACAACCGTGTCGATTTGTCGTCACACCTGGCTGAGATCCACAAACTTCTCAGGGAGTGTCCAGAGCGCACTCATGGATATGCCTTTTGATGGCCGTCGCCTTTTTGGCGACAAAGCGTATAGTGCGCTGGGACTAAGGACTACAGGGCTACAGCAAAGTCCTTGGGGGTGTCGGCCCGGCGCCAGCAAACTTCTGCTTTTCACTCCTTTCGTGGACACGGGAGGGGCATCCCCTCACGTTTGTCCAGCCACAGGCCGAAGACTCAACCACAGCGCGGATGTGCGTTCCGCCGTGGCAGGGGGACAGAGAGCCAGTCAGTCCACATCAGCTCCCACAGCATCTGCCTCAAGGCCTTCCTAGACCGAGCTTTCAGGCCCATTCCACGCCAGTGGGAGGCAGTTCGCCATCACCTGCTACACTGGCGTACCTTCACTTCGGACAGGTGGGTGCTGCAAATAGTCCGAAGGGGCTACTCCCTCCCCTTCAAGGTGACCCATCCAGCCATGCCACCGCAGTACCACCGCATGTTGGGGGATCACTTGCTACTTCTACGGGAGGACGTTTCGGCCCTCTTGGCCAAGGGGGCCATCGAGCGCATTCCTGGCCCAGAAGTGGGACAGGGTTGTTACTCCCACTACTTTCTGGTTCCTAAGAAGGGCAAAGGGGGCCTGCCCCCTATCTTGGACCTCAGGAGCATCAACGGCTTCCTCCGGAAGGAGAAGTTCAAGATGCTGACGTTAGCTCAGGTTTTGGCTGCTCTAGACCCTGGAGACTGGATGGTAGTGTTGGACCTACAGGACACTTATTTCCACATTCCTGTCCTGCCGGCCCACCGTTGTTACCTGCGGTTCACGGTGAGCCACAAGCACTTTCAGTTTACCGTGCTCCACTTCGGCCTCACCAGTGCCCCTCTGGTGTTCACGAAAGTGATGGCGGTGGTCGCAGCTCATCTGCGCAGATCAGGGGTTCCACTCTTCCCCTATCTCGACGACTGGTTGTGGAAGTCAGGCTCGTCCCAAGTAGTCGTCTCCCACCGCCAGACTACGGCCTTCCTCCTGCATTCGCTGGGGATTCCATCAACGTGTCGAAGTCACACCTGAGTCTCTCCCAAAAGCTCCTCTTCATCAGAGCGGTCCTGGACTCGGCACAGTTTCATACTCCCGAGCAGCGGGTTCGGGATATTCAGGCTCTGATTCCGATCTTTCGCCTTTATCCCGAGTTTTGGTTCGGTTTACCCTACGGCTTCTTGGGCTGATGGTCTCCTGCATCCTATTGGTGCATCACGCCAGGTGACGGATGTGGGCTCTGCAGTGCGACCTGAAGTTCCAGTGGGCGCAACATCAGGGCAACCTGTCCGACCATGTCCTGGTCTTGGAGGGCACTGCGAGACAGTTGCAGTGGTGGCTCACGGACCGCGATTGGGTCAGTGGCAGATCCCTCTCCCTTCCCCCAGCCGGAGCACACAGTGGTGACGGATGAGTCCCTCCTGGGATGGGGGGCCACATGGGAGAGGCGGAGATAAGAGGCTTCTTGTTTCCGGTGGAGTCCCGGCTCCATATCAACCTTCTGGAGCTGCGGGCGATCCGACTTGCACTGAAAGCATTCCTTCCCTCTGTCCGGAGAAGTGTAGTGCAGGTGTTCACGGACAACACCACCGCCATGCGGTTTTGCAACAAACAGGGCAGGATGGGGTCGTGGACCCTTTGTCAGGAGGCTCTGTGCCTCTGGACATAGCTTGATCATCAGGGCATCACCCTGGTGGTTCAACACCTGGCAGGTTCCATGAACGCCAGGGTGGACAAACTCAGCCGTCTGTGCATGATGGATCACGAGTGGCGCCTGGACTCGTACGTGGCACAATGTCTCTTTCAGCAGTGGGGAGAGCCTTGGTGAGATCAATTCGCCTCCGAAGTGAACACGCAATGTCATCAGTTCTGTGCGTTGGAGTTTCCAAGGCGGCACTTGCTCGGAGACCCTTTTCGTCGCGATTGGAGTTGCGGTCTGTTATACGCCTTTCCGCCTATACCACTTTTGTCCAGAGTGCTGAAGATCACCAGCCGCAACCGGGCCCAAGTCATCCTTGTGGCTCCGGATTGGGCACGAAGATACTGGTATCCCGAGCTACTCAGTCTGTCAATCGATCCCCCGATTCGACTGCCTCTTCAGGAGGACTTTCTGTCGCAGCAGCAGGGGACGGTCCTCCACCCGAACCTGTCCAGCCTCCACCTCCATGCGTGGAGATTGAGCGGCGGCAGTTGATGCCATTTGACTTGCCTTCTGAAGTCCGTGATGTCATTCTGGCAGCCAGGCGTCCCTCCACAAAAACGGTATACGCCTGTAGGTGGAACAAATTTGTGGCATGGTCCACAGCAAAGGCTGTGGATCCCCTTTCCTCCCCTCTTTCTGAGGTTCTCCTCTTTCTTCTTTCCCTGTCCCAGCAGGGCTCTGCTCTAGGCACCATCAAGGGATATCTTTCAGTTGTTTCTGACTTCTTGAGGGCTTCCTGATCAGCCTTCTCTCTGTAAGGTCCCCTGTTGTAAATAGGTTCTTGAAGGGCATTGCTCCCATGTTTCCTCCTGTTCCTTTCTTAATGCCTCAGTGGAACTTGAATCTGGTGTTAACATATCTGATGTGTGCTCCGTTTGAGTCACTCCACAACTGTCCTCTTCGTCTTCTGACTCTCAAAACTGCTTTCTGGTTGCCATCACCACTGCCAGAAGAGTGAGTGAGCTCCAGGCTCTTTAATCCAAGCCTCCTTTCCTCTCTGTCCATCCGGACAAAGTTGTTCTGAGGATTCATCCTTCTTACCTTCCCAAGGTAGTTACTGCCTTTCACATCGGCCCGACCATTACCTGGTCCACCTTTGTTCCACCTATGCATCCTTCGAAAGCGGAAGAGAGGCTCCACCGTCTGCACCCAAAGCGTGCACTTTTACCTGAACCGCACACAACAGTTCCGCGTGGACGACCAACTTTTTGTTGGCTACGTGGGCGCTAAGAAGGGACGGGCAGTGCACAAACGGACCATCTCTCCGTGGGTCGTGCTGTGCATTAAGGTCTGTTATTCCTTGGACAAAAAGGATCCTCCTGAGGGGCTGCGCGCCCATTCCACTCGGGCCACGGCGGCTACTACTGCCCTGGGATGGGGAGTCTCTTTGCAAGACATTTGTCAGGCAGGTACATGGGCCTTGCTGCACATGTTTTCCAAGCACTACTGCCTCGATAGTCAAGTCCGGAGGGATGGCTTCTTTGTCCATTCGGTTCTCCAGGACTTCCTGGTGTGATCTTGGTTCGCAGACCCACCGCCGGGGTTGGTATTGCTGGGGTATTTATTCTACGGTAAGGAATCTAACTAACGTGTTTCTTTCAGATGCACAAGTTACTTACCTTCGGTAACGATATATCTGTAAGAAACATTAGTTGGTTAGATATCTTACCACCCCAACCATCCTCCCCCTTCTGCGAACCGATATCTAGGGTTACGGTCATCCTTTTCAGGGCCCTAGTTTCATAGCACCAGTGTCGGTTTCTTGCATGGCTCTTCGTTCCTGCTGCGGTCAGCTATGTACAGAACTGATGTCAGCGCGCGAGGGTGGCGTCTAAGTACTCCGACATCATCCCGGCGATCACGACGACGGACGCGGAGCCGCAGACGATGCCTACCAAAGCGCAGGAGTACTGCTGACGAAAACTTTGCGGATCCGTTCTGACGCCTGTGGGTTATTCTAAGTTAAGGAATCTAACTAACTAATGTTTCTTACAGATATATTGTTACAGAAGGTAAGTAACTTGTGCTTTGGGCTTTGCCAGAATTGTCCCGAAGTCCCACCTTGCAGCCTTTCTTTCAAAGGTTCTTAGCCATTGGCTTTTACTGCGTAGCGCTCTTGACTAGCAACACAATCGGCACCAGTGCAGGTAAAATCAAACTGCTAGTGGTTTTTTGGCTCCTACGCACCTAAGTCCCAAAAAGCACCCTCAAGAAGCGCTCGCAATTATATGCATGGAGTGTATTTTTCGCCCATAGGATAACATTACTGCGTTCAAGGTTGATGCCTCTAAAAAAGTTGTTTTGCTATATTTTTACTTCACTGTAAAAATCCCATCTCCGAAAGTGCATACCTGATTCCAATGATCTTGGTGTCTAAAATATATAATATGCTGTACCTGCTAAGGGCACCTAGACAACACAGGTATCTTTTGACAGGTTTTAGGCTTGGCCTGGCTCATTTTTTGGTGGCCTATTCCTCAAAATTAGTATAACTGGAATAACCTGGTACCGTGCCCTTGAGTTTAAATTACCTCCGTATCACATCTTCATATGTTGTTTTTCCGCGGTTTATACAGTGATGAGAGATCTCAGTTTTTAATTCCTTTCTTAAAGTCCCTTAATTTTAAGCAGTGTACACCAGCTATGTTTTATCTTCAATTGCTGCTAGCTGATCAACTCTGTTTTATGGTGTACAATTACCTTGCTGCTGTGGTGAAAGCTAGAAAGAGGGTGGGCAAGTAAAAATATCTTGCCTTTGATTGTATTCCTTGCCACCTTCTTATATTTTTAAGCAATCTAATTTTTTCAAATGATAAGCTGAAATTTGTACTTGTGTTTAACAGGGAATCAGTATATGAATTAATTATGTTTATTTTATTTTACTGTATTTTGGTATTCTGTATTATTCATGACATGTAACTATCTTTTATTCATTTGTATTTTGGTTTTATAGTTAATTTTTAACCTAATATAGCTTTTGTTGATTGATATAAAAAGCTGTGGCGTTTTTCTAAATTGATGTTGCATTTCTTCTTGCATGTGTCTCATGTATTTATTCTCTGTGTGCAACAGATGCTTAACACTACTGTTCGAAATGCCTAACCTGCTCGACCACACTACCACAAATAGAATACTTAGGATTATTAATAAGCAATGTAACCCAATAAGGGTTGTCTGTCCTTTTACATGGTGTGCCCTTACATTGGCACTACCACATGAAAAGCCAGCTTCTTAGTCCATCACTTCAGAGACAAAACAAAGCCACAGCATGCTGGAGCACACCTTTGAAAAGTTTACGTATCCAGTCTGGCGCCTTTGGAATATTCTAAAGGTGTAAAATATGTGGTTGTATCTTCAGCTAGAAAGAGCATTACCAAAGCTAAGTAACTTGTTCTGCACTCCCTGTGGCATATGTGGCAGGCTCTGTTCTGTGACAGCTTGACAACTGCTTCCAGGTACTAACTGGCATGCGGCTGGACCACTAGTAAACTCTTCTTTTTTTTGCTTGTCATGTTGCAGTCCCAACATTTGTCTCTTTCCTGAAAGAAGTGGATTCTGCCTATGAGGTCCATGACTATATCCGTGCTTACCTCGGTGACACTCCGGAAGCCAAGGAATTTGGCAAGCAGTTTATTGAACGCCGTGCCAAACAGAAAATGAATCAACAGAGGCAACAACCACCGCAGAAGCAGGTAACAAGGCACAATAGAGAGGGGCAGAAACCAGGGTAGTGCTTAACAGGCCAGTTAAATTAATCTAAGTCCATTCTTCCACTCTGCATTTGTGTCAATAGTTCCATGAATATTCCTACAATAATATTGGATTGTGTTGTGCTTATAATTCAGGCATTTTTAGTAGTAGTAAGGCAAATGTGTTACAAAAATGTCACCATATGACCCTTCCAATTATTCAGTTATTTAAATGCATTGATGGTTAACTTCCACTACCTCTACTGATTTGTACCATGTTCAAACCTCCGGGCTGAGATCTGAGAATATTTTCTCTGTTATACTTGATAGGCATTTGAAGCCTGGTTTCAGATGCATTCCCGCTAAACACACTCCTTACCACACCTCATGGACCTGCCAGCTTCTGACTAATTCTAGAGAGATGTTTTGTGTGCCTCTGGTGTTTATTTATTTTATACCTGTCTCTCTGGCCTTCATACTTAGGGAGCTTCCATGTGCTGCTTTGTGCGTCTTCAAGCAAAAAGTGACAGAATGCACACCTAGTGCTATCCCTTGTTTGTTACAGTGCTCCAAGGCTCTTTGTAGCAGCGTGCGACCCTAAACGTGCTCCGTCCGTGCACGTGACAATTCAGTGAAACAATGGAACCTAGTCAGGTCCACTTTAGGATGCACAGCTTTTTCATTATATGAATAAACTTTTCCAGCAGTCTTCTTATGATTATTCCTTTTAATATTCTTTACAATTCATCAGTGAACCACAGTTATTCCAATATCATTCAATTATGTATGCTTTTCAATCAAGTTCAACATGTGCCTATCCAGGCTTTTTCTCTGTACACATCGGAATACCACTATTGCTCATTCCATGACGCAGTTTAAAAACCCAATGCATTTCAGGCATTGAATGCCCTTCCTCAGGGGTAACTACAATACAAAAAGTTATATATCATTTACAGGTTCCCTTCTAGAATTCATTGATATATTTACCTCTTATCCCTCCCATCCACGAATAATATCTCCCCTCTTTAAATCCAAAAATCACAACAAACTCATTCCCATAGATTAGTCTGTGCTGATAATCTAAAATCACATGATAGTTGTGAAAAATTAATTTCTGCCTAATTGTGAATAAAATGAATCACAGATGTTCTCCCCAACCAACTTGACCTTAATCTCAACCACTGTGCTCACCAACAAATATTTACGTGCCAAACTAATTAGAACACATTTCACGTACCTCTCATTTACCTCAGTCCAAATGCCTCTGCTTGTTTGCAAAACGCCCAGGTGAATGTAGTCAGTAACTTCCCACCCATGCCTTGAGTGAATTTTAAACCTATTGTGTGAAAAACACGTGACTCCCAATGCAACAAAACTAAACAAAACACTGTGTCCCCACCTTACTCTCACAAAATAAATCATGAATGATGAGTCAAAACTAATACATAAAACTATGTGTGCGGAATAAAATAACCCCTGATAGTGTCTTCATCTTCGCATCATTTTTGAAAAAAACATATCAGTGCGAGTAGATACAATTCATAGCGAGATCCTGCCCACATTGTCCATGTCAATCAATAAATATGCGAGTCGAATCAACAAGCCTGCTGATGTGACCAATGTGTTCTACAAGAACGTTAAGACTCAGATGGGTTGCTATTTTTATCATTATTCCTTTGTATAATTTAGGTTTATGTTTTGTGTTTCCCACATCTGGCCTCTTAATTTGGTTGTTGTTTCCGGTGTCTATGTTATTTCTCAGAAGCGGTGAGAAGTTGTGGATATTTTCTGCATCTGAAAGAAACATGTTAGATTCCTTACCTTAGAATATCCCCAGGAGTCAGACTGGATCCGGAAAGTTTTCGTCAGCAGTACCCCTGCGCGTCGGTAGGCGTCGTGATCGCCGGAATGACGTCATCGTAGTACTTAGACGCCACCCTCTGGCGCTGACGTCCGTTCTTCTTTTTTCCACACCAGCTAGCGCAGATCCGGGAAGAGCTAGTACCCTTAGTCACTTTTTGACTAACTTTTTGGTCTTTTTGACTATCTTTTTCGAGTCGACTTTGACTCCTGCTACCTGTAGGGATGCCCGGTTTCAAGCCGTGTGACGCCTGTCACTGACTGACTGATGTTGGTTACTGACCCCCACCCCCGGTGTCTCTACTGTCTAGGGGCCGACCATGGCGATGAGTTGTGCCCCAAGTTTCGGGCCTTGACCTCAAAAGCTAGGCGGGAGCGGTCCTGTAAGCCTCTCGAGATCCGACAGTCTGCTCCGCGACGCTCGAGGTCCTAGTCGAGGAGGAAGTAGAGGGACCGGTTGCGGAGCCGTAGCCACCACCGCTCGGCAGTTTCCAAGTCCTCGCATTCAGGTAAGTCGAGGCATGGAAAGAAGTCGAAGAGGCGACATCGCTCTTCTGACTCCCCTTGCATGTTGCGCGACTCGGCCGAGAGTTTAGGTGGCACCAGCCGTTTCGCGACGCCGGTGTCTCATCCAGCTCCACACCCTCCTGTCCCTGGGCTTAATGCGACGCCGGGCGAGATTTGAGACTTCCTCGTGGCCATGAGGATTCTCTTTCCTCCCTCTAGACCCGCCGGCACACCTTCGGGCCCCTCGGGTCCGACTGGGGGTCCTTGTGTGCCGGCGGCTTCGGCCCCGGCGCCGACTTTGGTCCCGTTGCTGCAGGACCCCCCGGGATCCAGGCGTGGATCCCGGTCTACGCCAGTCAACCTCACGACTCCTCTGCTGGCACGACCCCTATAGTGCCACTCCCGGTGCCCTCCTCGTATGACGCCGCCCCCGGTTTCAGTCCGGGTCCGACATCAGAGCGGAGCCGCTCGGCGCCGTCTCCGGCGTTGGTGGGTGAGCAATTCATCTATGACCTGGCTCCGTCATTTATGCCTGTTTATCAGGACACGGATGAAGGAGAGGACTGGGAGGGGTCTGAGGACCTCTGGCACAACAGTGCCAGTTAAGTCAGGACTTGGCAGATGAGCTGGGGGAGGCCAATGGTCTTGTCACATCGCCTGACACTGGTTTCATCTCTCCTCCCTCCGTGGCTAAGGAGGAGGGTGTTACATATGGTGTGGTGTTGCTCAGGGCAGGCAAGGCCTTGGCTCTTGAGCTCCCCGCTGCGGCAGTAAGGACTAATCTCCTCACCGAGATGCTTCAACCGCCAGTAAGCTCTTCAGAGCCTATGCTGCCGTTCAATGAGGCCCTCAATGACGTTCTGATGGGCACTTGGTCCAAGCCCTCCACAGTGCCCCCTGTGGATCGGAATGTGGCCTGACGTCACCGCCTGGCTCCGGGCAACCCTTGCTTTTATACTATACTAACCCCACCCCCAAGAATCTGGTGATCCAGGCCTCTATGTCCCAGACCGCATTCCCGACCGCTCACCCGGATCGAGAATCCAAAAGGCTTGATCAGTTTGGGAAGAAACTGTTCTCCTCAGTCAGCTTGGGGTTGCGGTCCATTAATACTGCATGCCTTTTGGGCCGTTAAACCCACACTCTGTGGGATACGGTGGCGGACGGGCTGCCTCAGTGTCGGGAGGAGGCCCAGACACGGCTCGCCCAGGCTCTTGCTGAGGGGCAGCACGGTATTTCATCCGATGTGGACTTCATACCACGGACTCGCTAGGCAGAGCGATTTCCACGACGGTGGCGATCCGTCGCCACGCCTGGCTGAGGTCCGCCAATTTTTCAGGGAATGTCCAGAACACGCTCGTGGACATGCCCTTCGGGCGTCGCCTTTTTTTTTTTTAAAACAAATTTTATTGATGGATTGCACACAAGGTGCAGCCCTCCGCATCCCGGAGAAAACTGCAAGCAAGTAGACAGCATCAGATTATTGGCAATCTAAACTTAATTTAAAACTGAATATTTACCCACTCCACACCCTCCCTGCCCTCCACCCCTCCCACTACCAACTCCCCCCTCCTGGATCCCTCCCTAACCCACTGTACGATATTGTCTCATTCTTGAAAGTAATTTCACATATAAAACAGTGTACACAATTCCTCAAATTTGGCCCCCTCACACCATTCTCGTGCAATCCTCTTGTTCTACTGGTGGCCCTAACCATAGACCCCTATAGTCCGCCCATCTTTTCCATATTTTGTAGTGTTTCCTAGGGCAACCCCTGGGCCTCAAAAATAGGGCGCTCCAACCCCATACAAAAATCTAGTCCCTTCTTCCACACCACTACTGGAGGAGCCCGTGGATCTTTCCAGTCCTGAGCCACATCTCTCTTGGCGACTGTGAGGCCCAACAACAACAGATGCCTTTTATATATATTACCCCCCACCCCTTCTAATACATGCAAGAGGCCTAATTGCGGAGTACGAGGGAGTTCCCAACCCAACACCTCAGACAAACAGTCCCACACCCCTTTCCAAAACCTGACTAAAACACTACAGCTCCATACCTTATGAATTAAGGTGCCCACCTCTTGGCCGCATCTCAAACAGTCTGGAGACTCAATCAGACCTGCCCGCCACAGTCTCTCCCTAGTGTAATAGGCTCTGTGGAGATATTTGAATTGGATGAGTCTTAGGCGCATTGCGATAGCTGCACCTCGGGGGGCTTCAAGGGCTTCCCGCCAATCTTCCTCTTCTAGCGTTCCAACGTCCCTTTCCCAGGATTCCCGCAGTTTGTGTAGAGAGGAGGAACAATGTGTAACTAGGGTCTGGTATATGCGGGATATTTTCTTATCTTCAGATCGCCCATAAATACCTTCGCTTTAAGTGGGCTAAATTCAGGTAAGGAGTCGATCCCCTCCAGACTAGGTGCAATGGCGTGGCGGAATTGTAAATATTTAAAGAATTGGGTCCGAGGCATGCCATATTCCTCGCTGAGATCCTGAAATGATTTAAGGGCTGTGCCGGTCATAACATTTCCCAACGTTGAAATTCCTATGCAGTCCCAGCTTCGGAAGCCCTGTAAGGACGCCAGTACGGGCAAACGACCATTATGCCATAGGGGGGTCTCCTCAGTTAATGTACCCCACCATCCCATACGACGTAGCGCCTGCCTCCAGATCCGGAATACTACCTGGGTAGCCTGTGGCAATCTCTTCCTCAACCACGCAGAGTATAAAATTGTATGCAGAGTATCGGACCCCATAAGGTATCGCTCAAGAGCATACGCAGGGCCCCCCCCTATCCCCATACCACCATTCGTTCAGGATCAGGAGATGGGAAGCCTGATAGTACGACAGGATATCGGACATTGCCAGGCCTCCACAGTATGTTGATAAGCAGGTGCGCAGCGCAACACGCACTGCACCCCCCGCCCAAAGGAATTGTCCCAGCACCGAGTTAACTTGCCGAAACCAATGAGGTGAAATCGGGTAAGGGTGGTTCTGCAATTGGTATAGCAGACGTGGGAGGGGCAACCATCTTAAAAATAGCCGACCGGCCATAGATAGTGAGGGGCATACGGGACCACGTCTTTATCTCTGTTCGAGGCCGTCGCCTTTTTGTTGACAATGCAGACCGTGCGCTTGAGCGTTTCAAGTACTCCAGGGCTATGGCCAAGTTCTTGGGCCTGTCGGGCCAGCGCCACCAAACTTCTGCTTTTCGTCCCTTTCGTGGCCAAGGAAGGGTGGCCCCCACATGTTCGTCCGGCCACATGCCGCAGAACTAACCTCAACTTGCTCGCTGACGTGGTAACGGCTGTGGCGGTGCAGGGGGACAGAGGCCTGGTCAGTCCACATCCACTCCGCAGCATCCGCCTCAAAGCCTTCCTAGTCCGAGCTTTCAGGCCCATTCAACGCCAGTAGGAGGCAGGGTTCGCCATGACCTACTCCACTGGCATACCATCACTTCGGGCAGGTGGGTGCTGCAAATCGTCCGAAGGGGCTACTCCCTCCCCTTCGAGGCGACCCCTTCAGCCATGCCACCACAGTACCAGTCATGTCGGGGTATCACTTGCAACTTCTGCAGGAAAAAGTTACGTCCCTCTTGGCCAAGGGGGCAATTGAGCGCGTTCCAGGGCCAGAAGTAGGACGTGGTTGCTGCTCCCACTACTTTCTGGTTCCTAAGAAGGGCAACGGGGCCTGCGCCCTATCTTGGACCTCAGGAGCGTCAACGGCTTCATCCGACAGGAGAAGTTCAAGATGCTGCCTTGAGCTCAGGTCCTGGCTGCCCTGGAACCTGGAGACTGGATGGTAGCGTTGGACTTACAGGACGCATATTTTCACATCCCCCTCCTGCCGGCCCACCCGCGCTACCTGCGGTTCACGGTAGACCACGAGCACTTTCAGTTTACCTTGCTCCACTCCGACCTCACCAGTGCCCCTCGGGTGTTCACGAAAGTGATGGCGATGGTCGCAGCTCATCTGCGCAGATCATGGGTTCCAGTCTTGCCCTATCTCGACGACTGGTTGTTGAAGGCGGGCTCGCCCCAGACAGTTGTGTCCCACCTCCAGACTACAGCCGATCTCCTGCACTCGTTGGGGTTCTCCATCGACGTGCCGAAGTCACACTTGAGTCCCTTTCAGAAGCTCCTCTTCATCGGAGCGGTTCGGGACTCTGCGCAGTTTCGGGGTTATCCTCCCGAGCAGCGGGTTCGGGATGTTCAGGCTCTGATTCCGATCTTTCGGCCTTTATCCCGAGTTTCGGTGAGGCTGATCCTGCGGCTCCTGGGACTGATGGCCTCCTGCATCCTGCTGGTACACCACGCCAGGTGGCAGATGCGGGCTCTGCAGTGGGCCCTGAAGTTCCAGTGGGCATAGCATCAGGGGAACCTGTCCGACCACGTCCTCATCTCAGAGAGCACTGCGAATCCGCTGCAGTGGTGGCTCACGGACCTCAATTGGGTCAGGGGCAGATCCCTCTCCCTTCCCCAACCGGAGCACACAGTGGTGACGGATGCGTCCCTCCTGGGATGGGGAGGCCACATGGGAGAGGCGTAGATCAGAGCCCTCTGGTCTCCGGCGGAGTCCCGGCTCCATATCAACCTTCTGGAGCTGCGGGTGATCCGGCTTGTACTGAAGGCATTCCTTCCCTCTGTCCGGGTAAGTGTAGTGCAGGTGTTCACAGACAACACCACCGCCATGTGGTACTGCAACAGGTTCCCTGAACGCCAGGGCGGAAGAACTCAGCCGCCGGTGCATGATGGATCATGAATGGCGTCTGAACTCTGACGTGGCGCAAGGTTTCTTTCAGCAGTGGGGAGAGCCTTGGCTAGATCTATTCGCCTTTCAATCTGAGTGGAGTTGCGGTCTGTTGTACACCTTTCCACCTATACCACTTCTGCTCAGAGTGCTGAAGATCAGGCGCGACTGTGCCCAAGTCATCCTTGTGGCTCCGGATTGGGCACAAAGGTATTGTTATCCGGAGCTACTCAGTATGTCTGTCTATTCACCAATTCGTCTGCCTCTTGAGGAGGATCTTCTGTTGCAGCAACAGGGGACGGTCCTCCACCCGAACCTGTCTAGTCTCCTCCTACATGCGTGGATATTGAGCGGCGACAGTTGAGGCCATTTGACTTGCCTCCTGAAGTCTGTGATGTCATTCTGGCAGCCAGGCGTCCCTCCACAAAAACGGTATATGCCTGCAGGTGGAACAAGTTTGTAGCATGGTGCACAGCAAAGACTGTGGATCCACTCTCTGTCCCTCTTTCAGAGGTTCTCCTCTTTCTTCTTTCTTTTGCCCAGCAGGGCTCTGCTCTGGGCACTATCAAGGGCTATCACTCTGACATTTCAGCCTTCTTGAGGCTTCCTGATCAGCCTTCTCTTTTCAAGTCCCTAGTTGTAAATAGGTTCTTGAAAGGCATCACGCACATGTTCCCTCCTGTTCCTTTTGTGATGCTCCAGTGGGACTTGAACCTGGTTCTTACTTATCTAATGTGCGCTCCCTTTGAGCCACTTCATAATTGCCCTCTTCGTCTTCTGACTCTCAAAACTGCTTTCCTGGTTGCCATCACCTCTTCCAGAAGAGTGAGTGAGTGCCAGGCTCTTTTCTCTAAGCCTACCATCCGGACAAGGTTGTTCTGAGGACTCGTCCTTCTTTTCTGCCCAAGGTTGTTACTGCCTTTCACATCGGCCAGTCCATTACCTTGCCCACCTTCTTTCCGCCTCCGCAGAAAGAGGAAGAGAGGCTCCACCATCTGGACCCAAAACGTACTAAGAAAGAATGGGCAGTGAACAAGCAGACCATCTCTTGGTGTGTCGTATTGTGCATCAAGGTCTACTATTCCTTGGCTAAAAAGGAGCCTCCTGTAGGGCTGCGCGCCCATTCCCCTCGGGCCACGGCAGCTTCTACTGCCCTGGGTCGGGGAGTCCCTTTGCAGGACATTTGTCAGGCAGCTACTTGGGCTTCGCTGCACACGTTTGCCAAGCACAACTGCCTGGACAGTCCAGTCCGGAGAGATGGCTTTTTTGGCCGTTCCGTTCTCCAGGAATTCCTGGTGTGATCTTGGTTCGCAGGCCCTCCACAGGGGTTGGTATTGCTGGGGTATCTATTCTAAGGTAAGGAATCTAACTAACGTGTTTCTTTCAGATGAACAAGTTACTTACTTCGGTAACGATATATCTAAAAGAAACATTAGTTCGATTCCTTACCGCCCCACCCATCCTCCCCGTTCTGCGAACCGACATCTAGGGTTAAGGTATCTATCTCCCTTTGAGGGCCCTAGTTTCATGGCACCAGTGTCGGTTTCTTGCATGGCTCTGCATTCCTGGCTCGCAAAGCTATGTACAGAACGAACGTCCGCGCACAAGGGTGGCGTCTAAGTACTCCGACTATGTCATTCCAGCAATCACGACACGGATGCGGAGCCGCAGACGACGCCTACCGACGTGCAGGGGTACTGCTGATAATCCAGTCTGACGCCTGGGGATATTCTAAGGTAAGGAATCTGACTAACTAATGTTTCCTACAGATATATCGTTACCGAGGGTAAGTAACTTGTTCTTCAAGAGCCATGCCAAGCACGGGGAGGCAATACGGCAATTGAGTAGCACTCCCGGTTCATTGATCTCCGTTAAAGTCTTACCGTCCGCTAAGCTAAATAGGGATTGAAGGCAGAAAATCAGGCTGTAGGGTCATAGATGTGGTGGTATCTACATTGGACCTCCCTCCCAACCCCTTCAGTGAATACGCCGGGCTCTACAGGCGACCCGAAAGTCAATCATCTCCCAGACCGTGCGGATGGGAACCATTGCTCTTGGCCTCGTTCTGTTCCAGCGTCTTTTGGGGCGGAATATGTAGGTGGACCAGATTTTGAGAAGCAAAAACCAGGACAGGCCAGACGTAGAAGTTGGACTACAGGGTGCCTATGATCCTGGATAATCTGGCCTATCCCGATTGTGTGTGTGAAGTCTGAAATTAGCTAAATCTATCTTTTTTCTTTCAGGCAGAGTAGGAAAGGCCAGAAGAAAATGTAGCTCTGTGTGTGTGTATATATATATATGTATGTGTGTCCGCGGCCCGCCTCTACATCCAGGAGCATTAGATGGCGGCGATACGCAGGGCGGAATGTATTAACACTCCTGCATCTGCCTACATTGTTTCCTGGAGCGTGGGGCTGAAGAGGTGTTTTGGGACCAGAGGAGACACTGAGAGATCAATCAAAGCAGGAATTTGGCATCTTGTCACACCCCCCAGCACCTACCTGGATCACAGGTGCATCCTGGGACCTGCAGTTCCTATGAATTGTTGGTTGGTGAGCAAGCACTAGGAAAGGGGGCGGAGCGGGTCCCTACCAATGGGTAACTGGCTGGACTTTTAAATGTAGGTTTCTCAAATGCCTCCTGAACACTTAGGCATCTGAAGAAGGCCGACTGTGGCCGAAATGCATTATGCCGCCTCAAATCTATTAAAGTGTTTCCAACTCGTCCCCGTGTGGCCTCCGCTCTTTCCTTGGGAGGAGATGTTTTGGACACAGTCCGTCTCCCCCCCTCCCACCCACGTTTACAAGACAGTCATGGCAGGATCTTCTCCCTGAGCGCTCCCTCCCCACTCTGATGCATGCATGTATGTAGCTGACCTCCTCCTTTGCTGTCGGAAACAAAAAGATAAATGATGTAAGTTATTTCACTCATCAGAGGCACTGAGCATGTTACAGTTCTGTTTTGTAGGATGAGCTGGCACTTCTCCTGAAAACCGGGGCATTTATTCAAAATTAAGTAAAGTGTCGGGACACCGGGACTGTCCGTGGAAATCTGGAATTTCTGGTCACCCTTTTGCTGGCAGGGTTTTAAGTAGGCCAGGTCCTGCCAGCACCGGCAATTCTGAAAAAAGCAGGTGGCGAAACGGGTCCCTATCCGGCTCTCCATTTTTACCTTCAGGGTGGAAAAAGAAAGCTTAACTCTATGATATACCATCCGTCACTGCATTTGATTTAGCTTCAAAGAGACTAGTTTTTCAGTATTATATAGCGTAAACGAGCACCAGTTACATCACATAAATACATATTCAGGATGTTGAGCAGACGTGAGGCTCAAACCTGTTTTCTCAGTTCGAAAGTCAGCAATTTTTCTTTATGCCACAACCTCGCCCACAAGAACAGAAGCATTTTCAATATAATATACAACAAAGTAATAGTTGTTGCTTATTTATCGTTTGCAATTTACAGCCATTGACAATAGTTCTGGCTCGTTGTAGGTGTAATGTCACTTATGTTAAATAGCTGGATAAATGGGCAGAAACAGCAAAATACCTATGGGGCGGCACACTATGCAGATTTTTAGCTCAAGTGTTTTAGGCCACGCCGTTAATTTTCTTCGGCCACGCCCTTATGATAGTGCCCCCAGTTTATTTTAATCCCAATTAAAGCCCTGATTGCTGGGCATGGAGAGGCTTGCAGGGATTTAGATGATCTACCTGCATTGATTGCTGACTGGGTTGTAATGGAAGATATTTCTGAGCTGCAATTTCAAGATGTTCGCAAGGGGGCTCCAAAAGGCCCAGAGGTGATGACTGAGGGCTTGCTGGAACTAGAAGCAGCAGTACGCAAGCTGATCAGTGTGGAGTGTTTGGTTAAAGCTGTGTATAATTCAATTCAAACTCTGTAGCAACAAATTTTAATTCTGTTAGGTCCGAAGACGTGGAGCAGCTGGAGAAAACAGAAAGGGAATCAGTGAAGGAACAAGCAGTATAGTAGCATCTCAATATATCCTCTCTGGCCATCTCTATCCCCCTTAAGTCAGCATACCACTATTCTCCAATTCATCCACTTGTCCATGGTTTTATGGTTTCCACACTGAAAGCATTGAGACCCAGTGAGGAGAGAACAGATGATCTAAACAGCATAGTGGCCCACCCCTCCCCTGAACACTGGCATACGTTTTTCTCTTGCACGAATGGGTTGTAATCCTCTAAATCACATGCCAGGGATCTAGACAAAGACTTGCAGTTGATAACATCACAGGCTTCAGAGGCCATGGCCCGGAGTGTAAATGAGACCAGATTCTTGGGAGGCATCCAAGCCATTGGCATCACCCAGCTCCTCATTCCAGTTGTCATAATCAGACTACTCTATTGGACTGTACACCACCTTGCATCCCCGTTCAGGAATATAGGGCCTGTCACGGGGGAAAAATTCAGGGTACGTTGATACCTGGACGGCGTAGACATCGAGCAGCGCTGGGTCGGTATTAGGATGATAATCGGCTTGTCGAGTGGCCCTGGAAGGGACAGATCTGTGGTTGGTGGATGTACCTGTGGCAGCGTTAGTCCGGTTCCGGAAGTAGATCGAGAGTGACCAGCTGGCATCGAGGGTAATACAACAGGGGAATCTCTTGGCGCTTCAGAGGGAGTCGATGTTTCAAAGATGACATTCTACATTTTTCTTGAGTAGCAGGCCTGACCAAAGCTCCGCAGGTGAAGTACGGGAAAGGGTCCTCGAAGCGTGATGTTGAGTAGGTGAAGCCAAAGACCACTTCGAATTCTTCTTCATATGATTTTTGACTAACCTGAAAGCTCAGTGCCTTCTTTTGCATGTCTCTAGGAGCTTCTTCGCCCGCTCACAAATGGCCTTCACGAGCAAGGACTTGGATTCAATGCGGGCCTAGGGGTCATGCCCCAACTCAAAGGACAAACAAAGTGGGGATCGGACAGACATATGGGTGTGGCGATCCCTGTGTTTTCAGGGAACATAATGTCCTAGCACATTGGGAGCAAAGCTCAAAAAGTTGAAAAAAGTTCACTGAGGTAGCACTTTGGATCCATGCTGTTGGCGCAGAACAAACGGAACTGATATTAGCGCTTCAAATGGTGCCTATGTGGGAAGCTGGACTTCTCTTTGCAGATGTCCCCACAATTTTTGCCACCAGTTGAACTGCTAGATGCTGGTTTTCAACTCTTGGCAGTGCACTGAAGCCTGCTAACTAACCTTCAATGCAGGGTGTTAGTTCCCCAAAAATAAAATGGTTAATTATAACCCAATTGGCAAGGACTTTAGCACCCTTATAAATGGTACCCATGGTTCCCAGGGCATGGGTACTAAAGAGTGTCATTAAGGGCTGCAGAATGTATTATGCCACCTTTAGGTACCCACACAAAACTGCATGCAGGTTTCCATTGCAGGGTGCGTGAAATGGTGCAAATCATTTTGAAAACAAAACATGGCACACTCGCTGTGGGCCATGCCAAGGTGCACTGCATATACTATCTGTAAATCACCACATAGTAGGCCTTCAAGCCCTAAAGCAGGGTGCATTACATTATATGTGAGTACACATCTGCATGAGCAAATAGACCACTGTGATGTCTAATTCCATTACAAGACATTGCAGGTAATCAGGCAGCCATCTTAAGGACATGTACTGGGCACTGGTCATTACGAGTTACCCAGCTACATGATGGCTGTACTAAAACCAGTGGTGTTTGGTATCAAATACCTTGTCTTAATAAATATGTACTGATGCCAGTACTAGATTTATTACAACATGCACCCAGAGGGCACCTTAGAAGGGCGCCCTGAAAACCCACCAGTCCTCTAGTGTGTTGGCTGACTAGTAGCATCCAGCCTGTCACCACAGACATGTTTCTGACCCCCTGTAGGTGAGAGCCCATGCTATGAGGCCGGAAACTATGCTTGCTCCAGAGGAAGGTTGTAACTCCTCTTCCAGCAGGATGGCTAGTGAATTAGCATGTCAAGGCTAGAGGCTTCAAAATCTCTGCCTCCTTTGATATGTGACAACAGCTTCTCCACAGGCCTGGCACCATAGCAGGTGGGAAATTAGATAGTCAGTAGCCGTGTTACACCATTAGGCTAGGCACACGCCTAGGGTGGGCCACCTGAAGCGGACTGCCAAGAAAGGGTTTCACCATTTTGAATTTGGTGAAACTAGGAATTGTGGGTCAGGACGATGCACACACTCCACAGGAATTAGTCCTTTAGGGTCTGTAATCACCCCAGGGGTAAGTAGCACAGTGGAAACTACCCTACACTCCCCTAAATGCCCCTACATTCAGTGTTTAGGAGTCCCCCTGACACCAGGAATTCGTATTTGTCTGCTGGGAACCGAAGGAAGGAGAAAGGAGAGTCCGAAGTCGTAAGAACAGGGGTCTTGCACCGAGAATTGTGCAAAACCCTGCATGGCTGCTTGCACCGCAACAGTCAAAAAGACTGACTTGTTCAGAAGCTGGACCGCTTCCCCAATCTTTTTTTTTTTTTTTAAACAATTTTGATTGAGACAGAAAAAAAAGGTACAGTGCATTGGTAAAACAATATTTGGGTCCACCATAAAAACACAACAGATAAAGCACATAAAGTGCGCTGTATGCACAATCCACCACCCCTCTTCCCATCAGAAGTATAAGGAGTATATCAACTCAGCAGCAACCTGCATTCGGACAGAGTGTTGTACTTAGTGAGGGTCCTCCCCCTTGGCTACGTGCTTAAAGACTTCTTTCTCAGCGATTATTGCCCTGTCCATGTCAATCGCCCAGTCCCTCAGGCATTGGGCCGTCTCCACCCCCCATTTAGCTTCCCCAATCTTACCTTCAGCAACCAAGCAGCGTCTCCCTAGGGTTGAAGGAGCCTACCCCCCTGAATTTACAGGCACAGACTGAATCCACCCGTTACATAGTTTTGCTGGCGATCGGGCTTACCGAGGGTGCAAATCACCAGGAAGAGGTTGTCAGGAGTCCAGGAGGTTTGCCCCTCGCTCTCACCGAGTCTCGAGCTGGTGACCCCTCCCGGATCCTCTAGGCACCAATATGTTAGTCACCGGAGCCCTTGCAACTACCAAGGCTTGTTGCATGTCCAGTCCGGACACCACCAATGCAAACCTGCCATCGAGGGACTTCAGGATCCATAAGGTCTTCATTCAGAGTGGCCCTGCTGTCCTGTTTTCTCCATCTCTCCGGGTCCCAAAGTCAAGGGAGAGCCCTTAACTACAGCGACCCAACGGGAAAAACACCTCTGCCCCTGAGCCCCGCAGCCTGGGTTCACATAAAACAGCTATTTCCCTGTTCTGCAGAAACCCTCAAGGACTGAACTAGCCCCCCCCCCCCCATGTGTTCTGCTGCCTTTGTTTCAATTTGCAGCCTTTCTTTATGCGGGTACTTTTGCCTTTGATTTGATAGTGTAGCTCTCAAGGCTACCAATGCGACCAGCACTTCTGCACCCGGATTCAGCAGGGCAGGAAAAACCGAACTGCTGGTGGTTTCTTGGACCTTTGCCACTAAGCGCCTTAAGTACCAAAAGGCATCCTCAAGAAACACTTGAAAGTATATGTATGCAGTGTATGTTTCTCCCATAGGATAACATTACAGTGTTTGAGGCTCATGCCTCAAAACCATAATTTTGCAATATTTTTGCTTTACTGTAAAAATCGTATCTTCGAAAGTACTCACCTGAATCCAATGATCTTGATGTCTTAAATGATATAAAAATCTGTGTTCTTTTACCAAATCGGTCTCGAAATTCTTTGTCTGTGTCTCATTTATTGACTGTGTGTGCAACAAATGCTTAACACTACTCTCTGATAAGCCTAAACTGCTCAACCACATTAGCACAAATAGAACAGTTGGGATTATTAATTCAAACCCTGTAAACCAATAAGGGTTGTCTCTACTTTTTGCATGGTCTGCCCTTACATTGGCACTACCACATAAAAAGCCAGCTGCCTACACCTATATAGGCAAAGCAATGTCACTTCTTATTCAGAAGATGCTGACGTAGAACCAAAGGAAGCCACCTACTGGCACACACAGGTACTGTGCTAGATTTTCCGGATCAAATCAGAAGCCTGGGGAATATTTTAAGGTGAGAAATCTGCAGTTCGAAGTCTCGATCAGAAAGTATACATCAGCAAAACAAGTTACTTATCTTTGATATTGCCCCTTCTAGTTGACAGTCTACCTTCCTCACTGCCCTCCTTCCCATTCAGTAGAGTGAATTTCTAGGATTCTAAAAAGAGCCCTAGTTCTATTTGCGCACTGTCATTCTTTCTATTTGTCACTGTTGAATTGCTTCTGAGGCCACGGAAAAATAAAATTCAACAGTAAACTGATTTAGTCTCCCAGGGTTGTGCCTATATAAAGCTTTGTGACCCTGCTTCTGGAAGGGGAGCATGGTCTCACCAGAATTAGATGTCTCCTGCTTGGTACCTGGGGATAGTCAACATCTGCAGTTAGAGTATAAACCAGGAAGAGCATTACTGAAGGTGAGTAGCTTGGTAAATTTCTGTGAGCCTACTGAGCAGAACCTCAGTCCCATTCATTCGCTGAAGGTGAAATATCTGAATGATATCGATGACTCGCTGTCCAATTCTGCTCTATGGTAGCTATTTTAAATTGATCTTTATTTAATGTACTGAGGATGGCAACCTGACTGTGTAATAATCCACTGCAGGTGAATTTGTGAAAAAACTTTTTCTAGAGAACTGCTGGTACACGTAAATAAACCAATGATTTGTTTGGATGATTGGTGGTCTCCTGGTTCCAGGTCTGCCTATAAATGTTTTGCTGTATTGCATTTGTTCCAGGACTCAGTCTGGGGGCTCAGTCATCCTGCAGTCCAGTCAGTCTTTCAGACTAACCAGAGTAACAACCAGCATTCAAGTTACGAGACTGTGCAGAGCGCTGGCAAGAAGAAGAAAAAGCAAAGAATGGTGCGAGCTGACCCAAGCCTTCTTGGTGAGTATAAGGAGACGTGGAGAACATACATTCATCTGCAAACACCAGCAAACATGTTGACTGTTAAATTTTATAGCTCTAATCTGTTTAGGGTAATGATAATTGTGTTGGGAGCTCTCTTACAGGGAGCACAGTTAGCTACGCAAACGCCGGGAGATAGGTAAAATGTCATCCATTTCTGGAAAATCAAGACTTTTATCTAGCAGAAGTCCACGTTTTGAGAAGTAGATTCACTTTTTAAATTCTTCTGCTGTCTACTCAGAAAAATGTCTCTATGCAGGCGGTGAGAATCTTCTCATCCTCTTAAACAAAAATTCCTTTTTAACTTTCTAATGCAAGAATATATGGCATGATGAACATTATGATGTGCAAATTGGAAACTGAGAGCCTTATTCTCTCTCTTCTTCCAAGGCAGTCAGTAGTTGTAGGGTAGGAACCTCTGTTGGTATTATTTATGCAATAGCCTTGATCTTGGCAGGTATATCAGGAGTTTGTGCGTAGTATCCTACGTAGGTACTGTTGTTTATACCATTGATGTGCCAGTGCTTCTAATATTTCGCACTGACTGTACGGCGGAGTTATCCCTTCTTGACACATAACTCTGTAAGGGTAGTGAAGAGGAAGACAAGCTCTTAGAGATGTTTGAGATTTTTGCCGACACCTACCTCTACTTAATGACTAGTTCATCAAATTTACCGTTCCAAATCAAGCTGAGCAATTGCTGCAAGTGCCAGTGAACCTTTTGCATGACTTGAACCACCGTATAAACGGGGACAAAAACCCTTGCTGTTCCTGTACAAGAGATGAGGACTTGTGCTTTGTTGGACACCAATGTCCTTCGGTCTTTTCCCCCTTCAAAGAGGCTTCAAGGTATTTAATACAATTGACCAGTTTTCCTTCAGTCCTCTACAGCCAGCCATTAGATAATAAGGCTGCATGGTTTTATTGCTTGTTGTATCCTTTGGGTTTTGCAGCAAGAATCCTTTTCTGGATTCACATGCTGTGCATTATTCCACCATCTAGTGGTTGGGTCCGGATTTTTTTTTTCTTGCTTTGGTCACTGTCTACCACCATTTGGTGCCAGGTACATCCCCTGTGACTTCAGACGGTAGTCTGAATGTCGACGTGTGTGGTAGCCATCTTCAGATTCTTTTTTCTGCTGTTGGGTCTGGAAGCAAGATGGGAAGCTCCAAAGATTTTTCAGTTTTCCTCTCAAAAACTTCAAGAAAACAGGAAAAAAAAGGCTACCGCCAATCACACCTTTCATCTACGCTGTAATCGGGGACAAGAGTGGAGCTCCGGCGACGACACCACATAGGACTTCATCGGTCCACAAATGGCGAGGTAGGGGACATGGAAAACACCCCTTTCACGTTTTGTCCCAAGTGCCACCACAAGTACGCTCAATGCGATCCACACGGTGTCTGAAACCTGTGCCTGCCCAAGGATCATCGGGACAAGGACTGCTCGGCATTCCTGTCAAACACTGAGAAACCGGAAAAACCAAAGAGAGGCCACTACGCCACGATGTTGCAGACCGCTAAGAAGACATCCCTCAAAGACCTGGATTTCTCCAGCGACGTGGAAGAACATGGAGTACCAGCAGAATCAACGCATGAGGGATTGGACATCGAAATTCTAGAAGGTGACTCCTAAAAAACCCACGCCACAAGAAGGCGAGCGAAATAACGTAGACGACGGGTAAGATAACACACCATATACATCCTTAAGAATCGAAGAGCCACAAACATAAGGCGCAACCCAAGGCAGCCCCGACGCTGAGCATAAAGGCGTTTGAAGGTCAGCCCCGATTAAAAGAACCCCACGGAACCCAACCTAAGGTTACAGAGGAGGGGAAATTGCAGAAGACACCGAAACAAGGGGTCAAACAAGAACCCACAAAGAAAAGCACTACGCCGTCGAAACCAGACGTGGCCGCTAACAAGAAGTAAAAATCCCCAGCCTCTGACGCCGAGCGAGCTCTTGAGGTCAAATAGAAAAAGACTCAGACGAAATGGCAACGCACCTTCAAAAGAAAAAGGAGTTCTCGCATCACTAAAGGATTTTCGGATCCCGAAAACCACGGTTGCCGAGCAAGAAAACGTCGATGCCGAAGATGCAGAGGAAGAAGGTGTCTTCGACTCCCCACCCAACACCAGAACCTCGCAGCAAAGATCCCAAGGAATACTGGGACCTACCGGAAGAGGAGGAAATCTCGGAGAATTTCAAGGATTCATGGAACGATCTCAACACCAAGAGTCCAAGGAAGAGGTATGCAGGCATCCTTCGAAAGCATCACCACCAGACGACATAGCTTTCTACAATGGCTTAGTTAAAAGGGCAGCAAACCATTTCGGAGTAGCCCTTGAAGAAGAAAGAGGAGAAGCCTGTTTTCTCCTGGAAACACTAGCTCCTGCCATCAAGGGGACTCAATACCTCCCAATGCTTCCTAGCATACTGGCTCAGGGCAAAGAAGCATTTAAAGAGCCAGCTTCAAACAAGGGTGTAACACCAAGGGTAGAAAAGAAATACAAGCCCTCATCAAAGGACCATAAGTATATACAGGGAAACACAGTGCCAGATTCAATTATTGTCACCACTGCCAGAAGAAGGGCTAATGCAGTCTCCAATTCCGGTCCTCTACAATAGGAGAGTAAGGAAATTGACATGGTGACGAGAAGAATGGAAAAGGAAACAGCAACACAGTGGCGCATCGCAAATTCCAATGCACTACTAAATAGATACGGCCACCAAGTGGGGAAAAATTGATGAGATCCTCAATAAACTGCCCGAAGAGGACAAAAAGAGAGCAAGGTCAATTGTCCAATAAGGTAAAAACATGGCCACTACATGCCTGAAGGCAGCCCTAGACGCTGCAAACACTGCCAATAGGCACATGTGCACAGGCACCATCCTCAGAAGACATGCCTGGCTAAGGATATCAGGTTTCAAACGGGAGGTGCAAACCTCCATCATCAATAGACCATTCACTGGGGACGCACTGTTTGGGAAGGAAGTGGATGAATCCCCTTAGCAGATCAAGAAGGAAAACAAGACTGCTAGGGTGATGGGAGCCCTACAGCAGAGAGGTTTATTTAAGAGGTGGTTTCAGCAACAGAAATACCACAGGAAGAGGTGTATTTGGTCAGGAACAGCAAATATCACAGCAACCACAAGATCAAAGCCTTGGACAACAATCAGGTCAACAGGGAAGTTACCAAGGCTGGCAGCAACAGTAGAAGCAGCCCTTTCAGGGGAGAGGCAGAGGCCAAACCCCCAGAGAAGGAGGAAATGGCTCTTAGTGACTCAGTCACAGAAAGGAACACGCACAAAACACCAGAGGGGGGGAAGGATGTGCCTTTACCTCAAACAATGGAAAAATGTCACAGCAGACAATAAGATGTTATATTTGGTAAAGTACGGGTGTTGCATAGTTAACAAAAACACCACCTGTAACCCCACCAAAAACAAGAACATTTATGAAAGGAGAACTGACACAGCTAATTTCAGAAATCGAAGAACTATTCAAAAAACAAGCAATAGAAGTAGTACCAAAACAGGAATGTTTTAAAGGAAACTACTCACCATAATTCTTAGTACCAAAGCAGCACCTGACTCATAATTTACACAGGTTCATGCTAACAGAACGTTTCAAAATGTGCACTCTTCAAGAATTAATCCCACAAATTCAAAAAGGAGACTACATGGCAACAATAGACCTCAAGGACGCCAACTTGCATATCCCTCTTAACAAAGGACACAGAAAGTACTTGCGGTTCCTACACAAGACTGATATGAATATGGCTGTGTCCAAACTGGAATGGCATGGCGAGCAAAAAAACGATGGATTTAGGCCCAGATCTCTGGGGTGAATGTATGACATTGTTCTGCGTTCTGTTCATCAATCGTTGTTTAGGTCTCGTGTTGGCGGAGCAGCGAAGCTGCCACGCCTCTGCGAGAGATATTGTCAGAAAAAGGGTACAGTAAGCCCCGACCCTCCTTTCCATTGGGTAGCGTCAGAATTTATGGTAAATGCTGGATTCCCAATGGAAAGGGGTATTTTCAGGTGCCACCCTGTCCGCTTTTTAGACAGCCCCTAGGGAAATGATGGCCTGGTTTACGGCGGTCGTAACTAACTTTCTTATCAGTGGAGGCATGTTTTATTACTGTGTTTACTACTCTGGCCAGGCACGGAGCTCACAGGCGCAGGGGTTCTCGGGGAGGACGGATCCCGGCAGCCTCTGTGGTCTTAAAAGAAGCGGAATTCCCTCCCTCCCCTCGCTACTCTACCGCCACCCCACTCTCTGCTGTTCCTCCCCCTCCCTCGAGTGCTCTGTGGAGCGTGCCTACATCTCACAGACCCCCATGCCCACCCCTCCCTCGAGCTTGTACAGTATTTGGTGTTTGAATTGCCCCAGACTCAGTGGCGGTTGGTGCCACGCAGCCTCCCCCATGGCCCTTGCCTAGTCTGACGTGTGATGGTGCCCTCAAGGGGGAACTGCACTCGCTCTCTTTGAAGCGTTGTTTGTTTGCCTCGAGGTGGGGGGGGGCGCGGGCTTCCCACCACCCCAGGGACCTGCCTTAGGGGCAACGGGTGGGAGCTGTTCTGCCATGCTCTCCGGGAGGGGCAGTACGGGGCCCTTCACGGGAGGGCCCGGGGCTCTGTGGAGCCCTGTTAGCTATCTTGGCGGCGAGGAGCTGTGTCTCTCTCTCTCTCTCCAGCATGAGTGACAGTGTCTCCTGTCTTCGGCATGAGTGGCAGTGTCTCCTGTCTTCGGCATGAGTGACAGTGTCTCCTGTCTTCGGCATGAGTGACAGTGTCTCCTGTCTTCGGCATGAGTGACAGTGTCTCCTGTCTTCGGCATGAGTGACAGTGTCTCCTGTCTTCAGCATGAGTGACAGTGTCTCCTGTCTTCAGCATGAGTGACAGTGTCTCCTATCTTCTGCATGAGTGACAGTGTCTCCTGTCTTCAGCATGAGTGACAGTGTGTGACAGTGTCTCCTGTCTTCGGCATGAGTGACAGTGTGTGACAGTGTCTCCTGTCTTCGGCATGAGTGACAGTGTCTCCTGTCTTCGGCATGAGTGACAGTGTCTCCTGTCTTCGGCATGAGTGACTGTGTCTCCTGTCTTCGGCATGAGTGACTGTGTCTCCTGTCTTCGGCATGAGTGACTGTGTCTCCTGTCTTCGGCATGAGTGACTGTGTCTCCTGTCTTCGGCATGAGTGACTGTGTCTCCTGTCTTCGGCATGAGTGACGGTGTCTCCTGTCTTTGGCATGAGTGACAGTGTCTCCTGTCTTCAGCATGAGTGACAGTGTGTGACAGTGTCTCCTGTCTTCGGCATGAGTGACAGTGTCTCCTGTCTTCGGCATGAGTGACAGTGTCTCCTGTCTTCGGCATGAGTGACAGTGTCTCCTGTCTTCGGCATGAGTGACAGTGTCTCCTGTCTTCGGCATGAGTGACAGTGTCTCCTGTCTTCGGCATGAGTGACAGTGTCTCCTGTCTTCGGCATGAGTGACAGTGTCTCCTGTCTTTGGCATGAGTGACAGTGTCTCGTGACAGTGTCTCCTGTCTTTGGCATGAGTGACAGTGTCTCCTGTCTTTGGCATGAGTGACAGTGTCTCCTGTCTTTGGCATGAGTGACAGTGTCTCCTGTCTTTGGCATGAGTGACAGTGTCTCCTGTCTTTGGCATGAGTGACAGTGTCTCCTGTCTTCGGCATGAGTGACAGTGCCCCTGTCTTCGGCATGAGTGACAGTGCCCCTGTCTTCGGCATGAGTGACAGTGCCCCTGTCTTCAGCATGAGTGACAGTGTCTCCTGTCTTCAGCATGAGTGACAGTGTCTCCTGTCTTCAGCATGAGTGACAGTGTGTGACAGTGTCTCCTGTCTTCGGCATGAGTGACAGTGTGTGACAATGTCTCCTGTCTTCGGCATGAGTGACCGTGTCGCCTGTCTTCGGCATGAGTGACAGTGTCGCCTGTCTTCGGCATGAGTGACAGTGTCGCCTGTCTTCGGCATGAGTGACAGTGTCTCCTGTCTTCGGCATGAGTGACAGTGTCTCCTGTCTTCAGCAAGCCTTGCTGCTTGTAAGCAAGGACTATAAGTGCAGAGTGCGTGTTTACGCACTACTTCCATGTTTATTTTTTTTATTAAATAAAAGGCATTGTCATTTACAATGCCAATAGCTCAAACTCTCGCAAATACGAGACCTAGTGCATTGCAAATGTTTGTTTTGCATTTGTCACCCCGAGTGGGACGGGTATGCCCAGACGTGGCTCCCGTGCTTGCCTTAATTCTGGAGTCAAGCTATCCTGGCTGATATGGGCTAAAAGCCCGAAATTGGTCCTAGGATGCTTGTTTAGATGCTTAAAAGGCTCTGGCCTTTCCCTATGCAAGCTGAATTCGCAACATTCAAGCTCTAGTTCTCCATTTTCAGCCAATCACTCACTTCCAGCTTGAATGTATATGCAACTACTGGGAATGATGGCATCTTGCATCATGATCGTTCCCCATGCCAGGCTTTACTAGCGTCCCCTTCAGGAATGCTTAGCAAGTCAGTGGAACAAATCTCAGAGTCTGTTATCCGATCTAGTGTTGGTTAAGCGGCCTTACTCATGGCGCTCTCCAGTGGTGGAACACACAATTTATCAAAACGATGGCACTTCATAGACCCAGTTCCACAGACAATGCTACAGCGGCCACGTCTCTCACTGGTTGGGGAGCTCATCTTCAACACCACACAGTGCAAGGCATGTGGAGTTAACAGCAAAAAACTCTCCATATAAACCATCTAGAGCTGCTAGCAGTGTTTCTAGCGCTCAAAGCATTTCTGACTCACCTGGTCGGTAAAGCTGTCTTAGTTTGTACCGACAACATGACAGCTATGTATTACACACAAAAACAGGGGGGGACACTCTCTCCAACTGTCGCACTTGGCCCAAGACATTTCACCACAAATCTATCTCCTTGCGGAACAGCTCCCAGGAGTGAACAATCAGATTGCCGATCTTCTCAGCAGACAGAGACCGAAAATACACATCTGAAAGAGACACGTTAGTGATAGATTCCTTACCTTAGAGTATCCCCAGGCGTCAGACTGGATCCGGAAACTTTTGAGTTGGAATACCCCTGGGCGTCGGTAAGGGTCGTCCGCGTCCGTCGTCAGCGTCGTTAGCGCCGGAATGACGTCGCCGGAGTACTTAAACGCCGCCCTCGCGCGCTGACGTCAGTTCTTCTTTTTTCCGCGCCAGCTAGCGCAGATCTGGAGAAGCTCTACCCCTTAGTCACTTTTTGACTAAACTTTTTTGATCCTTTGATCTGTTTTTCTCGAGTCGCTCGACTCCTACGGTGCCGGTAGGGATGCCCGGGTTCAAACCCTGCTCCAAGTGCAGCCGACTGATGTCAGTTACCGACCCCCATCGCCGGTGTCTTCAGTGTCTAGGCCTGGGGGCGTGGCTTGGACGCCGACTGGGATGGCGGCGTGAGCCTGTAGCTCCCCGCCCGATCCCGCAAGTTATCCTGTATATCGCCGACGAGAGCCGCCGAAACTGCAGGCATATTCTGCTGAGCACTGGGGACGACTGCTGAGCTAACTTTTGGGGAAGCGGAGGACCCAGTGGCAAAAGGAGAGCCGATTGAGGGTTGAGGAGAGCCAAGCGCCGTGACCAAGATGGCGGCTGAGGAGAAAGGGCAGAGAGGGGAGGTGCCGCGAAGCGGTGAAGAGTGGCACGAGCGGAGGTACGGCGAGCCTGCTGAGCGGGGGCCACCCTCTGGGAGAGCTCAGCAGAGGGCCTGAGGCGAGACCGGAACGCCGCTGCGACATCAGGGACAAGCGAGCACTGATGCGGCACTGGCACTTTAAGATGGCGGCTGCAGGATGGAGGTACCGGGACCCGTATGGCGCCTGGGGCGGAGGAGCCGATCACTGGCTAGTGCGGCGCTGAAATTGAGTGGAGCGCCGCCGTAGAGGTCGGGAGAGCGATCGCCTACCGCTGCAGCTCCGGGACCAGGAGCGGGAGGCGGGCTCTCGACCGAGTTGCCGGCAGGGCTTCAGGGCTCTGTGGGAGCCACGAACAGCGGGAAACATCGAAGACCGACTGCAGGCGGCAGGCCACGGGACACTTCGTGATTACTCCTGGTGAGTGCTGTGCTGCGGATCCGCACCCGCTCTGGTGGAGTGTCGGTGAGGGGCGGGTCTGTGTTGGAGTGCGAGTGGACCTGCAGGGAGAGAAGCAGTCAAGCCTGCGCCGGGCAGGGGATGAGACATTGAGGGAGCACATCGCGGAACCGTGCTTGGCAGAGCAGTATGCACTAGTGGGTGTTGTATTTGACCCGGCAGCCACGGACAATACTGCTGTCCCGCACCTAGGATAACGGCACAAATTAAGGAAACACGCTGGGCTGGGCTCGGCTCCTGCAGTACACCGATTGCCCCCCTGGGAGGTGCCGATTGCATATCAAGGTGGAACATCGGCTAGGGGAACGTTCAAGCACCCCTAACCCCCTATGAAAAAGAGGTGATAAAGCGCCTAAGAGGGTATACTAACCACCAGACCACGAGACTTGCGGAGGAGGACTGCCCTCTGAGGTGCAAGTGCTGGGGTTCAGATTGGACCTACCTGGATGGAAGAGTGCAGTGTCATTCTACGGCTGCGTCCACTCCTCGCTCCCGCCTTGAGTGGTCGCTCCCCTGCCTCAGCGCTACAAAGCTGTAACGTGGTATCGTATTTGATAAGTGCTCTGGGTCAAAGTATTGCTTTCTTAGCGCCAGGATTAAAATAGCGCTCACACTGCTTAGCTCGCTCTGTCTTAGACCTGCGCATTGTTTTTTGATATCGTATTTGGAAAGTGCTCTGGGTCAAAGTATTGCTTTCTTAGCGCCAGGATTAAAATAGCGCTCACACTGCTTGGCTTGCTCTGTTTTAGACCAGCGCATTGGTTTTGTGTTTTCCCCCGGTGTCCTGCTCTGCCCTCCCCTCCATTTTGACTCTGTTGTTGTTGTGCTCCGTTCCCTTCAGCCCGCCCCGCCTCCCAGCTGAGACGCCCTCGCCCCTCCCCCTCCACTATCCATATATGACAGCTCCTCCCGCGTGCAGCGTCCACGCGCAGCGTTCGCGCCCAATTTGCGCCGAAGGTGCGCCAAAGGTAAGCCCGTCTACGCCCGTCCGCGCCTGGACCGCGCCCAGCGCCAGACCCCCTGCCCCTCGCGTGGCCCAGCCCCCCCGCATTACCTACGATGCCGCCATCCTCCTAGCCCTCAACCCCGGTCGCGCCCCCAACTGCGTCCAAGCCGCTCCTGGACACACCCATGGACCTTTCTCCTGCTACTCCTGCAAATTCATCGGCACCGACAACATCTCCGCTACGACCACTACACAGATTCCTGACCCCAACCACCTACAGTGCATCCTTCTCAACACCCGCTCGGTCCACAGACACGCCATTGACCTATGGAATCTACTAGACACCATCTCTCCAGACGTCGCCTTCCTAACAGAAACTTGGATGAACGCTTCCTCCGCCCCAGACATCACCATTGCCATCCCTGAAGACTATAAGATCACACGCAAGGACCGCAGCGACCACACAGGAGGAGGAATCGCTATCGTCCATAAGAAATCAATCCGCATCTCAACCAGCTCTGACGCCAACCTCGCTAACTCCGAACACCTTCACTTCCAGATCCACATCGACCCCAAGACCACACTCAGAGGTACCCTCCTCTACAGACCACCAGGACCTCGCGCAAAATTCAGTGAAGACATCACGGACTTCATCACTCCTCACGCGCTCCCCTCCAAAGACTACATCCTTCTGGGAGACCTCAACTTTCACCTTGAAAAGTTCAACGACCGCAACACCACCACCCTCTTGGACAATCTCGCCAACCTCGGACTTAAACAACTGGTCACTTCCCCCACCCATATCGCAGGTCACACACTCGACCCCATCTTCACCTCCAGCAATCATGTCTCCTTCAGCCACACTACGGATCTCCTCTGGACTGACCACAGTTGCGTTCACTTCACCTACAACAAACCAAAACCCACCAACCACCTCCAACCAACTCTGCAAAGAAACTGGAACAAAATCACCACGGACCAGATCTCCGCATCGCTCCTTCTAAACACCCCAGCCCACTCCTCTAACGCAAACGAAGCCGCCGCCAACCTCACCCTATGGCTATCCAACACCGCCGACACCTTTGCACCACTGAAGAAACGTCAAATCAAACCTGGCAGCAAAAAGGCCTCATGGTTCAACGATGATCTTAAGAAGTCCAAGAAACTCTGCCGCTCCCTTGAAAAGGCCTGGAAAAAAGACCCAACCACTAGCACCAAGGACGCCTTCAAAAACGCCACCCGCAATCACCATCAACTAATCCGAAAGGCCAAGAAAACAGCATTCAAGGATCGACTTGACAACAACGCCCACAACAGCAAGGAACTTTTCAACATCGTCAAGGAATTTTCCAATCCCTCGGCCAACTCCAACGACATCACCCCCTCTCAAGCCCTCTGCGACTCCCTAGCCTCATTCTTCCACAACAAGATTGCAGACATCCACAACAGCTTCGACAACCAACCCGGAAACCAACCCACCCTACCATTTGCTGAACATTCTCCCCCCGTGAACACCCTTAACGAATGGGACCCAATCTCCACTGAGGACACCATCCGCCTGATGAACTCCATCCACTCAGGATCCCCCACAGACCCATGTCCTCACCACATCTTCAACAAAGCAGACTCCGTCATAGCACCGCACCTCCGAGACGTCATCAACTGCTCCTTCAACTCCGCCACCTTCCCGGAAGACTGGAAACATGCTGAACTCACCGCCCTTCTGAAAAAACCCACAGCAGATCCCACCGAACTCAAAAATTACCGCCCCATCTCGCTCCTCCCATTCCCGGCCAAAGTCATCGAGAAAGCTGTCAACAACCAGCTCGCCGCCTTCCTCGAAGCCAACAAATCCCTCGACTCCTCACAATCTGGCTTCCGAGCAAAACACAGCACTGAGACCGCCCTCATCGCAGCAACAGACGACATTCGAACTCTACTGGACAATGGAGACACAGTCGCCCTCATCCTCCTCGACCTCTCTGCAGCATTCGACACAGTCTGCCACAGCACTCTTTTACAACGCCTCAATAACATCGGAATCCAAGGAAAAGCACTTGAATGGATCACCTCGTTCCTCACCGGAAGAACCCAGAGAGTCCGCCTCCCACCATTCAAGTCCGAGGCCACTGAAGTCATCTGTGGCGTACCACAAGGATCCTCACTCAGCCCCACCCTCTTCAACGTATACATGAGCCCCCTCGCGGCCATCGCCCGCCAACACAACCTCAACATCATCTCTTACGCGGATGACACTCAACTAATCCTCTCTCTCACCAATGACCCCAGCACCGCCAAAACTAACCTACACGAAGGAATGAAAGAAGTTGCCGAATGGATGAAACAAAGCCGTCTGAAACTGAACTCAGACAAAACTGAAGTCCTCATCTTAGGTACATCCCCCTCTGCATGGGACGACTCCTGGTGGCCGGAAGCCCTCTGAAAAGCACCCATCCCGACAGACCACGCACGGAACCTAGGCGTCATCCTGGATTCTTCACTCTCAATGAACAGACAAGTCAGCGCCGTATCCTCTTCCTGCTTCAACATTCTTCGCATGCTCAGAAAAACATTTCGCTGGATCCCCACCGAAACAAGGAAAACAGTCACCCATGCTCTGGTCACGAGCCGACTGGACTACGGAAACACCCTCTACGCAGGCACTACCGCTAAACTCCAGAAGAAACTCCAACGAATCCAAAACGCCTCAGCCAGGATCATATTAGACATCCCACGCAACAAACACATCTCTGGTCACCTTAAAGACCTCCACTGGCTACCCGTCAACAAGAGGATCACTTTCCGACTGCTAACCCACGCACACAAATCACTCTATGACATCGGACCAGAATGCCTCAACTCACGACTGTCCTTCTACACCCCCTCCCGCCAACTACGTTCTTCCAGCCAACCCCTCGCCACTGTACCTCGCATCAACAAGACCACCATGGGAGGCAGATCCTTCTCATACCTGGCTGCTAAAACATGGAACTCACTCCCCGCCTACCTTCGCCTTACCCAGAACCACCTAGCATTCAGAAAGCAACTCAAAACGTGGATATTTGACAAGTAATCCTCCCCCCCCTTTCTAAGCGCCTTGAGACCCTCTGGGTATGTAGTGCGCTATATAAATTATCTGACTTGACTTGACTTGACATTGGCGAGATATAGCGCTGCTGAGAGGTGGACAGTGTCAGCATAGGAGGAAAGGCTGCACAGGAGGAGCGTGCCCTGATCTGCATGTACCCTGAATACCCGAAGAAAGATCTCCCGACGAAGGTTGGAGTGGCAAGAGCAGTTGAGCCTCACGGGCGGCTCAGGAACTTGGAAAGGTGCAGGCAGGCAGAGGGGAGGATGAGGCCGCTGCGGAGAACTGGCTGAGAAGGTGCAGACTTGACGGGGAATACCAGAAGGACGAGTCACGATCACTTGTCGCAAAGGCGGCGGCTGTGGTGGCCGAGATGGGCGCAAACGGCCGAGAGATGAAGCCGAAACCGGGGCAGGAAAAGGCGAAAGGGCTGGTGGGAGATCACGATGCCCAGAATGACCCGGAGGGGACGGCGCAGGAACAAAGACTGAACAAACGCCTGGATGGAATACTAGAAGCCATAACGGCGACCAAGGAGTCCCTATATCAAGATATTGCACAAGTCGCATCGGGATTGGGTCTCCTGAGAGCTTATCACTCCAAGCTGGCGGACAGGGTGAAAGAAAATGAACTGCTGCTCCAGGATCTCAAGCCTGCGGTGGTGACAGCGGAACATAAGTTGAATGATGTGATGGACCGCTTAGCGACACTGGAAAAGAGGGCGGAGGATTCCGAAAGTCGCAATCGGAGAAATAACGTACGGATAGTAGGTCTACCCAAAAAGACAGAGGGGGATGACATGGTCGCATATATGGAGAACTGGTTCAAGACGGCCGTCGCCCCGGAGGGCCTGTCCCCCTTCTATTCCCTTGAAAGGGCGCATAGGGTTCCGGCCCGGCCGCCCCTACCGGGTCGCCCGCCTCGGCCGGTGGTGGTCAAGGTTCTGCACTTTAAGGACAGAGATTTGCTGATACAACGGGCACGTTCAGCGAGCCCGTTCCAGGTGGCGAACAGTGCGGTTACGATTTTTCCAGACTACACCCAGGAGGTCCAAAAGCGCAGGGCCTCTTATCTATCTGTGAAAAAGGAACTGAGAGATGAGGGTATACAATATTCTCTGCTCTTCCCGGCCAAGTTACGGGTGATCCTGGATGGGTCGACACACTTCTTCCAGATTCCTGAAGAAGCATGGACTTGGCTTGAATCGTGTAGGTCTGGCATGGACCGTAGAGGCAGGGGGGACCGCGGAAAGCAGAAACCTACCCAGGTACGCAAATCCCAACGTATCCGCAAACGTAACAAAACTCAGAAGACGCTGCAGAGCACCCAAATGGCGGCAGACAAACGAGGGGCTCTGGCGGCGACAGCAGTGATAACAGGGTCTCAACTGGAATGGCAGTCGATGGGATCGGAATCTGAGGATGGGGGGGTGGGGCGGGGGGGGGTGGAAGTCTGGTGCAGAACTCTCAGATGCAGACAGTGCACAGGGTCTGTTGGTCACCGCCCAGACGGCGGATGGGATCCTCAACGAGTGACACCTCCGGGAGTGGGCTCCTGCGGCTGGACCCTGGTGAGACTGTTCTGACCGATAAACTAAAGAACTGCAGGTACTGCGCGGACTACTGTATGGGATCTTGGGCTCGGGTGGTGGTGAGGCCTGCCTCCGGTTAGCTCTGACCTACCCTCCTATTGCCCTTAAGGCTCTCTGTAGTGGCGACTACAGAATAGAACTGTGTGTGTTGTAGTGGAAGTTTGGATGGGGGCTGATACTGGGTTATCGGGTCCTGTTCTGGGGGGGGGTGAGGGAGTTTCACGGGGAGTTTTATGTGTGGGGTTGGGCTGCAATGATGGGGGCGATCGTGATGCGCAGTTGGGAAGGATGAGGGATGATTACAATGGGGACGTTACCTAATCTAAAATGTCTCACGTGGAACGTCCGTGGCCTCCGAACCATGTCAAAGCGTTATAAGGTGCATGCATATTTGGTGAGACATGGGATTCAGATAGCGCTGTTGCAGGAGACGCATCTCACCAAGCAGGAATGCAACGCCCTGCAGAAGAGATGGCGTGGTCAGGTGTTCGGCACAAACTATTCGGCATTTGCTAGAGGGGTGTTGATCTGGGTGAGGGCAGGAATCCCTTTCCAGGCCACGAACCATATTGTGGACCCTGAAGGTAGATTTGTGGCAGTGGCGGGCAGGTTGTATGGCCGCGATGTGGTATTGTGCAGTGTTTATGCCCCAAATATAGACCAAGCCCGCTTTTTTGATGGACTCTCTGGTTCCTTGGCACACTTTTTGGTAGGACCAGTAGTGCTGGGGGGGGGACTTCATTTCAATTACTGACGTACTATTGGACAGATCGCACCCACCATTGACTGACTCCCCAGTGCGCAGGCTTGCGAGGCATAGAACGGACTGGCAGGAGAGATGGGACTTCACTGATGTGTGGCGGAAGCACCACCCTGACCTTGGGGACTACTCCTTTTTTTCGGCAATACACGAACTGCATGTGCGAATAGATACTATACTATGTAGTGGTTCAATAGCTACCATGGTGACGCATACAGAATATTTAGCCAGGATCATATCCGATCATAACCCTCTGTTGGCTTGTGTTCAGTGGCAGAGAGTGAGATCCGCGGTCCCCACGTGGAGGCTGCAGCCCGAAACATTGGAGGACAGTGTATTTAGCGATACCATCCGCGGGGGTATTGAACAATACTTTGGCGAGAACAGGGGAACCGCTACTACAAGATCAGTGGAATGGGACGCATTCAAGGTAGTGGTGAGGGGCCAATGCATAGGTAGGTTTTCGGGTGAACGATCAACGGTCCTGGCTGATGTCGGAAAGGCGGAGGGTGCATTGAGAGACCTGGAACTGCAGAGACCGGAGCGACCGGCACTGCACGCTAGGTTACTGGAAGCGAAGGAGCTAGTCGTGGCAGAAACAGAAAGACTGCACAGCTATGACTATAGGTTATACACCACTAAAGTACATGAGGAAAGGGATAAGGTAGGCACGTTATTGGCGAGGTTGGCGAATCCAGAACCCAGAGGAAGTCCAATTATGAGCATACAGGAGGTAACGGGAGAGACGGTCTATTCTCAAACCGCAGTCATGTCACGCTTCTTGCATTACTATACAACTCTGTATCGAAGTCAGCTAGACGCTGAGGCTTCTGAAATTGAGGACTATCTGGTGAGCGTTCAACTTCCGGTGCTAGATGAGGATAGCGCAGAGGACTTGGGCCGCGACATAACGATGCCGGAGATTAGAATGGCTGTCAAACAGATGGCTAGGAACAAGACGCCGGGAGTTGATGGCCTACCGGTTGAATTTTACGCGAAATATATAGATATTTTGGCGCCCAGGTTGCTATAGGTCTATTCAGAAGCTTTGGAGATGGGGCACCTGCCTCAGTCGATGAGACAGGCGTTGATAGTTCTGTTGTTGAAGCCCGGAAGGGATGGCAACGATGTGACCTCATATAGGCCGCTGTCCATGCTAACGGTGGACTACAAAATCCTGAGTTGCATTCTGGCCACCAGACTGTTGCCACACATGACCACACTGGTCCATGCCGATCAAGCCGGGTTCATTCCCACTAGGAAAACCTCGACTAATATCCGTCGCCTTGTTCGGGTACTGGGGAGTCAACTGGAGCCAGGTCAGATGCCGGCGGTGCTATCTGTGGATATCGAAAAAGCTTTCGATAGCCTGGAATGGGAGTGCCTTGACACGGTACTGGAGAAGTTCGGTCTCGGAGAATAATTCAGACGCTGGACGAGAGTTCTCTACTCTTCCGCGACGGCCAGGGTGAGATTGGGATCTGTGATATCCTCTGAATATCCGGTGTGCAGAGGGACGAAGCAGGGTTGCTCGCTCTCCTTTGTTGTTCGCGCTGGCAATAGAACCCCTGGCACCCCAGGCGCGGTCGGGTGTAGCGTACAGCGGGATTGTGAGCGGCAAAACCTCCCATTATATTTCATTATATGCGGACTACCTGCTGCTGTTTCTGGAGGACTCAGCGACGGCACTGGAGGGAGCGGTTCAGATGCTGTCGTGTTTCGGGAAACTATCAGGCCTTAGGGTCAACTGGAGCAAGACAAGCATCTTTCCGTTACGGGCGAACGCTCCCTGTCTGAGATATGACCATGGAGGAGAAAACTCTGCGGCTCTGCTGGCAGCTTGAAAAGATCGAGGGCGGCGCATCCCTATGCTCCGGAGATCCCTTTGTGGATGCTGATTGCTTTGCCACATGGAGGAGATTGGTCTCCATTATTGGATTGGTAGGACTTGGGCCTTCAAATGGTGGGGGACCTATATATTGATGAGGTTTTAGTGCCCTTCAGAGTACTCCAGGACCAATTTGGCCTCCTTGATGGGAGTTTCTTATTGCACACGGCAGTGACGGCGGCTATACAGAAACACTGGAAAGCAGGGTTATCGGAACCCTGCACAACCATGGCCTGCCAATATGTTGTAATGTCAGCGGGTACGTTCAAGGCGATCACCTGCCTCCACACTAGAATGCTACACGAGGGGACGAGCCCGCTCACGGCCTTAAAGCAAAAATGGGAGGAAAGTATACCGAAACTCATACCAGAACTTGGAAGGGGTGCAGAAATGCCTGGTTCCAGCAGGTGCATTTCTTTGTAATACACAGAGCCTACCTGACTCCGGGGAAGATTCTGAGGTATTTCCGGGTGCAGGAGGCGGCATGCCCTAGATGCCGGACACCCGATGTGGAATTGGATCACATACTGTGGGACTGCCCAAAATTGGGGTCATATTGGTTGGAGGTGGGGGAGCTTCTTAATGCAGTCACTGGTCGACAGGTGGAGTACGATATGGCGACATGTCTGTTGCTCTGGTTCCCTCATACAGCCAAGACAAAAGTAACAAGCAAATTCATTGACTTGGGCCTTATTCTGGCCCAGAGAGAAATTACTTGGCATTGGAAATCGTAAGAGGGTCCGGCAACTAGGCGATGGACGAACGAATTGCAAAAATGGACACAGAGTGAAAGTACGATCAGACTTTGACAAGCCACTCGCACAGCGAATGTGAAGGGCTTAGAAATGGCGAGGGCCTGGGAAGCAATAGTGCAGACCCTAAAGGACTATTTAACTGAAGACTAGGATTAGGAGATGGCCAATATAGGAGGTTCCATGGGACACGGAGACACGTATGTATGGATCCCTCAGGTCACCACAGATTTGATTGTGTGTAGATGGATACGGCCCACATAAGCAGCAGTTAAAGGGGGTGGGATAAGGGGAGGGTTAGTTGGGGTCCGGTACTGACAGAAGAGAGACTTTAGCGAATGATAGACTCAGGCAAGGGCCTATGACTGGAATATTCAGGGAACAGGTTCCCAAAGGAGAAATTAGGTCGATAGAAAGCAGATTATCAAGAGAACCCGACGAGGGACGTTCCCTAAGGATGACTGAATGTAGATGAGTCGAGTTTGAATTGCTGTTATTTGTCATTTGGGGGACTCAGTCATCGGTTAATTGTTTTTGGGGGGGGTGGGAGTTATAGAAAAGCAGATACCATTTGCACTGTTGACCAGATGCCTGTACGCGATGATTTATTTGATATTTTTGTACGATTAATAGCTAATGCCGCCCGGCCCCCGGGATGTGGGCTAAATGGCTGTGTGAAGTTTCATTGCTGATCGGTGAATTATGAGTTTCATAGATGTGTAGGTCGAAATAATTCAGTTTGTTTTTTATATTTGCAATAAAAAAAAATTCAGTGTCTAGGCCTCGACCACGACGATCGAACCTGCTCCGACTGCCGGGCCCTGAGGTCTAAGGCTAGGCGGGAGCGGTCCCGCAAGTGGCTTGAGCTCCGGCAGTCGGCCCCGCGCCGTTCAAGTTCCCGGTCCCACAGGAGGTCGAGGGACCGGTCGCTGGGTCAGAGCCCTCGTAGTTCCGAGAGTCGGCATCTGTCTTCGGGATCAAGGTCCTCAGGTAAGAGGCATGAGAAGTCGGAAAGGCGTCATCGTTCTTCCAACCCACCCTGACGCTGGCCCGATGGGGCCGGGGGTTCGGCGTGACACCACCCACGCGGCTCCGACGGAGTCGCGGGCATCGCTACCTGCCCCATACCTTCCGGTCCCTGGGCAAGATGCAACGCCAGAGGAGATCGAGCGGTACCTCATGGCCATGAGGTCTCTCCCTCCTCCGCCGGGCTCCGTGGCGCCTTCCGGCCCAGTGCCCCCGGCTGGGGGGGCCTAGCGGGTCGGGTGCTTCGACTCCAACGCCGTTGGGCGCTTCGGCCCCAGCGCCGCTGGCGACTTCGGTCACGGCGCCGCAGGCCCTCACTGGATCCGGATCCGGGTCGTCGCCGGTGGACTTCAACGGCGCCGGCCCCTAGGGTGTCGCCCCCGGCGGCGCCGGAGCGGCGCCGCTGCTCTCGACGTCGTATGGAGACTTTTACTTCCACGAACCGGCCCCATCCTTTGTACCTGAATTTCAGGTGATGAGTGACGAGGGAGATTGGGAGGGGTCTGTGGATCCTCTGGCACAGGAGTGCCAGTCTCAACAGGACTGGACATGTGAGCTTGGGAATGCCAGTGGACTGAACCCTTCGCCAGACACTGATTTTGTCTCCCCTCCAACCGTGGCTACGGAGGAGGGGGCTGCCTACAGTGTAATGTTGATGCGGGCGGCCAAGGCATTGGCCCTAGAGCTCCCCGTCGCGGCCGTGAGTACTAACCTCCTCACTTAGGTCCTTAAACAGCAGGCAAGCTCGGCTGAGCCTCTGCTGCCGTTTAATGAGGCCTTGTGTGACATTCTTTTGGGCACTTGGTCCAAGCCCGCTACAGGTCAGCCTGTAGATTGGAACGTGGCCAGACGCTACCGCCCGGCTCTAGGCGATCTTTGCTTCTTGTCCACCCACCCCACCCGAGAGCCTGGTTATCCAGGCCTCTACTTCCCAGACCGCGTGCCCAACGGCTCTGCCCGATCGGGAATCCAAGAGGTACGAGCAATTCGGTAAGAAGGTGTTCTCGTCCCTGAGTTTGGGACTGCAGTCAGTCAATACTGCATGTCTCTTGGGCCGCTACACCCACACCCTGTGGGACACAGTCGCGGACGTGCTGCCACAATGTCCGGAGGAGGCCCGGACTAAACTCGCCCAAGCCCTTGCAGAGGGTCGAGATGCAGCACGCTATTCCATCTGGTGTGGGCTGGATACCACGGACTCACTAGGCAGAGCGATGGCAACGACGGTGGCGGTTCGACGCCACGCCTGGTTGAGGACAGCCAACTTTTCGGCTGATGTCCAGGCCACCCTTCTGGACATGCCGTTTGATGGCCGTCGCCTCTTTGGCGACAAGGCAGATCATGCGCTTGAGCGTTTTAAGGACTCCAGGGCTACTGCCAAGTCCTTGGGCCTCTCGGCCCCACGCCAGCAAACTGGTGCCTTTCGCTCCTTTCGTGGCCAAGAAAGGGGCTCTCCCACACGTACTGCCAGCCACGCACCGCAGACTAATACACAGCGCAGTGGCGGCCGTGGAAACCGCCGTGGCGGCGGTGGGGGACAACGGCGAGGCCAGTCCACACCTTCCCCTGCAGCATCCGCCTCAAAACCCTCCTAGTCCGTGCTTTCAGGCCCATGTGACGCCAGTGGGGGGGCAGGGTTCGCCATCACCACTTCCACTGGCACACTGTCACGTCGGACATGTGGGTGCTGCAAATCGTCCAAAGGGGCTACTCCCTCCCCTTCAAGGCGACACCTCCAGCCATGCTACCGCAATACCACTGCGTGTCGGGGGATCACTTGAAACTTCTGCAAGAGGAAGTTACGGCCCTCTTGGCCAAGGGGGCCATCGAGCGCATTCCTGGGCCGGAAGTTGGGTGTGGTTGTTACTCCCACTACTTTCTGGTACCCAAGAAGGGCAAGGGGGCCTGCGCCCTATCTTGGACCTATGGAACGTCAACGGCTTCCTCCGAAAGGAGAAGTTCAAAATGCTGACATTGGCTCAGGTCTTAGCTGCCCTGGACCCAGGAGATTGGATGGTAGCGTTGGACTTGCCGGACGCTTATTTCCACATCCCCGTCCTGCCGGCCCACCGGCGCTACCTGCGGTTCACGGTAGGCCACGAGCACTTTCAGTTTACCGTGCTCCCCTTCGGCCTTACCAGCACCCCACGGGTGTTCACGAAAGTGATGGCGGTGGTCGCAGCTCCTCTGCGCAGGTTAGGGGTTTCAGTCTTCCCCTACCTCAACGACTGGTTGTTGAAGGCGGGCTCGCCCCAGACAGTCGTCAGCCACCTCCAGACAATGGCGGACCTCCTGCACCAGCTGGGGTTTTCCATCAACGTGCCGAAGTCACACCTGTGCCCCTCTCAGAAGCTCCTCTTCATCGAAGCGGTCCTCGACTCGGCGCAGTTTCGGGCTTATCCTCCCGAACAGAGGGTCCGGGATATTCAGGCTCTGATTCCAATCTTTCAGCCTTTATCCCGGGTCTCGGTCAGGTTGACGCTGCGGGTTCTGGCGCTGATGGCCTCCTGTATCCTTCTGGTGCATCACGCCAGGTGGCGGTTGCAGGCGCTGCAGTGGGACCTGAAGTTTCAATGGGCCCAGCATCAGGGCAACCTGTCTGACCATGTCATGATCTCGGAGGGCACTGCGAGACAGCTGCAGTGGTGGCTCACGGACCACGATTGGGTCAGCGGCAGATCGCTCTCCCTTCCCCAACCGGAGCCCCTCCAGGGCTGGGTATGCCACATGGGAGAGGCGGAGATCAGAGGCCTCTGGTCTCCGGTGGAGTCCCGGCTCCATATCAACCTTCTGGAGCTGCGGCCGATTTGTCTAGCACTGAAGGCATTCCTCTCCTCTGTCCGGGGGAGTGTAGTGCAGGTGTTCACGGACAACACCACCGCCATGTGGTACTGCAACAAACAGGGCGGGGTGGGGTCGTGGACCCTCTGCCAGGAGGCTCTGCGCCTCTGGCAGTGGCTGGAACATCAAGGGGTGACCCTGGTGGTTCAACACCTGACAGGTTCTCTGAACAGCAGGGTGGACAAGCTCAGCTGAAGGTGCATGATGGATCACGAACGGCGTCTGAACTCGGACGTAGAGCAAGGCCTCTTTCTGCAGTGGGGAGAGCCTTGGTTAGATCTATTCGCCACCGAAGAGAACGCGCAATGTCATCAGTTCTGCGCGTTGGAATTTCCAAGGCGGCACTCGCTCGGGGACGCTTTTCGTCGCGAGTTGAGCTGCGGTCTGTTGTACGCCTTTCAGCCTATACCACTTCTGCCCAGAGTGCTGAAGAAAATCAATCGCGACCGGGCCCAAGTCATCTTTGTGGCTCCGGACTGGGCGCGAAGGTACTGGTATCCCGAGCTACTCAGTATGTCGTCTGCCTCTTCAGGAGGACCTTCTGTTGCAGCAGCAGGGGACGGTCCTCCACCCGAACCTGTCCAGTCTTCACCTCCATGCTTGGAGATTGAGCGGCGACAGTTGAGGCCATTTGACTTGCCTCCTGAAGTCTGTACTGTCATTCTGGCAGCCAGGCGTCCCTCCTCAAAGTCTGTATACGCCTTCAGGTGGAACAGATTTGTGGCATGGTGCACAGCAAAGGCTGTGGATCCTCTAGATGCCCCTCTTTCTGAGGTTCTCCTCTTCCTTCTTTCTCTTGCCCGGCAGGTCTCTGCTTTGGGCACTATCATGGGATACCTTTCTGCCCTTTCCGCCTTCTTGAGGCTACCTGATCAGCCTTCTTTGTTCAAGTCCCCGATTGTTAACAGATTCTTGAAGGGCATCACTCATATGTTCCCTTCTGTTCCTTTCGTGATGCCCCAGTGGGATTTGAACCTGGTTCTAACTTACCTGATGTGCGCTCCCTTTGAGCCGCTTCATAACTGTCCTCTCCGTCTTATTACGCTTAAGACTGTTTTCCTGGTTGCCATCACCTCTGCCAGGAGAGTGAGTGAGCTCCAGGCTCTTTCCTCTAAATCTCCTTTCCTTTCTGTCCATCCGGACAAGGTTGTGTTGCGGACAAAACCCTCTTTCCAGCCCAAGGTAGCCACAGCCTTCCACATCGGGCAGTCCATCACCTTGCCCACCTTCTTTCCGCCTCCGCATCCCTCGAAAGAGGAAGAGAGGCTCCACCGTCTGGACCCAAAACGTGCGCTCTCTTACTACCTAGATCGCACACGCCAGTTCCGGGTGGATGACCACCTCTTTGTTGGTTTCGTGGACGCTAATAAAGGACGGGCGGTGCACAAGCGGACCATCTCTCGGTGGATCGTGTTGTGCATTAAGGCGTTTTACTCTTTGGCTAAAAAGGAACCTCCTGTTGGGCTAAGGGCCCACTCCACTCGGGCCACTGCGACTACTACTGCCCTGGGCCGAGGAGTCCCCTTGCAGGACATTTGTCAGGCAGCTACGTGGGCCTCGCTGCACATGTTGGCAAGACACTACTGCCTGGACAGCCAAGTCCGGAGGGATGGCTTCTTTGGCCGTTCCGTCCTCCAGGAATTTCTGGTGTGATTATTGGTTGGCAGACCCACCACCGGGGTTGGTATTGCTGGGGTATCTATTCTAAGGTAAGGAATCTATCGGTAACTTGTCTCTTTCAGTTGCACAAGTTACTACTTGTGTAACGATATATCTGTAAGAGACATTTAGTTAGTGATAGATTCCTTACCGACCCACCCATCCTCCCCGTTCTGCGAACCGATATCTAGGGTTAAGGTCATCCCCTTTCAGGGCCCTAGTTCCATGGCACCAGTGTTGGTTCTATCATGGCTCTGCGTATCTGGCGCGAAAAGCTGTGTATAAGAACTGACGTCAGTGCGCAAGGGGGGCATCTAAATACTCCGGCGACTTCATTCCGGCGCTAACGACAACGGACGCGGAGCCGCGGACGACGCCTACTGACGCGCAGGGGTATTGCTACCCCAAAGTTTCCGGATCCAGTCTGACGCCTGGGGATATTCTAAGATAAGGAATCTATCACTAACTAATGTCTCTTACAGATATATCGTTACACAAGTAGTAACTTGTGCTAATGGGAACTTCACCCTCAAGTTCTCCTCCCATACTTTCAAAGTTGGGGAGCCCCTCAAATAGATCTTTTTGCCTCACACCAAAACACAAAATGCCCAAACTTCGCCTCCAGGTACCCACACCCGCAATCCAAGAGCAATGCATTATGGAAGAAATGGTCAGGGAAATTTGCCTACGGTTTTCTGCCTCTCCCACTCATTCCAATAGTGGTTCAGAAAGTCAGACAAGCACCCCTCACACTGATCCTAGTAGCTCTGACATGGGCCTGTCAACCATGGTTCTGAACCCTGTTGTAGCTGTCCCTAGTTACACATCAAAAGCTACACCTCACATCCAGTCTCCTTACACAAAGCCATGGAGAAATCAGACACCCAGATCCCAAACAGCAGAACCTTGCGATCTGACTCCTGAAATCATTGAGTTTGGTTACCTAAATCTCCTACCAGACTGTATGAACATCATCAGAGAGACCAGAAGGCCTACAAGAGCTTGGTATGTAGCTAAATGGAAACGTTTTGTTATCTATTGCAATATCGTCATCCATCCTCCTTTAATGGAAGGACTTCAGAGTTATACCACGAAGACTTCAGCCTGCCCCAGTGTGCAATCTTAACAAGAATAATGGGCCCACCTTTTGAACGCCCTCCTCGCCGCAACAGACGACATCCGCACCTTACTGGACAAAGGAGAAACAGTAGCCCTCATCCTCCTCGACCAATCAGCGGCGTTCGACACAGTCTCCCACCGCACCCTAATACGCAGACTCTACGATGCAGGAATCCAGGACAAGGCCCTCGACTGGATCAGCTCCTTCCTCTCCGGCAGGACGCAGCGGGTCAGACTCCCCCCTTTCCTCTCGGACCCCACACCGATCACCTGCGGAGTCCCCCAGGGCTCCTCCCTCAGCCCGACGCTCTTCAACGTCTACATGGCTCCACTTGCCCCCATCGTCAGAACCTACGGACTCAACATCGTGTCATATGCAGACGACACCCAGCTCATCCTCTCCCTATCCAACGAGCCCAACACCGCCAGACGCAACTTTCGAGAAGGCATGGAAGCCATCGCCAAATGGATGAAAAACAGCTGCCTTCAACTAAACACCACAAAACAGAAGTACTCATCATGGGCCCAAACCCCGACGCCTGGAGCGACACCTGGTGGCCCACCACCCTCAGAAACCCGCCAACCCCCACAGACCACGCACGCAACCTGGGAATCATCCTGGACTCCGAGCTCAAAATGGACCGCCAGATCAACTCTGTCTCATCTTCCTGCTTCCACACCCTCCGCCTCCTTCGTAAGACCTTCAAATGGATCCCCCTCGAACACCGAAAGACAGTCACTCACGCCCTGGTCACCAGCAGACTCGACTACGGCAACGCACTCTACGCCGGAATAAGCAAAAACCTCATCCGCAAGCTACAGAACATCCAGAACGCCGCCGCAAGACTGGTCCTCACCCTGCCAAAACACTGCCACATCTCCCAGCACCTGCGCACACTCCACTGGCTCCCCGTCGAGGCGAGAATCACCTTTAAGATGCTCACCCACGCACACAAGGCCCTCCACGGCACCGGATCAGCATACCTGAACAGCCGACTCAAATTCCACACACCCCAAAGGACCCTACGATCAGCCCAGCTTTCCTACGCCGTGGTCCCCCGCACCAGAAAGACCAGATCAGAAGGCCGCTCCTTCTCCTTCCTCGCGGCCAAAGCATGGAACGCCCTTCCGCTCCACCTCAGACAGACAACATCGCTCCCCATCTTCGCAAGAAACCTCAAAACCTGGCTCTTCGACAGACCCCCTCCTTGATGGAATGGAACCTGCACCCCCCACCCCCCCAACCCTAGCGCCTTGAGACCCTTACGGGTGAGTAGTCGCGCTTTAACAAACTCCTGATTGATTGATTGATTGAATGTGAGCCACAGTTTCTCTCCTGGAAGACTGGTTTCCTCATTGCATTCACTTCACAGAGAAGAGTGGGTGAACTACAGGCACTGGCCATAAAAGAACCTTTTTTCCAACTTCACAGAGACAAAGTGGATCTTCGTATTAACCCCAAGTTTCTACCTAAGGTAGTTTCTGCCGTTCATATCAATCAGTCGGTTGAATTGCCAGTTTTCTTTCTTCAACCTAATTCAGTGGCAGAACGAGCTCTACACACCTTAGATGTCAGAAGAGCCCTTTTATATTACATTGAAAGGGCAAAATCATTTCATAAAACCAAACCGCTTTTTGTTGCTTTTGCACCACCACACAAGCGCAGTCCCATATCCAAGTCGGGTATTGCCAGGTGGATTGGTAAATGCATTCAAACGTTTTATGCAAAAGCAAAAAGAACTTTAACTATACCCCCTAAATCGCATTCCACTCTTAAAATAGGGGCTGCTATGGCTTTCTTAGGAAACGTCCCCATAGTTGACATTTTTAAAGCTGCAATATGGTCTACACCCACACATTTACCAAGCACTACTGGGTAGGTGTGTTAGCGAAACAAGCTAATGTGGACCAGGCAGTATTTAAAACACTGTTTTAACAACTACAACAGATGCAGGTTAGCCACCACTTTGGCAGAATACTGCTGCGTAATCTATGCAAAGCATGTGATCTACAGCTCACTTGCCTCAAACGGATAATGTTACTTAACCAGTAAGCATCTGTTCTAGGCATGTAGAGCTGTAGATTCACATGCGCCCACCCTCGTCCCTGGGTACCTGTACCTGTTGCAGTTCTCTCTTGCTTTATATACATACGCATGAACATCTCTATTCTTTACTTACTAACTCCATTCTCACCCTCTGCGGGAAAACAATCTAACAATGAAGTCGATGCCCATGCACACTATCACCGAAAGGAGGAGTCACCTACCTCGTGACTGTAAAGACTTCTTCGAAGAAAATAACTTTGAAACATCCCGACCCAACACTAGATGGCAGGAGTATGCAAAGCAAGTGAATCTACAGCTCTACATGCCAAGAACCAATGCTTACTGGGTAAGTAACATTATCCTTGTCTTACGTCTGTATACATAAGTTAGCACATACTCATACATTTTAAAAAACTGAAATTAAATTAAAAAATACACACTTGTCTCTGTGTCTTAACAAGAGAATCTGAAAGAAACACGTTAGTGTTAGATTCCTTACCTTAGAATATCCCCAGGCGTCAGTCTGGATCCGGAAACTTTTGCGTAGCAGTACCCCTGCGCGTCGGTAGGCGTCGTCTGCAGGCGTCCCCTGCGGCTCCGCGTCTGTCGTCGGCGTCGTGCGCCGTGATGACGTCGCTGGAGTACATAGACGCCGCCTCCGCGCGCTGACGTCAGTTCTTCTTTTTTCCGCGCCAGTGGACGCAGATCTGGAAGAGCAGTACTCCGGTCTTTGACCAAGTTTTTTCGACTTTTTTTTCTCTATTGTGCCTGATAGGATGCCTGGATTTAAGAATTGCGATGACTGTGAGCGCACGATGTCGGTCACAGACCATCACCGCCTCTGCCTCCGGTGTCTGGGCCCCGACCACGACGTGGAATCGTGCCTCGACTGCCGGGCCCTTACCAACAAGGCTAGGCGGGAGCGGTCCCGCAAGCTGCTGGAGCTCCGGGTGTCGGCCCCACGTCGGGACCGGGAGCGGTCCCGGTCCGGCCGGAGGTCGGGGGAGCGTTCGAGGGAGCGGTCGCGGAGCCGCGCTGGGCGCTCCGGAAGTCGACACCACTCGTCAGGCTCGTCAGGTAGGAAGCACAAGAAGTCGGGGCGTCGTCATCGTACCCCCGACTCCCCCCGACGCTCGCGCGATGCGGCCGGGGGCTCGGGTGACCCCAACCCCGCGGCTCCGCGAGAGTCGCCGGCGCGGCCTGCCTCATACCCTCCGGTCCCTGGGCATGGCGCGACGCCTGAGGAGATCGAGGCGTTCCTCATGGCCATGAGGGCGCTCGCTTCTCCGACGGGGCCTACGGCGCCTTCGGGCCCAGTGCTACCGTCTGGGGGCCCTGGCGGTTCGGGTGTCCCTGCCTCGGCGCCGTCGGGTGCTCCGGGCCCGGCGTCGCCGACGGCTCCGACCCCGGCGCCGCAGGGGCCTTCGGGATCGGCGCCGGCTGGTCTTCCGGCCTCCCCGGCGCCGTTGCCATCGGGGTTACCCCCGGCGCCGCCCGCGCGCGGCGCCGGTTCTCCACTGCCGGTTCCGGCCGGCGGTGGGGTTCCGGCGCCGGCCCCGGGCGGCGCCGTCCCCTTACCTTCTCCGACGCCGGACGCGGCGCCGGATGGGCGTCGCACGACGCCGGTCCCGGCGCCGATGGGGCCCATGAACCCCGAGGAGCCGGTCTTCATCATTGACTCCGAATACGGAGAGGATGAGGAGTACGGTGAAGGTTGGGAGGGGTCCGAGGACCCTCTGGCTCGCGAGTGCCAGTATGACCCGGACTGGACGGGTGACTTGGGGGATGCCAGTGGTTTGGACGACTCCCCTAACCCTGGTTTGATCTCTCCTCCAACCGTGGCATCGGTGGAGGGAGCTGCCTATTCTGTGGTGCTGATGAGGGCTGCCAAGGCCTTAAACCTTGAGCTCCCCGTCGCGGCCGTGAGGCCTAACATCCTCACCGAGGTCTTCAAGCCGCAGTCATGCCCTTTGGAGCCTCTGCTGCCGTTTAATGAAGCCTTGTCTGACGTTCTGTTGGGCACGTGGTCCAGGCCCGCTTCAGGTGCGCCTGTTGATCGGAACGTGGCCAGGCGCCACCGTCCTTGTCCGGACGACCCCAAGTACCTGTCTACCCACCCCACTCCTGAGAGTCTGGTGATCCAGGCCTCGACCTCCCAGTCCGCATTCCCGTCGGCCCCGCCCGACCGGGAATCCAAGAGGTATGACCAGTTTGGTAAAAAGGTCTTCTCGTCCATTAGTTTGGGCCTGCGGTCTTGCAACACCGCCTGCCTCTTGGGCCGCTACACCCACTCTGTGTGGGATACGGTCGCGGAGCTGCTGCCAGAATGCCCCATGGAGGTGCGGGCAAAGCTCGGTCAAGCTGTAGCTGAGGGCCGGGATGCAGCGAAATATTCCATTCGGTGTGGTCTTGATACGACCGACTCGCTGGGCAGGGCTATGTCTACGACGGTGGCGATTCGCCGTCACGCCTGGCTGAGATCCGCCAATTTTTCGGCTGATGTCCAAAATACCCTGATGGACATGCCGTTTGATGGCTGTCACCTGTTCGGTGACAAAGCGGACCACGCGCTGGAACGCTTCAAGGACTCCAGGGTCACGGCCAAGTCCTTGGGTCTCTCGACCCAGCGTCAGCAACCGGGTTCGTTTCGCCCCTTTCGTGGCCAAGGAAGGGGCGCCCCCACACGTGCTGCCAGCCACGCGCCGCAACAATCCTTCCAACGCGGTGGCGGCCGTGGAAACCGCCGTGGTGGCGGTCGGGGACAACGGCGGGGTCAGACCACACCTTCCCCCGCAGCATCTACCCCAAAATCCTCCTAGTCCGTGCTTTCGGCCCCATGTGACGCCAGTGGGTGGCAGGGTTCGCCATCACCACGCTCACTGGCGCACGATCACTTCGGACAGGTGGGTGCTGCAAATTGTCCGAAGGGGCTACTCCCTCCCCTTCGAGACCTCTCCTCCAGCCATGCCACCGCAGAACCACCGTGTGTCGGGGGACCACTTGACACTTCTGCAGGAGGAAGTTACGGCCCTCTTGGCCAAGGGGGCCATCGAGCGCGTTCCTGGGCCAGAAGTAGGGCGTGGTTGTTATTCCCACTACTTTCTGGTGCCCAAGAAGGACAAGGGGGGCCTACGTCCTATCTTGGATCTAAGGAACGTCAACGGCTTCCTCCGGAAGGAGAAGTTCAAGATGTTGACGTTAGCTCAGGTCTTGGCTGCTCTAGACCCGCAAGACTGGATGGTAGCGTTGGACTTGCAGGACGCCTATTTTCACATCCCCGTCCTGCCGGCCCACCGGCGTTACCTGCGGTTCACGGTAGGCCAGGAGCACTTTCAGTTTGTCGTGCTCCCCTTCGGCCTTACCAGCGCCCCACGGGTGTTCACAAAGGTGATGGCGGTGGTCGCAGCCCATCTGCGCAGGTTAGGGGTTTCAGTCTTCCCCTACCTAGACGACTGGTTGTTGAAGGCGGGCTCGCCCCAGACAGTCGTCCACCACCTTCAGATGACGGCAGACCTCTTGCACGACCTGGGGTTCTCCATCAACGTGCCGAAATCACACCTGTGTCCCTCTCAGAAGCTCCTTTTCATCGGAGCGGTTCTGGACTCGGCGCAGTTTCGGGTTTATCCTCCGGAACGGCGGGTTCGGGATATTCAGGCTTTGATTCCCATCTTTCAGCCGCTATCCCGAGTCTCGGTCAGGTTGACGCTGCGGCTGCTGGGACTGATGGCTTCCTGCATCCTTCTGGTGCATCACGCCAGGTGGCGGATGCGGGCTCTGCAGTGGGACCTGAAGTTTCAGTGGGCCCAGCATCAGGGCAACTTGTCCGACCACGTCTTGATCTCGGAGGGCACTGCGAGACAACTGCAGTGGTGGCTTACGGACCGCGATTGGGTCAGGGGCAAGTCCCTCTCCCTTCCCCAACCGGAGCACGTTGTCGTGACGGACGCGTCCCTCCAGGGCTGGGGTGGCCACTTGGGAGAGGCAGAGATCAGAGGCATCTGGTCTCCGGCGGAGTCCCGGCTCCATATCAATCTGTTGGAGCTGCGGGCGATTCGTCTGGCACTGAAGGCATTCCTCCCCTTTGTCAACGGGAGTGTAGTGCAGGTGTTCACCGACAACACCACCGCCATGTGGTACTGCAACAAACAGGGCGGAGTGGGGTCGTGGACCCTTTGCCAGGAGGCTCTGCGCCTCTGGCAATGGCTGGAACGTCAGGGCGTGACTCTGACGGTTCAACACCTGGCAGGTTCTCTGAACGCCAGGGCGGACGAACTCAGCCGTCGGTGCTCGATGGATCACGAATGGCGTCTGAACTCGGACGTGGCGCAAGGCATCTTTCTGCAATGGGGAGAGCCTTGGTTAGATCTATTCGCCACAGAAGAGAACGCGCAATGTCATCAGTTCTGCGCGTTGGAGTTTCCAAGACGGCACTCGCACGGCGACGCCTTTCGGCGCGAGTGGAGTTGCGGTCTGTTATACGCCTTTCCGCCTATACCACTTCTGCCCAGAGTGCTGAAGAAGATCAGGCGCGACCGGGCCCAAGTTATCCTTGTGGCTCCGGACTGGGCTCGAAGGTACTGGTATCCCGAGCTACTCAGCATGTCGGTCGGTCCCCCGATCCGCCTGCCCCTTCAGGAGGACCTTCTGTCGCAGCAGCAGGGGACGGTCCTCCACCCGAACCTGTCCAGTCTCCACCTCCATGCTTGGAGATTGAGCGGCGGCAGTTGAGGCCATTTGACTTGCCTCCTGAAGTCTGTGATGTTATTCTGGCAGCCAGGCGTCCCTCCACTAAGTCGGTATACGCCTGTCGGTGGAACAGATTTGTGGCATGGTGCACAGCAAAGGCTGTGGATCCTCTTTCTGCCCCTCTTTCGGAGGTTCTTCTGTTTCTTCTTTCTCTTGCCCAGCAGGGCTCTGCTCTGGGCACTATCAAGGGCTACCTTTCTGCCCTTTCAGCCTTCTTGAGGCTTCCTGATCAGCCTTCTTTGTTCAAATCCCCGATTGTAACTCGATTCTTGAAAGGCATCACTCACATGTTTCCACCTGTTCCGTTTGTGATGCCTCAGTGGGATTTGAACCTGGTTCTAACTTTCCTGATGTGTGCTCCCTTTGAGCCCCTTCATTCTTGCCCTCTCCGTCTCCTGACTTTGAAGACGGCTTTCCTGGTTGCCATCACCTCTGCCAGGAGGGTGAGTGAGCTCCAGGCTCTTTCTGTCCAACCTCCTTTCCTGTCCATTCATCCTGACAAGGTGGTTCTGAGGACTAGACCTTCTTTCCTGCCCAAGGTTGTTTCGGCCTTTCACATCGGGCAGTCCATCACCCTCCCTTCCTTCTTCCCGCCTCCGCATCCTTCAAAGGATGAAGAGCGGCTCCATCGTCTGGACCCAAAACGTGCGCTTTCATTTTACATGGATCGCACACGCCAGTTCCGGGTGGATGACCAACTGTTTGTTGGCTACGTGGGTGCGAAGAAGGGACGGGCGGTTTGTAAACGAACCATCTCTCGATGGGTCGTCCTCTGCATCAAAGCGTGCTACTCTTTGGCTCGGAAGGAGCCTCCTGTTGGGCTGAGGGCCCATTCCACTCGGGCCACGGCGGCTACTACTGCCCTGGGCCGGGGAGTCCCCTTGCAGGACATTTGCCAGGCGGCTACGTGGGCCTCGCTGCACACCTTTGCGAGGCATTACTGCCTGGACAGTCAAGTCCGGAGGGATGGCTTCTTTGGCCGTTCTGTCCTCCAGGACTTTCTGGTGTAGTTTTGTATTGGTTCGCAGACCCACCACCGGGGTTGGTATTGCTGGGGTATGTATTCTAAGGTAAGGAATCTAACACTAACGTGTTTCTTTCAGATGAACAAGTTACTTACCTTCGGTAACGATATATCTGTAAGAAACATTAGTTAGTGTTAGATTCCTTACCGAACCCACCCATCCTCCCCGTTCTGCGAACTGATACCTAGGGTTAAGGTCATCCCTTTCAGGGCCCTAGTTTGTACATGGCACCAGTGTTGGTTCTCTCATGGCTCTGCGTCTCCTGGCGCGGAAATGCTGTGTGCAAAGAACTGACGTCAGCGCGCGGAGGCGGCGTCTATGTACTCCAGCGACGTCATCACGGCGCACGACGCCGACGACGGACGCGGAGCCGCAGGGGACGCCTGCAGACGACGCCTACCGACGCGCAGGGGTACTGCTACGCAAAAGTTTCCGGATCCAGACTGACGCCTGGGGATATTCTAAGGTAAGGAATCTAACACTAACTAATGTTTCTTACAGATATATCGTTACCGAAGGTAAGTAACTTGTTCTTTAAAAACAGAAGGATCTACCCCAAAAAGGGGAAATTAGATCGTGAAAGGTATCGGACACCATTCAGGCAGCTTTGGTGGAAGCTAAGGCTTCTGAGCTTAAACTTTGGTGGTTGCGGTTGTTTGCTTCTGCTGTCTCGTGGTCTGTCCTTGTAGTGATCTGCAAACTGGGCCAAGTACAACTCCTTCAGTGCTTGACTTTCAGTGGTAGGGATGATGAATAGTTAAGGGCCTCTATGGGAGGTAGTGTGAGAGCGTTCAAGTTCAGAACAAGATCACAAAGCAGCACAATTATTATCAAATATTGATTGTCCAACCTAGTACTTTAATTTTAAAAACAATAGTACTTTATTACATACCAAAACTATGTACTACACAAGCATTAATGAACAGTCACAATTTAGGAAACTGAGTGCTAGGCTAACTGTGCTTTGATCAGCTATGCTATCCCTCTTTCCCTGGGTTTCTCTCATCCTCTGGTCAAAGCAGTTCTTGCCTCCTGGTAGGAATTTCTATGGTAGCATGAATAAAAGTTAGAATTCCAGAAATAGGCCACATCTGAAAGAAACCCGTAGTGATAGTTTCCTTACCTTAGAATTACCCCCTGGCGTCAGACTGGATCCGGAAAGTTTTCGTCAGCAGTACCTCAGCAGCTCCATGTCCGTCGTTGGCGTGGTGGTCGCTGAGATAACATTCTGGCAGCTACTTGGACGCCGCCCTCACACGCTGACGTCAGTTCTTTCTTTTTCTGCATCAGCAAGCGCAGATCCAGAGAGAGCGGTAACCCCAGTCACTTTTTAACTGAGTTTTTCAAGGCTTTTGTCTTTATTTTTCGACTCGATCGACTCCTGGTGCAGTAGGGATGCCCAGCTTCAAGTTCTGCATGGACTATCATCGTATGATGTCGACAACTGACCTGCACCGCGTGTGTCTTCACTGCCTTGGGCATGACCACGACCCAAAGTCGTGCCCCGACTTCCGGGCCATGGCACCGAAGACTTTGCGGGAGCGGTCCTGAAAGTTGCTGGAAGTCCGGCAGTAGGCTCCGTGCCGCTCAAGGTCCCGGTCCCGTGGGAGGTCGAGGGACCAGTCACGGAGCCATCATCATCATCGCTCGTCGGGATCGAAGTCTTAGCACTCATGTCAGGTAAGGCGAAGCATTCCAAGAAGTCGAAGAAGCACAGTCACTCTCAGACTTCCCCTCGCCGGTCGTGCGACGCAGTTGAGGGTGCGGGTGGTGCCTCCCCCTCGGCTTCAGTGGAGCCTACGCAGTCGCCGCAGGCCTACCCACCCTTCCTGGGTCAGTCGGCTACTCCGGCCCAGCTGCAGGAATTTCTGTCAGACAAGGCTCGCCTCTTTGGGCCGTCTGGCCCCCCCGGCACACCTTCGGGCCCAACTAGGGGTCCTAGCTCTTTACTGCCAGCAGCTCTGGTCCCGGCATCGGTGTCTGCTCTGGCCCCAGCACCGCAGGACTCCCGTGGATCTGGGCTCAGATCCCGGTCGACGCCTGTTGACCATGTGACACCTCCACCGATGTCGGCACCACCTCCGACGTCGCCCGGCCCGCCGGACGACGTTGGCCCTGGTTTCAGCCCAGATGGGGGCACAGCCCTGGAACGGCGTTACTCGACCCGGATTCCGACGCTAATGGGGGATTTCGATCCCTATGTCCAGCCTCCTTATTTTCAGCCTGTTTATCAGCCTTCGGAGGAAGGGGAGAACTGGAAGGGGTCTGAGGACCCTCTCACTGCTCAATGTGAGTTTGACCTGGACTGGGCAGAGGAATTGGAGGATGCCAGTGGTCTTGATACCTCTCCTGACCTTGGCATGCTGTCTCCTCCTAACGTGGCTACGGAGGAGAGTGTAAGTTACGCAGTTGTGATGCGTAGGGCGGCCAAGGCCCTCCACCTCGAGTTCCCTACAGTGGCCGTCAGGACTAACCTCCTGACAGAAGTGCTTCGGCTGACTGCTACCTCTGCGGAGCCACTGCTGCCTTTTAATGATGCACTTTCAGACATTCTATTGGGCACCTGGTCCAGGCACAATACATGGGCTCCTGTGGATAGAAACGTGGCCCGATGCCATCGCCTCGCCCCATCTTCCTTTCCCAATATCCCACCCCTGAGAGCTTGGTTGTCCAAGCCTGTGCATCCCCGAGCGCATTCCCTACCGCACCACCGGACAGGGAATACAAGAAACTGGAAAAATTTGGTAAGATTTTTCTTCTGCCAGTTCAGGGCTGCGGTCTGTGAAAACTGCGTGCGTGCCTCTTGGGCCGTTATTCCCACTCTGTGTAGGATACAGTGGCGCGCTTGCTGCCTCAATGTCCGGAGGAGGCCCGGACAGTGCTCTCTCATGCTATTACTGAAGGGAGGGATGCAGCCAAGTTCACTATTCGCTACGGCCGACTCGCTGGGCAAGGCGATTTTCACAACAGCGGCGGTCCGTTGCCACGCCTGGCTGAGGACAACTGGTTTCTGTGGGGATGTCCAGAAAACTCGGATGGACATGCCCTTTGGATGGCATTCGCCTTTTCGGCAACAAAGCAGATAGTGCGTTGGAGCGCTTTAAGGACTCGCGGGCTACAGCCAAGTCCCTGGGGCCTTTCCGCCACGCGCTCTCCTCCACCTTCTACTGTTCGCTCCTTTCGTGGCCACGGAAGGGGCGCCAGACAGATTTGCTTCAGGGCCACAGGCCTGCGCAGCAACCGTCTCAGCGGACCTTTCGAGCCGGGTCAGGGGGCCAGCGGGCGGGTCAGTCCACCTCCACCCCAGCCAACACTGCCTCCAAACCTTCCTAGTCCGGTTTTTCAGGTCCATCTAACGCCAGTGGGTTGCAAGATTCGCCATCACCTCCCCCACTGGCGCACCATCCCTTCAGACAGGTGGGTTTTACAAATAGTCCGTAGGGGCTACTCTCTCCCCAGCCATGCCACCCAAGTACAACCGCATGTCAGGGGATCATTTGACACTTCTTCAACAGAAAGTCGCGGCCTTCTTGGCCAAGGGGGCCATCTAGCGCGTTCCTGCGCCAGGAGTTGGACGTGGTTGTTATTCCCACTACTTTCTGGTGCCCAAGAAGGACAAGGGCCTGCGTCCTATCTTGGACCTCAGGGACGTCAGTTGTTTCCACCGGTAGGAGAAGTTCAAGAAGTTAACTCTGGCTCAGTTCTAGTCTGCTCTCGACCCTGGAGACTGGATGATAGCGTTGGACCTGCAGGATGCATATTTTCACTTTCTCGTCCTACCGGCCCACCGACATTACCTGCGGTTTACGGTAGGCCACAAGCACTTTCAGTTTACTGTGCTACCCTTAGGCCTTACCAGTGCCCCTCGGGTATTCAGGAAAGTGATGGCGGTGGTTGCAGCTCCTCTGCGCAGATCAGGGGTTCCAGTCTTCCCCTATCTAGATGACTGGCTGTTGAAGGCAGTCGTCTCCCACCTCCAGACTACGGCAGACCTCCTGCATTTGCTGGGGTCCTGGGCGGACGCGCTCTGATAAAGAGGCTCATTACTGTCTCGGGGGTCCATTTAGCGATTTTGCACATAATTTTGTATTAGATTTTAAATCAATTTTAATCCGAATTGAATGTTAAGTTGCTGCTCACCTTGCCATCAATGTTTAAGGCCATTTCTTCCCGGTCCACCGCAAGACTAGCTCGTTTGTGTGGAAGGAGTCTTGACCCACTTCCGGGGCGAGGGAGGTTGGCGTTCTAGCAGTCCAACCCCCTCTACTTAACCGGATGCTCCAGTCGCCGCGCAGCTGACTGGCGCAGCGGGCGCGCCAAAGGCAAGCTTGTCTGTGCCCTGACGTCGCCAGGAGCCAGGGGCCAATTCATCTTTAAGCAGGGCCCTACCCGTCTCCATCTTCTCTAGATGGGAGCTAGTGGATTTCAGGACAAACTTCATACCCTCATGCCGGACCGAGACTTGGCCTATTCCTGAGGGCCCCTTTTCCTGCAGAGTCTGCCAGTGTCAGGGTAATGTTGATGAGACAGCCCTGATTCAGGAGGAACCTTGTTCTATTCTCCCCAGTGTTTGTTCCCTTACAGTGAAACCCACATCTTTTTCTAGCTGCCATACAGGTATACCCCCCCCCATAAAATTCAGAAGGGATGGAAAAGTTTCCTATGTAACATTAGATCCCTGCCTAAGCACTCCACAGAGGTTTGAGATCTACTGTCCTCGGTGCAACCTGAGTTGGGGTTTCTGACTGAAACATGGCTTAAACCCCCACTCTGTCCTTCCATTAAGTTAGCTCTACCTTAAGGCTACAAACATATTAGGATGGACAGACAACTAAAGGTGGAGGGTGGCATTGATATTGTGCATAAAGATAGCATTAAAGGTACCGCGCTGGAACAGCGTTGTAATGCTATCATGGAAGTCCTAGTTTTTCGTATAGATTTTGCCTCCCAACTGAGTTGGAGGGGGGCCTTAGTTTATCGACTACTAGGCCCCTTAGCCGATTTGTCATTACAAATCACCAAATTATTTGCAGCAACCTTCTACTATTAGGTGATTTTAACATCCATAGTGAATGCACCTCGTATGTTGACTCACAGCGCTCTTGGGCTTGTCTAAACTCAATTAAGGTCCTATTCATATAGCTGGCCACACACTAGACATACTTTTTTCTAACTCTCTTAGTGTTCTGTGTCGGCCCCCTCAATAATTAACATGGTCTGACTATGCGTCTATTGAATTTTCTATTCAGGGCCCTAGGGAGCTGAAGGGAGTTAACTCTGCCAATTCACAAAACCGCAGACAATGGCAGAAGGTCACCCTGGAGTGCTTTCAAGCCTCTTTATTAATGTCTCGAAACACTGCTCCAGACAATATAGAGGAGGCTCTGGCCAAATATAATCTTGCTGTTTCCAGGGAAATTGATAATCTTGCGCCACTGAAATCACTTCCTAACCACTCTAAACGCCCTCAGACCGCTTAGTTTCCTCCTCAACTCCGAGCTCAGAAACAACTCTGTAGGAAACATGAACGTCGCTGGCGCAATACCCATGATAAGGGGGATAAAGATCGGTTTTTGGTCACCCTGTCTGGCTACTCCAAAAATATAAAAGCTGCTCGTAAAGCCAACATCTCATCTCAATTAGCACAGGCTGGCAATGCTCCTAAAATCTTATATCGTATTCTTCAATCTTTCACCAACCCTAAGGCCTGCAAGAATTTAGAGGTCCCTACATAAACGCTCTGTAATGACATCGCACATTACTTCTCGCAGAAAATAGCCCATTTACGAAAAAATTGTCACTTCAGGAAGCCAGCCTCTAGCTATAATGACATCTGATTTGCCAGAACAGGATTCCTCACAGTTGCTAGAAAGCTTCCCTCTGGTGGCCTTGGCAGATGTAGAAACACTGCTTCGCACGGTAAAATCAGGATCTCTCCTTGACGCTATTCCGGCCAAAGTCACTACCTCCCTGGCCTGTCAACTGTCTCCTTCTATCGAATATCTCATTGATCGCTCATCGAGAGAGGATCATGTTCCATCGGAATGGGAGGCAACACAGGTTATGCCTATCCGTAGGTAAACACTAAGGTTCCTTTTGACGGGTTTTTCCAATCTCCGTCCCATCTCGCTTCATCCCTTCCTAAGCAAACTGTTGGAGAAGCATATTAATAAACATCTCTACAACTATGTTGAACATACTGGTAGTTTAGATTCTTCCCAGTCTGACTTTAGATCCAAATACAGCACAGACTCAGCTCTGCTTCTGGTCACAGATGACATCAGGATAACCCTAGATAAGGGCCACTCCACGATTCTGGTGCTGTAGGGCCTATCTGCCGCATTCAATATGATTTCACATCAGATATTGCTCAGGAGGCTGAAGGAGATTGGACTAAGAGACTCAGCTTTATAGTGGATGACAAGCTTTCTATCTGCTCGTTCCCAGAGAGTCAGTCTTGGCCCATATCAATCGGCGCCCATGGAACTGTCTAAGGGAGTGCCTCAGGGCTCATGCCTGAGCCCCACATTTTTGAACATCTATGTTGCTCCCTTGGCCAATCTCCTGAGGATGCATGGGTTCACCCCTATCTCCTATGCAGACGATACACATCTGCTTTTTCCGTTCGACACATTTACTCAATCTGTACAGGTGGCCTTTTCCTCTGGTATGAGAGCTTGTGAGAAGTTGGCCTGGTATATGATGACCACTAATTCTAGTGAGCACCTTGTACCAGTCCAAACGACCCTTATGGTGATTGGTTGTAAGTCAACCTTATAGACCAGCTATCCTAATGGTAGCGTGGACAAAAAAGTCTTAGGCTAAACTCAAGAGGACATGTGAAGCCAGCTGTTTTACCATATGCAATCCCTGTCAATACCAAATGAAAGGACACCACACAAGTTATATATTATAAAATATATGTATTTATTTCTAGAATAATCCCCTTAACTCTTTATGAGCACAGGAGCACAAGGGTTAAACAAAGGACACAGTATAACATACAATAAGCTGCACAATTATGGATAGGCCGGGTGGCCACTCAAACCATATATTAAGAAAGTGGTAAAAGAACCACGTCACAAACAATGAACAGGCCTAGGGCCTTGGGAATCGCTGGGCCATCACTGGACTAACGAAGGTTAGGTCGGGAGAGGCCTACAGGATACGGGTGCAGAGTCTATAGGCAACCGCGTTTACCATACAAGTCAATGGTGCGTAAAAATCAGAAAGTTATAGGTTTCTGAGACTTCCGACTAGACTAGAACTTAGCCACTTAAAACTAGGACACTAGAGATGTAATCCCCTATGGGAGCACCGGAGTTAACTCGTTACCTCACCCACAGGAAGCGGGTGCATAGGTGCCAAAGTGTGTCGGGTTTCGTCGTGAAGTTCTATGGAGCCTGTAGATTAAGATGCTGCAGGCGGCCAGGAGAGAAGAGTCCGGTTGGATCCAAGGGTGGATCGAGGATGTAGAGTACCTGAAAGCAGAGGGGACAGAGTTCAGGTCACTAGCCAGTGACCAGCGAGGAACCAGGCGATGTCGGGTTGCGATCAGGTGATGTCGAGTTGTTTGTCTCCGCTGCCACGTGGACCAGGAAGGATCGAGGAGGTCCAGCTGGTGAACACGAGCTGTCCCACGAAGGCTCTTGCTGTCGGCAGTGTCGGTACTCGATTCGGAGTCACCAAGCCTTGGCAAAGGCAACGCACGCAGGATTCGAAGATGTCTTCTTAATCGGACCAGGAAGGTCAGATCGATGGCTCCTTTTCAGGGGAGCTGGGGCCAGTCTGGAGCAACCAGACCTGCAGTGTAGTTTCGTCGTCACAGAGGCCACTAGCCAACGGGCAAGCGACCGGACAATGCGTAGAGCAGGAAAATGCAAAAGGGCCCCACGCAGCACTCAGCGAGTGTGGAGAGGTGATCTTTGGTGCAAAAGCTGCTCGGGGCTGATACTTCTCGAAACCCAAAGCACAGCGTTGAGGGAGCCACTGGAGATGCACAGGAAGCACTTCGTCGACTTTTCAAGATGGCCGGTCCCACGTCTCACGTCGCCTCCACGCGTCTCTGCTTTGCCAGAACTGTGGATCGGGCTGCTGGAAGTCTCGGAGTCTGGGTCTTGTTGGTCTCTGTCGTTCGAGCTCCGGCGGGAGCAACGGCAAAGAAAGTCTCGTCGCGCTGATGGTGCCTGCTTGCACAGGGTGGCCACTCCTTGACCACAAGGGAGATTCTTCAGTCTTCTACGTCGAGTAGGATGTCGAAGGGTCCAGATGTATGTTTCAAAGTTTCAGTCAGGATGATCTAAATTGCATTGGCACAACTTCTACCTTTATTCCAAATTAAGGGGCTGGATCACCTGCTAGGTCCCTCCTATGGGTGGAACCCAGGAAGGGGGTGGTTACACCCCTTTCCCTTTGTCCAGTTTCGCGCCAGAGCTGGGGCTTGAGTACCCCAGCACCGGTTTGAACTGGGCTATGCATGGGACGCCTTGTGCGCCCCAGGCAGTGTCTAGTTTCATTCAACCCTCCCTGCTACAATCCACTATCTCCTGTCTGGGGTGGTGTAACACCTCCCTGTAACAGGATACCATTTGTCCAGGCTTCCCCCGCCGGAGTTTCGGTCAGCAGCAGGAGGCCCTACTTGTGTCTGTGGCAGCAGCATCCATTTTGTGATGCTGGGGCTCTGGTTAGATTTAACCGCGTTTAAGCAAAGTAACATGTCTTCTCCCTCTAGAAGGGTGGAATGCTACCCCCGTCGCCAGGACTGGCGAAGGGGTAGTATTCCAAAGCGTATGACACCTTACACGACATGTTTTGATAAAGTCAAACCAAAGTTAGCAAGTAACCGCGAGGATTATAATGCACTTAAGAGTATATGGTATGGCAATATCCCAGAACAGCTAAGAGAGTTGGTCCCGACAGCTGCAGACAGGCTCAGCTCATGCTAGAGCACCATCTCACATAAAACCAATCACTCTGCCTCCAGGATTGATAAGGCCTGCCATAGGAGTGACTTATAGGTGTATATGTGTACAGATTTAGGTTTCGATATAGGTATACTATATCTAAGAAAGGGGTGATTACACGACCTTGCCCCAGCTGAGTGATCAGCCAGTTGTCAGTTTGGATAGCCAGCCAGGGGGGGGCAAAAGATATGCTGCAGCCCCTGGTAGGCCTTGGATACACCTATGCCCTGGGTACCTATAGTACACTGTACAGGGGCTGATAAGGTGACCCAATATCCAATTGGAGTTGTACAGAGGGAGCAGATAGCCTGGGGCCCTGATTAGCAGGATCCCAGGCCAACTAAGTCGAAAACCAGCTAAACACTAGGCAAACAATCCGGGGTAACCATAGTCCGGTATCCACCTTCCTACAGAGCTATTTCACACTGGATGAAGAGCAATCTCCTCCAGTGTAACGTTGGGTAGACAGAGATTCTGCTTTTCGGGGAATCTTCCCTTTTATGGACTCTGGAATGGTGGCCGGTTCATCTTGGTGCTCCCCCTGACCCTAAATCCCTCGTCAAGAATTTAGATATCCGTCTGGATCAAGCCCTTAATTTGAAGGAACATGCTGCTCAGACAGCTGGCTCTTAGTTCCATACACTGGGTTTACTCCGCCGTGTCTTTCCCCTGCTCCCCGATTCTACTCGGAAGACTCTGACTCGGGCACTTATTTTCAGCTGCTTGGACTACTGCAATGGTCTGCTGGTCTCTGCTTGCAAGGCCTCTCTCAGCAGACTGCAAGTAGTCCAGAACACGGCGGCACAGCTGGTCCTCAATGCCTCTTCCAAGACTGACTTCCACCCTCTTCCTTCTCAGCTTCACTGGCTTCCAATACGCTAACGGGTAAAGTTCAAAGTCTGCTGTACTGTCCATAAAGCGTTATTCAATCTCTGTCCCATCTATCTTTCGGAGATATTTACTCCTTACTTGCCCTCCAGGTCTCTCTGCTCGGGATCTAAGTCTCTTCTTGTGGTTCCCCGAGTCAGGAAGGCCAGATTAGGGGGTAAGGCCTTTTTCCATCTTGGACCCCCTATTGGAATGAGCTCCCTCTGCACCTGAGACAATGCACGGATCACCTACGGTTCAGAAAGCAGCTTAAGACCACCCTTTTCTGCCTCTGATTCTGCTGCAGCAGCCCCCTGTCCATGTCGCCCGTTCAAAGCACAGAGATACCACTGTGGGGGTCGATTCAGGCGCTAAATAAATAAAAGTGCCGAAGTCGCACCTGATTCCCTCTCAGAAGCTCCTCTTCATCGGAGCAGTTCTGGATACAATGCACTTTGAGGTATATCCTCCCGAACAGAGAGTCCAGGATATTCAGTCTCTGATACAGATCTTTCAGCTTCTATCCTGGGTTTCGGTCAGGATGACCTTGAGGCTTCTGGGCTTCATGGCCTCCTGCATCCTGATGGTACATCAGGCCAGATGGCATATTCGGGCTCTGCAGTGGGGCCTGAAGTTCCAAGGGGCGCAGCATCAGGGGAACCCGTTCGATTACATCCAGATCTCGGAGGTCACTGCACAACAGTTGTAGTGGTGGCTCACGAACCGGCATTGGGTCAATGGCAGATCCCTCTCCTTTCCCCAACCGGAGCACACAGTGGTGACGGATGCGTCCCTCCTAGGATGGGGCGGCCAGATGGGAGAGGCGGAGATCAGATACCTCTGGTCTCCGCAGAGTCCAGGCTCCATATCAACCTTCTGGAGCTCCAGCAGATCCGACTTGCACTGAAGGCATTCCTTCCCTCTGTCAAGTAGTGCAGGTGCTCATAGACCACACCACCGCCATGTGGTACTGCAACAAACCGGGCGGGGTGGGGTCGTGGACTCTGTCAGGAGGCTCTGCGCCTCTGGACATGGCTGGAACATCGGGGCATTCCCCTTGTGGGTTAACACCTGACAGGTTCACTGAACGCCAGGGTGGGCGAATTCAGCCGCAGGTGCATGATGGATCACGAATGGCGGCTTCACTCGGACATGGCGCAATTTCTCTTTTAACAGTGGGGAGAGCCTCGGTAGATCTATTCGTCGCCGAAGAGAACGCGCAATGTTACAGTTCTGCGCATTGGAATTTCCAAGGCGGTGCTCGCTAGGTGACTTTTTGTCGCAAGTGGAGTTGCAGTCTGTTGTACGCCTTTCCGCCTATACCACTTCTGCCCAGAGTGCTGAAGATGATCAGGTGCGACTGGGCCCAAGTCATTCTTGTGGCTCTTGACTGGGCTCGAAGAGTTTGGTATCCCGGGTTACTCCGTATGACCATCGATCCCAAGATCCAACTGCCTTGTCGAGAGGATCTTCTGTTGCAGGGGACGGTCCTCCACCCAAACCTGTCCTGTCTCCACCTCCTTGCGTGGAGATTGAGCGGCGGCAGTTGATTCCTTTCGACTTGCCTCCTGAAGTCTGTGATGTCATTCTGGCAGCCAGGTGTCCCTCCACTGAGTTGGTATATACCTGCAGATGGAACAAGTTTGTGGCATGGTGCACAGCAAAGGCTGTGGATCCCCTTTCTGCCCCTCTTTCTGAAGTCTTCCTGTTCCTTTTTTCTTTGGCCCAGCAGGGCTCTGCTCTGGGCACTATCAAGGTCTACCTTTCTGCTATTTCCGCATTACACAGGCTCCCTGATCAGCCCTCTCCTTTCAAGTCCCCTGTTAATGGATTCCTCAAAGGCATTATTTATCTTTTCCTTCCTATTCCCTTCGTAATGCCATAGTGGGACTTGAACTTGTTTCTCAAATATTTGATGTGCGCTCCTTTAGGGCCTCTTCACAACTATCATCTTCATGTGTTAACTCTGAAGACTGCTTTCCTGGTTGCCATCACCTCTGCTAGGAGAGTGAGTGAGCTCCAGGCTCTTTCTTTCAAACTTCCTTTTCTGTTTGTCCATCCAGACAAGGTTGTGCTCAGGACACATCCATCCTTTCTTCCAAAGGTTGTCACTGCCTTTCACATCGGGCAGACCATCACTTTGCCTACATTCTTTCTGCCTCCGCATCCTTCCAGAGAGGAAGAGAGACTCCGTCTGGACCCAAAATGTGCACTCTCATTTTACCTGTATCGCACACAACAATTCCGGGTGAAGGACCAGTTCTTTGTTGGCTATGTCGGCGCCAAGAAAGGTTAGGCCGTACACAAGCAGACCATCTCCAGATTGGTCATGTTGTGTATTAAAGCCTGTTATTCTCTGGCAAACAAGGAGTCTTCGGTGAGGCTGTGAGCCCATTCCACCAGGGCGTCTGCGGCCACTATGGCATTGGGGCGTGGTGTCCCCTTACAAGACCTCTGTCAGGCAGCTACTTGGGCCTTGCTGCACACTTTTACTATATTAACAACAACAAGGGACCCCAAATCAGTCAGCAGGGGAACTCGGGGAGCTTACTTTGTCGAACAACAGCGGTCCCATGCATTCAGGAATATGAGACAATGAATATAGACAGAATCAGTTCTATATTTTGAGTGACATGTCCAGCCGGACAGAGGTCTTTAAGTTTACTCAATAAACAAATGATCCGTACAATTGGAATGCCTTCAACTAATCACCAGTGTGGTACACAAGCCTGTGCCCAACCACTAACGGATCAAATACAGAAGGTAGGTTACAAACATAGAAGGGCTTTTAAGGCAAACAAACGTTTTCTGTATAAAATTCAGTTGTACAGAGAAATCAACACAGCACCATTACATTACATAGCAATCACGTTTTTTATAGGGTGCTAGACAGGTCGACGGCGTTTCGGTCCCCCTATTAATCATAGGGACCATCATCAGGACATTCAATTAATGCCTTAACGTTATTAGCCTCTAATTGCCCGGACACTTGTGTGTGACCGTCAAGGGAGTGTAGCCTGTATTTGGTTCAGCAGCCCAGGATCAGGCGCGTTTTGTACCGCGTTACAATATCTTAATCCGACGGTGCCAGGATACTACCGGGTTAGTCAGTAATTCAGTATGTTGCCTGGCGTCTTTTACTAAGCACTATTGCCTGGACAGCCAAGTCTGGAGAGACTGCTTCTTTGGCCGTTCTGTTCTGCGGGCCTTCCTGGTGTGATCTTGGTTCGCAGACTCACCACCGCGGTTGGTATTGCTGGGGTATCTATTCTAAGGTAAGGAATCTATCACTACTTATTTCTTTCAGATGAACAAGTTACTTACCTTCGGAAATGAAATATTTGTAAGAAACATTAGTTAGGGATAGATTCTTTACCGCCCCACCCATCCTCCCCTTTCTGCGAACTCATTTCTAGGGTAAGGTCATCCCTTTCAGGGCCCTTGTTTCAATGCGCAAGTGGTCAGTATCTTGCATGGCTTTGCGTTCCTGGCGCGGAAAGTCATGTACAGAACGGAAGTCAGCGCGCGAGGGCGGCGTCTAAGTAGCTGCCACAACGTCATCTCGGTGACCACAACGCCAACGACAGACTTGGAGCTGCACGACTCCACCTTCCGACGCGTAGGGGGTACTGCTGATGAAACCTTTCCGGATCAAGTTTGATGCCTGGGGATAATTCTGAGATAAGGAATCTATCACTAACTAATGTTTCTTACAGATATATCGTTACCAAAGGTAAGTAACTTTTTCTTTAGTGATAAAGTATCCATTTTTATTCCATTTAACCGTCTGTTAGGACAGCATGAGTTATGCACTACTTCGTTTACTCTTGCTGATAGTAATGAATAGTACGCCAAATCTAAAACATCACCTCCTATCTGATCATGTAGAACATGTCCTAAGCCAAACGTACCCAGTTTGTGTCTCATCTCTTCTAATAGTCCCCATAAACTAATTTGATAGCCGTATTACCGAAATAACACAGTCTTCAAATCAGGTACCAGCCACAGAGGAAAAACAATTGCTTGATCATCAACATCCCTGCAGTATATTTAGACAGATGCAGTTACAGGAGCATTTATATTCCCATTTCCACGTCCATGCTCTTTTGAATTTAATTTACAGGTGAGGAAATCATTGTGGAAACTGTCCATTTGTTGTAGGTGCCAGACTACAAATGAGTACTTAATGGGAGTGCCTAGCACAACAATGATCATAAGCAACTAGGTCATGGAATGGTTTAGTGTTGGTAGGTAGCAAGGTTCAGCATAGACTTATTAAAAGGCATACCATTTTTAAACCTAAGCCACAAATGGTCATCAACATGGATTCCTCATAAGTTTGAATGCACATAATGCAAGAATGGCAATCTAAGATAGACTGAATCCACAAGACCAAAGAACACTGATGGGAGCTCACAGCATTAAAAGTAGCGTTATTCGCTTTGCAGCAGATGCTATACAACAAAGTTACACTCAAACAACATAGATTAAGTTAAAGGGAACTCTTTAGTGGCCCCGCCTAACTCTGAGAGGTTTGAGGTCATGAGCCTCATTTTTGGGAGTTTGAACTCCTCTTGAGCACCTTAGGGTCCCACGGGTTCGGGAGGGTCTTTGACTGGGGCACTGACCGGTCCGCCCTGTGCTCTAGACAACCCCTTAGGATCTGTTGGTGGATCCTTATCGGCCTTGGCCACAACTTGGTCACCTTCGACTGCGACTGTTCCCTATTTTACTGAAGAATGCGAATGAAGGGGATCTGAGGATAGACCCCTATTCCTACATTGACCCCTTTGCAAAGTCTTTGGCCAATAACAATTGGTATAAGGACCTGGCTGATGCCAGTTGTCTGGGCACTTCACCAGATACTAGCATCCCCTACTTCAGTGGCAACAAAATAATGGGCTGCCTTTGTAATGGTGCTCCTTAGGGTTTCTGAGGTCCTGTACCAAAAGCTGCCCCTGGTTCAAGTCAAAACAACTGTTTTGACAGAGGTGCTTCAACCAGGGATATCTGCATCAGAACCCTTACCACCCATCAACTAAGCATTCACTGAAGTCCAGGCCTGGGCCAAGCTCTGCACAGGCACTCCTCTACACATGATCATTGCTCATCTCCATCGCCTTCTCCCAGTGCCCCAGCCTTCCAGTATCATAACCCTACTCCTGAAAGTCTGGCAGTCCAGATTTCATCTTCCCCAATCAATACTGGTGCATTCACTACCACACCACCGGATAGGGAATCCAAGAGGCTCGATATCTTCGTACCGAGAATTAATTACATTACAATTAAATACACCTAGAACATAGAGGCCTTAGGCATTTCGGTTTAGTAACGTATCCTAGTAATTATTTTAAAAAGGACTAAACTTAAGAGTCAACTAATCAGGGCACACCGCCCCGTAGAATCTTCCTGAGAGAAGCTCCAGTCCCTCAGATTTTCAACTGCACGTTGTGCTAGAGAGTCTTAACTGAGCTTTGCTCAGTTTTTCCTGTCAAAACTTTTCAGAAGATTTTTCAACAGACATTTCTCTTTAAAATGTACAGTTCTACTCTAATAATCTGTGTAGCTGTTTCTGGGTGTCTCAACTGGCTTTTTAATATATCACACACAAGGAGATGATGGGCTGAGCGCTGAAACTTTTCAGACACTCATCCCCCAGTCATAGAGCTGAATTAAATCCATCATCATTCTTTAGCTTACTTCGCCACTCCAGTTCAGACACAGCTATATGCAAATCAGTCTTCACCCTGTGCCTCATGGGAACAGTCCTGCCCGAACTGCCAAGCCACGTCTTCCCTAAAACGCAAACAAGCATCCTGGGACTGGTTTCGGGCTAATCAGCCAGGCTAGCTTGAATCCAGTGAGCAAGGGACCCATGTCTTGGCATACCCTGCCAACTTAGGGCGGACAAAGCAAACACAAGGAGATGATGGATGGAGCGCTGAAACTTTTCAAACACTCACCCCTAGTCACAGATCTGGGTTGAATCCATCATCGTTCTTTAGCTCAGTTAGCCACCCTAGTTCAGACACAGCTTTATGCAAATCAGTCTTGACCCTGTGGCAGTTTGGGCTGGACTATTGCCATTGGGCACAGGGTCAAGACTGATTTGCATTTGGCTGGGTCCAAACTGGAATGGCATGGTGAGCAAAAAAACTATTGATTAAGGCCCGATCTCTGTACTGGGGTGAATGTATGACATTGTTCTGCATTCCGTCCATCAATTGTTCTTTTGGTAATATGTCAGGCACACCAAAGAAGGGGCTCTTCAGATCCTGTGGTACTTGCAGAAAGTAGAGGCTACACATTGATGACCCTCATCAGGATTGCATATATTGTCTTTATCCTGCTCATAAGACAAAAGACTGCAAGGTATATTGCACGTTTTCTTCTAATAGTTTAAGGACCTTGAAATGCGACTCCTTCTATGGCTGCAAAAGCTCAAGAGCAGAGAGAATCCAGTCTCTGATGAGGAGAGTGACACTTCAATCTCTGACATGTGTGCCCTGTGGACACATGACTCACTCCTCCCTTGCACTCCTTTCTCTTTCATTCAATTATTGCTCCATTAGTTCAGGTCGCTGTTTGTAAATTTTATTTTCATTTTCAAACTTTTACTATGTAGCGAGTTTTTCAATCAATATGTTTCATATTCTTTCATTTGTACATATTGTTTACATCATTTTGCTAAGTCCCAATGCATTTCAAGCAATCTGCTCTTCATCAGGGGATTGCTTTCTCTGAAAATGTAATACATCTTGTAAGTACTTGGTCCATTAACCACATACGTACATACCGAATGCTGAAATACATATATATACATGTGCTTATTAGTACCCGTTATATCGTACTCCTGTTTGAGTGTATGCCTGTTGTAAACTGTTGAACGATACAAATAACCTGTTGTTTATAAACCGTGCACGTGTTACACCTTATAGCCCTATTGACTGGAAAACGCGCGTTACACTGACCTTAAATGCTTCACTTTAACTTTCAAAACTGTAAAGTGGACAGAAAGAACCTTCGGTAAATCACTTACTCAATTAAAGTATAACGTGTACTGAAACACGATATTCAAAAGCCCTGTTCTTACCCGGTACGCGATCAATCTGTTCTCTCCTCGCTACCTCGGCGTTCGTCGCTCTATCCCTTCGCGCCGCTCGCAACTCTATATCTTGCTCCCGCTCACGTAACTACGTGGGTGTGCGTGTGGTGTTTACTTAAAATTTAAAGTGACCCACTGTTCAGATGAGTTATCGCTATGCTTACTATATGAATGTTACTTAATGTAGACAATTTAAGCAATGTTGTAGGGTGCATGTTTGCGCTGTGGTATGTAACGTGTGTGCAGAGGTATATTATTATACTGTGCAAGTGGACAGAATATATACATGTATACGTAGGTACATATTTACATATCAAGGTCGGAGCGTAAATCAATAGTCTCATAGAAATGTCCTTATAGAAAGCAATTTAAATCGATCCGTTCATTGAGTCCTTTTGGCTGCATGGTACATAAGAAATTTATCCAAAACACTTCTCTTCTTAACAGATAACTGTTATTGTCCCTTCCTGGGGTGGTTGCAACTGTTTCAAGTATACAAAATTTCAGCTGGCTTGCATTATGGTTAGCTTGATTGAAGTGCACTGCAACAGTCGATTTCTGATTTTTCAATCTGATGTTGCTTTTATGCTCTATTATACGTGTTTTTATTTTTCTTTGAGTTTTTCCCACATAGGATAACCCACATGGACATCGTAACATGTACACAACATTTTCTGTATTGCATGTGCCAGATACTTTCAAGTTTATAGGTGTGCCTTTTGTTGGGTGATTGATGGTATTTCCTTTAATAATGGCTGAACAGTTGCCGCAATTATAGCATGGTGATGTTCCACTGTGTTTGGTTGCTTCTTGCGTTTTAGGTTGTTTAAGTAATTCTTTCAAGTTTCTTGTCCTTTCGTATGCAAAGATTGGTGGTTTAGAAAAAATTCCCTTAACGTCTTCTAATGCCAGTAGTGGCCAATGCTTTCTAATGGTATTTTTAATTTTGGCACTTCTGGTTGAGAATTTGGACACAAATACACTTCTTTGTTCTTCTTGCTTGCTTACGGGTTTTAATAGATGTTGGCGCTGTAATTTGTCTGCTGTGTTCGCTGCAGATTCCAAAATGGGTTCAGGATATCCTCTCTTCTTGAATTTTTGTAGTGTGGCATGTTTGTGTTTGGAGTATAGTTCATTGGTTGACGCTATTCTTTTTATTCTGAGAATTTGCGAAAATGGTAGATGATGTTTCAACGAAGTTTGGTGGAAGCTATTGTAATGAAGTAAATTGTTTCTATCCGTGTTCTTAGTGTATACGCTTGTTGTAATTTTTCCATCTGTGTTGGTCAATAGCACATCCAAGAATGATAATTCTTTGTTACTCATTGTACTCGTGAACTGGATTCTCATTTATTGAATTCAACTCATGTAATGCTTGTTTCAGACTTGTTTCACTCCCTCTCCAAAGAACGAAAATGTCATCAATGTATCTTTTATATACAATTAGATTGTTCTTCCATATTTAATTTTCCAGTATGTGATCAACCTCAAATCTGTGCATGAATATATTCGCATAGGTTGGCGCGGCATAATTGCCCATGGAAGTACCAGATGCTTGTATGTAGAATTTTTCTTCCCATTTGAAATAACTGTGAAACAGCGTAAAGTGCAACAATTCCATTATAAATATTTTGAGATCCTCAGTCTTGTCTTCGTGTATAAGCAAACTCTCAACTGCGGATATTCCCAAATCATGGGGTATTGAAGTATATAACGATTTAACGTCTATACTTGCCATAATCATTTCTTTGGTAACATTTCTTTGCTCTTCTTCCAAAATATTTAAAAAATGGGTTGTGTCCTTTATGTAAGTGCTCGTTTTTTGCACTATATTCTGCAAATGCTTGTCTATATATTTGCCAATGGGTTCATGTATCGAACCGATGGTTGATACAATTGGGCGTAGTGGTGGATGATTGAGGTCTTTGTGTATCTTTGGTGTCATATATATATATATATGGGATGGTTGGAGTGTCTTTTATGAGATAATCTTTCTCTTTTTGGCCAATAGTTCCTTTTGTCACTGCTTTGTCAATGATTGTTTTAAGAATTTTAATGAATTCTTTTGTTGGGTCGATTGTCATGATTGTGTAAGTATTTGAGTCTTGGACGTGTGCTTCAACATTCCTTTGGTAATAACTAGTATCCATTATAACTAAGGCACCGCCTTTGTCTGCTTGCCTTAATGTAATCTGGTCGTTGTTAGCTAGTTTTTGCAAGATGTTTTTTTCTTGGATTGTCATGTTTGATTGTTTTGTCCTTGGAGATTTGAATATTTCTTCAATTTCTGTAATTACTACTTTTTCAAATGCGTCTAACACTTTATGACTCACAGGAGCCATAAATTTGCTTTTGCTTCTCAGTCCCAATAGTGTGTTTTCTTTGATTTGAGTGGGCGTTGGCTCAATTACATTGTCAAAAAAGTGTCTTAGTCTCAATGATCTTAAAAATTTGTATAAGCAAACTTTAGTTTCCAATAGATTAGAATGATACGTGGGAACATATGATGATCCTTTTTGCAGTGTTTTGAATTCCTTTTCAGTTAATGTTTGACTAGATATGTTTATTACTAGATTTTCAGGATTTGGCTCCTTGTGTTTTGAGCTACCGCTTCTCGGCTTATTTGTTTTCTTTGCTCCTCCTGGTTCTGTTTGTGGTTCTGGGCCTGTGCTTAAAAAATTCTCCTGGGATTGTGTAGATGTACTTGCACCAGGTCTATTGTCAAGGTTTTGAGTGCTTGGTTCAGTTGATGGGCCTGGTTTGGGTCTCCTATCATATGTAGGGCGTTTTTGTTGAGAATCGTCAGATGTGTCATCTGTAGATACATTAGGTTTCTGTTGACGTCTTTTTGCGTATATGTCTGCCCAAGAATAAACTTCACCCAAGCGGTAATCTGTGGTATCCCTTTTAAACTTACGTAATTTACTGTCATTTATTTCCTTTGTGTACTCATCGAATTTTTTGTTTGTGTCATCCAGTATTTTGTCCCATTCTTCTTTCGTTGTTGTTTTTACTAATTCGTCTTTGACTTGGTTTATTTCCTTTGTTAGATCCTCTATTAGTTTCGCTAGCTCTTCAACAATCAGTAATATAAGATCTAATGAGCATTTATTTAATATTGCTTGCCAACGTTCTGTGAACCTTGCGTTGTGTTTACAAAATGTAGATTTTAGAGCAATCCTTAGACCACGTGGAATACGTTGCGCTTTGTGATATTTAATAAGGGTGCTTGCATGCAATTTTTGATTTACGATCCTTTTTGATATGTATAAAAGTTGTTTTATGGTAGCTTCCTTAGACCCAGTACTTGGACATATTTCTTAAGTTTCCTCTATGAGAGAGTAAATGCGACTTGTGTCATCTTCTGTAAACACTAGTGTTTCTGCTCTATGTTACGTTGTATGTGCTATTTCAGCAAATTGCATGTTTGTTTTTGTTGAGTTTTATAATTGGTGCAGGTACCACTTTGCTCAGTGTGCAAGAATATCTGGATATTGGGGGCGTGGTAATGCACTCACAGTTAACTCTGGTTGTATATCTCAATGCTTTTTATAATGTATTTCATATACGTAGTTGGTGCATAGGTAGGTACCCTACTGAGCCTTTAGGGTATACACTAACAATCTCTGACATGTGTGCCCTGTCAGGAGTACTATATAACGGGTACTAATAAGCACATGTATATATATGTATTTCAGCATTCGGTATGTACGTATGTGGTAATGGACCAAGTACTTACAAGATGTATTACATTTTCAGAGAAAGCAATCCCCTGATGAAGAGCAGATTGCTTGAAATGCATTGGGACTTAGCAAAATGATGTAAACAATATGTACAAATGAAAGAATATGAAACATATTGATTGAAAAACTCGCTACATAGTAAAAGTTTGAAAATGAAAATAAAATTTACAAACAGCGACCTGAACTAATGGAGCAATAATTGAATGAAAGAGAAAGGAGTGCAAGGAAGGAGTGAGTCCTGTGTCCACAGGGCACACATGTCAGAGATTGTTAGTGTATACCCTAAAGGCTCAGTAGGGTACCTACCTATGCACCAACGACGTATATGAAATACATTATAAAAGCATTGAGATATACAACCAGAGTGAACTGTGAGTGCATTACCACGCCCCCAATATCCAGAGAGTGACACTTCATCCATGTCTTCCTCCAAAACACCTCCCAAGCGAGTTGGAGAGGATCCTGCAGCTCATTCCTGTCATGAACCACCAAAATAGGTGTTCAAAAAGACCACTCCGGTCTCTCAGACACTGCAGCCCATCCAAGTCACCTCATAGTAGTGACCTTCTCTAAGGACGAAAGAGGAAAAGGGAGCCCTGTTCCTCCTCCACGAGGCATCAAAAAATCAATTTCTGAGCCCCAAACGCCTCCACCTCAGGTGAGACGAACATTCAAGAAGCCGCCTTCTGGTCCACCGGCAGGTGGCTTGGCGACAGCATGTACGTCGATGAGAAAATCGTTTTGAACTACGAAGACTTTTTACAGCAGTTTTATGAAAGTACTCTTTTTGGCATGGTTACCCCCCACTTTTTGCCTGACTCTGAATTCAACTTTGAATGAATGTGCACTGAGTACCTGCTAAAGAGGTTCCCAGTGCCTGTTTTCTTTCCCCAAATTGTACCTTTTGTTTCCACAATTGGCACATATTTAGCCCACACATAAGTACCTTGTAAAAAGTACCAATGGTACCAGGGGCATTGTCACAGGAGAGAGTCTCTAAGAGCTGCAGCATGTATTATGCCACCATACAAGATCCCTCGCCAAACACATGCACACTGCCACTGCAGGCTGCGTGTTTTGAGGCAGCTAAAAGTGGAGTGTCAGCCTGGCACATATCCTTGTGTGCCAGGCCTGCCAGCACTGCAAAAGGCGTAGGTAAGTCACCCCTACAGCAGGCATTACAGCCCTAAGGCAGGGTGCACTACACCTCTTGTGAGGGCCTAACTGCATGAGCAGATATGCCCCTATAGTGTCTAAGTCCATTCGTAGACATAAGTGCATAGTGAAGCCATACTGAGCTCATGGGCTGGTAACTTGTCAATACTGGTTATGCAACTTCATGATGGCTTTTCTGAATCCCAAGATTTTTGGTACCCAACATCCCCGATTAATGAGCCCCACACTGAAGTCATTGTTGGATTCATTCGTTAAACTTTATTTTTCATTTTATCAACCATACAACTGGCAGTCAGAGTACACTTGATCATATCGTGCGAATATACAATGTCCATTGGTAGGGTTGCCATGTAGCATTCCTATGTAACCGTGGAACTGGACTGAAGTCCCCCTTTCCTTGAGGGCCCTTATGGTGTACCTGGCCACCAGTCAAGGTGTTCTACGGCACATTCATGCCCACACTTCCGCCATGTTGAGGTATTCGGTCTCATCTGTGTCTGAGTCTGTGTACCTCGCCTCCCCAGAAGCGGGGGCTAGGAGCTTATCCATCAGAGCCCGCCATGTATTTGTGTCCTCTGCCTTGTTGTCCTTTCTTCTCATACAAAGATATACCGCTTCTGCAAGGTTCCACTCAGCTACATCCCTGTACCTGAGTTCTATCGTTTGGACGCGTTGGGACAGCCACGTGATAGCAGCTCTATGCCGGGCCAGTACCATTGCCAATCGGCCAAATGTTTAAGTCGTTGTACGGCGCCTCTGGCTTCAAATAAACCCAAGAGGCTGCATTGGGAGGTCAGCTCAATGTGCAGCTCAATGAGCAGCTGTGTGGCTTGCGTCAATTCGTCGACTACCTGCCACCAGAAGGAGTGTATTGTGTTGAATGACCATGCCAAATGTAGGAAATCCTCCCCCGCATGTGTTGCATTGTGTACATGTGTCTGGGTGAGACCGATCCATTCTGTGAATTTCAGGGGTGTTAAATAGGGTCTTTGCAGGAAATTGGAGTGTATCAGCCGAAAGTAGGCATTGCTCGAGATCGGGGTATCCGTATCCAAGTTCCTGGCCTCTAGAGCCCGATGGGGTCATCTACTGAGCGCATTGCCCTGTAAAGATGTGTAATTAAGTGTCTTCTTGCACTGCATTTGAGAAGTATCTCAAGTGCAGGTAGGCGGTGGGGCCTCTGGATAACTTGGCCAGGCATGCTTAGCTGTTTCTGCTAATCTTGAGTGCTGTAAAAATCTGAAAGAAACAGGTTAGTGTTAGATTCCTTACCTTAGATTATCCCCAGGCGTCAGACTGGATCCGTAAAGTTTTGCGTAGCAGTACCCCTGCACGTCGGTAGGCGTCGTCTGCGGCTCCGCGTCCGTCGTTGGTGCCGGGATGACGTTGCCGGAGTACTTAGACGCCGCCCTCGCGCACTGACGTCAGTTCTTCTTTTGTTTGTGCCATCAAGCGCAGATCCGGAAAAAGCAGTACATTTTAGTCACTTTTTGACTAACTTTTTCGATCCTTTTTGAGTCTTTTCGAGTCAGTAGACTCTCGGTGCCGGTAGGGATGCCCGGGTTCCAGCCCTGTGCTGACTGTAACCGCCTGATGTCGGTTACCGACCCCCATCGTCAGTGCCTGTATTGCCTTGGGGCCGACCACGACGACAAGTCGTGCCCCGACTGCCGGGCCTTGATGTCGAAGGCTAGGCAGGAGCTGTCCCGTATGCGCCTCGAACTCCAGCAGTCGGCCCGCGCCGTTCACGGTCCAGGTCGAAGGACCGGTCGCGGGGCCACAGTCATCGCAGCTCGGCGAGTCGACACCATTCGTCGGGCTCCAAGACCTCAAGTAAGAGGCACAAGAAGTCGAAGAGACGACATCGCTCTTCCGACTCCCCCCGACGCTCGCACGATGCGGCCGGAGGTTCGGGCGACATCGCCCAGGCGGCTCCGCCGGAGCTGCAGGTGCTGCTGCCAGTTCCATACCCACGGTCCTTGTCTGAACGAGACGCCGGAGGATATCAATGCCTTCCTCATGGCCATGAGGTCGCTCTCTCCTCAGTCGGGTCCCGCTGTAGCGCCTTCGGGCCCCGCGGCCCCGACTGGGAGCCCAAGCGGGCCGGGTGCTTCGGCCCCGGCGCCGTCGAGTGCTTCGGCCCCGGCGCCGTCGGGTGCTTCGGCCCCGGCGCCGTCGACGACTTCGGTCCCGACGCCACAGGGCCCCACCAGATCCGGATCACCGCTGTTCGACCTTACAACCCCTCCACCGGCGCCGACCCCCAGGGTGTCGCCCTCGACTCAGTCTCTGGACGACGTCGTCCCCGGTCCCTCCCTCAGGCTGGATCCGGCGTCGCTCGACGCCGATAGAAGAGCAACTCTTCTATGATCCGGCCCTATCCTTTGCACCTGACTATCAGGAGATGGGAGACGAGGAGGATTGGGAGCGGTCTGAGGACCCTCTGGCACGAGACTGCCAGTCGTATCAGGACTGGGCAGTGGATCTAGGGTAGGCCTGTGGTTTGGACACTTCACCGACACTGGCTTGGTCTCCCCTCCTACCGTGGCTACGGAGGAGGGGGCTGCTTACAGCGTGATGCTGACGAGGGCAGCCAAGGCCTTGGCTCTTGAGCTCCCCGTCGCAGCCGTGAGGACTAACCTCCTCACCGAGGTCCTTAAACCACAGGCAAGCTCTTCGGAGCCTCTACTGCCGTTTACTGAGGCCCTTACAGACGTTCTGTTGGGCACTTGGTCCAGGCCCGCTACAGGTCCCGCTGTAGATCGGAACGTGGCCAGGCGCCACCGCCTGGCACCGGGCAACCCGAGCTTCCTGTCCACCCACCTCACCCCGAGAGCCTGGTTATCGAGTCTAACTCCCAGACCGCATTCCCGACGGCTCTACCTGATCGGGAATCCAAAAGGTATGAGCAGTTCCTTAAGAGGCTGTTCTCCTCACTTAGTTTGAGGTTGCCGTCGGTCAACACCGCTTGCCTTTTGGGCCGTTCTACCCACTCTCTGTTGGACACCGTCGCGGACGTGCTGCCAGATTTCCCGGAGGAGGCCTGGATCAAACTCGCTCAAGCCCTTGCAGAAGGGCGGGATGCAGCACGGTACTCTATCCGATGTAGGCTGGATACCACGGACTCGCTGGGCAGGGCGATTTCCACGACGGTGGCGGTTCGCCGCCACGCCTGGCTGAGGTCCGCCAACTTTTCGGCTGATGTCCAGAATTCCCTCATGGACATGACGTTTGATGGCCATCGCCTCTTTGGCGACAAGGCAGACTGTGCGCTTGAGCGTTTCAAGGACTCCAGGGCTACGGCCAAGTCCTGGGGCCTGTCCGGCCAGTGCCAGCAAACTTATGCCTTTCGCTCCTTTCGTGGTCAAGGAAGGGGCGCCCCCTCACGTCCTGCCAGCCACGGGCTGCAGACTACCATCCAGCGCGGCGGCGGATGTGGTAACTGCCGTGGCGGTGCCAGGGGACAGCGGTGAGGCCAGTCCATATCCACCCCTGCAGCATCCACCTCAAAGCCTTCCTAGTCCGAGCTTTCAGGCCCATTTGACGCCAGGGTGGGGCAGGGTTCGCCATCACCTCCTCCACTGGCGCACCATCGCATCGGACAGGTGGGTGCTGCAAATTGTCCGAAGGGGCTACTCCCTCCCCTTCGAGGCGACCCCTCCAGCCATGCCACCGCAGTATCACTGTGTGGCGGAGGGGATCACTTGCAACTTCTACAAGAGGAAGTTACGGCCCTCTTGGCCAAGGGGGCCATCGAGCGCGTTCCTGGCCCAGAAGTAGGGTGTTGTTGTTACTTCCACTACTTTCTGGTTCCCAAGAAGGGCAAAGGGGGCCTGCGCCTTATCTTGGACCTGCGGATCGTAAACGGCTTCCTACGGAAGGAGAATTTCAAGATGCTGACTTTGGCTCAGGTCTTAGATGCCCTAGACCCAGGAGTACTGGATGGTAGCTTTGGACTTGCAGGACACATATTTTCACATCCCCGTCCTGCCGGCCCACCGGCGTTACCTGCGGTTCACAGTAGGCCGCAAGCACTTTCAGTTTACCATGCTCCCCTTCAGCCTTACCAGCGCCCCGCTGGTGTTCACGTAAGTGATGACGTGGTCGCAGCTCATCTGCGCAGATTAGGGGTGTCAGTCTTCCCCTATCTCGACGACTGGTTGTGGAAGGCGGGCTCGGCCCAGACAGTCGTCAGCCACCTCCAGATTACGGCCGACCTCCTGCACCCGCTGGGGTTCTCCATCAATGTGTCGAAGTCACACCTGTGTCCCTCTCAGAAGCTCCTCTTCATCGGAGCGGTTCTGGATTCGGAGCAGTTTCAGGCCTATCCTCCCGAACAGCGGGTTTGGGATATTCATGCTCTGATTCAGATCTTTCAGCCTTTATCCAGAGTCTCGGTCAATTTGACGCTGCGGCTTCTGGGGCTGATGGCCTCCTGCATCCTACTGGTGCATCACGCCAGATCGCGGATGCGGGCTCTGCAGTGGGACCTGAAGTTTCAGTGGGCCCAGCATCAGGGCAACCTGTCAGACCACGTCCTGATCTCAGAGGGCGGTGGTGGCTCACGGACCGCGATTGGGTCAGCGGCAGATCCCTCTCCCTACCGGGGCACGTAGTAGTGATGGATGCGTCCCTCCTGGGCTGGGGGGGCCACATGGGAGATGCGGAGATCAGAGGCCTCTGGTCTTCGGCAGAGTCCCTGCTCCATATCAACCTTCTGGAGCTGCGGGCGATTCGACTTGCACTGAAGGCATTCCTTCCCTCTGTCTGGGGAAGTGTAGTGCAGGTGTTCACAGACAACACCACCGCCATGTGGTACTGCAACAAACCGGGTGGGGTGGGGCCGTGGACCCTTTGCCAGGAGGCTCTCCGCCTCTGGCAGTGGCTGGAACGCCAGGGCGTCACTCTGGTGGTTCAACACCTGGCAGGTTCCCTGAACGCCAGGGCGGACGAACTCAGCCGCCGGTGCATGATGGATCTCGAATGGCGTCTGAACTCGGACGTGGTGCAAGGTCTCTTTCAGCAGTGGGGAGAGCCTTGGTTAGATCTATTCGCCACCGAAGAGAACGCGCAATGTCATCAGTTCTGCGCGTTGGAATTTCCAAGGGGGCACTTGCTCTGAGACGCTTTTCGACGCGAGTGGAGCTGCGGTCTGTTGTACACCTTTCCGCCTATACCACTTCCGCCCAGAGTGCTGAAGAAGATCAGGCGCGACCAGGCCCAAGCCATCCTTGTGGCTCCGGACCGGGCACGAAGATACTGGTATCCCGAGCTACTCAGCATGTCAGTCGATCCCCCGATTAGTCTACCTCTTCAGGAGGACCTTCTGTCGCAGTAGATGGGGACGGACCTCCACCCGAACCTGTCCAGTCTCCAACTCCATGCGTGGAGATTGAGCGGCGACAGTTGAGGCCATTTGACTTGCCTCCTGAAGTCTGTGATGTGATTCTTGCAGCCAGGCGTCCCTCCACAAAATCGCTATACGCCTGCATGTGGAACAAATTTGTGGCATGGTGCACAGCAAAGGCTGTGGATCCCCTTTCTGCCCGCCTTTCAGAGGTTCTCCTCTTTCTTCTTTCTCTTGCCCAGCAGGGCTCTGCTCTGGGCACTGTCAAAGGCTACCTCTCTGCCATCTCAGCCTTCTTGAGGCTTCCTGATCAGCCTTCTCTTTTTAAGTCCCCTGTTGTAAATAGATTCTTGCAGGGCATCACTCACATGTTCCTTTTGTGATGCCTCACTGGGACTTGAACTTTGTTCTGATTTATTTGATGAGCACTCCTTTCGAGCCACTTCACAATTGCCCTCTTCGTCTTCTAACTCTTAAGGAGCTGGGGATCTGCGCCGTCCCGGCGCCGGAGGCTCGCTCCGCCTCTGCTCCTTTCTCCGGAATCGGTGCAAGTTCTGAATAAGGCAGAGCCGGGGGGTGCCGGAAGTTTGTTTCGCTGGCCCCAGCGCCCTCTCCTTCAGAGGGGAAGCTTGTCATAGTTTCGGCACCGGATGACGTCGACTCGACCCCGGATGCTTCCAAGTCGGCATCTGACGAGGCACAATCGGCACCGACACGTGTTGTTTCGGCACCGTGTCGATGCAGAGTTCTGGACTTTTCTATAGATGCCTCTGGAGAGAGCTGTTCGCCCCCCCAGGTGCCCCGTCAGGATCCTCATTCTTCCATGGGGCATTGGGCGCACCCTCAGTGTCTTGGGAGGGTCAGTTTACAACCCTTCTCCACTGATGAGCTGGTTTCCCCTCCACAGAGGGCTACCGAGGATGGTGCAGCTTTTTTGAGTGGTCTCTTTGGCCACCCGCATTTTAAATATGCAAGTCCCCTCTTCCCCCTTGTCCATGGACCCTTTGCTTGAGGTCCTCCACCGTGGGTCTGGAAATATGGAGCCGCTTTTACCTTTTGAGGTTTCCCTTTATGATGCCCTCTTGGGTACCTGGGTCCAACCTGCTTCAGGTGACCCGGTGGCTCGTTCAGGTTTGCACCGCCACCGTCCAGTTCCACATGATCCGGTCTGTCTTTTTGTGCACGCTGATGCGCAGGGGTTTGTGTTGCAAACTGCCTTTCCTTCTCTGCCCCCTCTAACGTTTCCTCCCTCTCGGGAGTCCAGGTGGCTTGAATCATGGGGTTGGAACGTCTTTGCATCCACTAGTGCTGCCCTACGGTCCTTAAATTCAGTGTGTGTTTTGGCTCGGGCTACCTCTGCTCTATTGGACTCTGCAGAGTCTTTGCATTCTGCCACCTCTGAAAGTGCTCAATTTGATCTCCTTCACCTCATCCGGGATAGCCGCGACCTTGCCGAATTCACAATCCGTTCAGCCTTAGATACTGCAGATTCTTTGGGCCGAGCCTTGGCGAGTTCTGTTGCCTTGAGGTGTCACGCTTGATTGCGAGATATCGTCTTCCCTGAAAATATCTGGGAGTGACTGGTTGACTTACCCTTTGATGGGTCCTCTTAGATCGGTCTTCTGTGGTGGTACTTTTTTATTTCACATCCTTTCGATGCGCTCTGTGTTTGCCATGGGCAGTGAGCCTTACGTCTTCTTTTTCCTGTCAAGGGTGATTACCCTTTTTTTGGCATCCCTTGGATGCTTTTTGCTTTGAGCTGCTTGTTGGCCTGCTGTGGCAGTGTTCCGCAGGTTGCTTTGTCTGGTCGTCTGACTGTGGTATTGAGCTGGTGGTTCAGCTCGGTAATGTCATATGGCTCGGAACTCATGTTCCTGGGTTCAATTTGTTACTGCGCTCCTTTGGCTTGGCTTATTGCCCTAAGAGGTGTTCCCCGTTGTTTTGGGTATGCATACTCCATGTGGGGTACTTGAATGCTATTATATAGCTTTGCTTAGCTCACCTTGGCCTGGAGATCCTGTGGACTCTATGCCTCGCCTGATGGTCCGTTGTACGATGTTCTATGTTTTTTCCTGGTGCCACGTGCTTACGCCATGGTCATCCACCTCCTTGGGAGGTTTCATGGTGTCCTCTTCAAAAACGGCTCCTATCTGCCCTTACTGTACTAGGTATGATCCGGTATGGACATGTTCTTGCTCCTGGCTGGTTCTGTCTCTACATAATTTTATGTTTATACATTTCTGTATACATACCAGTTGCCTTGGTATTCCGCTTCCTACGTCCCCACATCTTTCGAGGCTGCGAGGTCTGGAACAATATCTCCATGTATGGGGAAGCTTTTCTGAGTTGTTGCGAGTTGCCGATAGGGTATTCCTTGCGTCTGCTTACTGGGGTGATTTCCCAATTTGCCATAAGCTCCCTTTTTTGGTGTTTGATGCTGTACGTGTGTTTTCTGGAGTGTTGGTCTCGGATTCGGAGACTCTTTCCACCTTTCTGTAGCTTGGTGGTGTTGGCCTCGTCCTTCGGATATGCCTTTTTTCCAAATTATCACCTTTTATTGTTAAAGCTACGCCTCTTCTGATGGCAGTGGTCCTTGTCTACTGCCTGCAAGTCTATATTGTGGGTTGTTTCTCACTTTGACTTCATTCTGCCCGGCCGGGCACTATTATGCTTCTTGTGTAAGCCACTTTATGGTGCCTGACTGTTTGCCTGTTGCATTTTCAATCTTCTTTAGCTGGTTTTGAATTGAGACTAATTGCCCCTAATTACACTTTTTGAGATTGGGTCTGCACTTGGTGTGTTTCTTGTACTGCTTCTATTCCCAAAGCATTGCTCAGATTCTATCTCTAGCTTTTGGGCTCTTGACACCGGCTCCTTCGGGCTTCCTTCTATAGGCTAGTCTGTTAGGCTCTGGGTGCATCTCTTCAAGTTCATTTCGAGCTTGGGTCGGTGTACTCCTGTGCCATTAAGCAGAGAGTGGTGGTTCTCTCTCTCTCTCTCCCTCTCTCTCTCTCCCTCTCTCTCTCTCTCTCTCTCTCCCCCTCTCTCTCTCTCTCTCCCCCTCTCTCTCTCTCTCTCCCCCTCTCTCTCTCTCTCCCCCCCTCTCTCTCTCTCCCCTCCTCTCTCTCTCCCCCCCTCTCTCTCTGCCCCCCTCTCTCTCTCCCCCTCTCTCCCCCTCTCTCCCCTCTCTCCCCCTCTCTCCCCCCTCTCTCTCTCTCCCCCCCTCTCCCTCTCTCTCCCCCCTCTCCCTCTTTCTCCCCCCCTCTCCCTCTCTCTCCCCCTCTCTCTCTCTCGCTCTCTCCCCCTCTCTCTCTCTCTCTCCCCCTCTGTCTCTGCTCTGGTATAGGGCTCATGCCGTTCTACCTGCCATTTTTATACGGGTATGGTGTAGCGCTATTCTTGTGTTTTTAGGATATCTACGATCCTGTCATTTCTGCTTTTTCGAGCTGCTTGGGTTGCTGTCTGGCTGTTCCACCACAGCTTCCCCCCTTTATCCGTCACTCTGTTGCTGGATAGGATGCTTGGCGCTTTCTGTTGTTCTGTCGCAGACTCACCTCCCCTTTGGGGTATGGCTGTGGTATCTATTCTAAGTTAAAGAATCTGCAGCTAGATGTCTCTATCAGATGTACAACTAACTTACCTTCTGTAACGATGTATCTGGTAGAGACATTGTCTAGCCGCAGATTCCTTAATGCCCACCCAGCCTCCCCGTTCTGCGAGGACCTTGTCTAGTGGTGTTCTACACTGACTTCTTCAGTTGCCATTGGGTTATCTCCTAGATGGGGTTCAGATTTTTGCACTCCCCTGAGTGTTGCCATATACAGTTAACTTCTGCTGAGGGTCTTTTTTCCTGTTATATGGTGCCTTTGATTCACAAGGAGCTTTGTTTTCCTCTCCAGTTCCTTTCCCTTCATTCCATCTTCTCTTCTACTTCGGGTCCTGGTCTCCTTGTGCTCATCCTCTTTGAGGGTTGATTGTACTTTGTTTCCTACCTCTGCTTTCAGAGAGCAAAGGCCAGTCTTTTCATACTTTCCTACAGTGGACTCTTGTTCTTTCTGTGTTCCGTTCTTATTGGACGGCACACTTCTACATGGCACTATCAGTCTATTTCTGTCTGTTGAGATGTTCTTCCCTTGTTGCAGTCGGAGAAGGGTTTTCGCTTATCTTGCGGGGCTCTTTCTCACAGTTCCACTTGTATGTGGGCAGTGTCTAATTCTACCTTTTACGATGTAGTCTTCCACCATCCTCCTTCTTAATTCAGAGACTTTCATCCCTTCCACACTGTTCCCATACTTTCACAGTTTCTTTGTTGGTGGCTACGCGTTGTGCCGCGGAAATGTTTCTCTGAAGAAAACTGACATCAGTGCGCCGGGAGGGACTTATATGACCTCACTGACGTCACGTACGTGGACCAAGTCAGAGTGGGGTCGTGTGGCGCAGTGTGGCGCCGTCCACCCGCCGCGCAGAGGTGCTGCTGCAAAAGAATTCCGGATCCAGTCTCACGCCTGGGGATATTCTAAGTTAAGAAATCTGCGGCTAGACAACGTCTCTACTAGATACATCTGAAAGAGAGACGTTTGGTGATAGATTCCTTACCTTAGAATATCCCCAGGCGTCAGAGTGGATCTGGAAAGTTTTTTCGCTAGCAGTACCTCTGGCATTGTATGCGCCGAGATGACGTCACGGAGACTACTTAGGCGCACCACCCATGCGCGCTAACATCAGTTCTTTCTTTTTCCGCGCCAGTAAGCGCAGATCCAGTTAGAGCACGTACCTTAGTCACTTTTTGACTGTCCTTTTGAGACTTTTTGTGTCCTATAAGTTTGTGTATACTCTGGTGCACATAGGGATGCCTGGTTTTAAGTCTTGTGGAGCCTGCCGTCGCAATATGTCGGTGGCGGACCCCCACGATGTCTGCCTCTACTGCCTGGAGACCGACTACGACTCCCGGTCCTGCTTGGACTGTCAGGTCATGGCCCCAAAGGCCTTGAGGAAAAAGCGCCGGTAGTTGCTGGAGTTCCGGCACTCATCCCAGCGCCATTCTCGGTCATGGGGCTGCTCTAGAGAACGCTCGCAGGGCCCTCGTCCTCGCTCTTCGGGCTCCAAGTCTTCACCCTTGGATTCAGGTAAGAGACAACACAAAAAAGTTGGAGACGAGTCCCCCCCGTCGGTCCCCGTATGCGGACGAGGGGGACAGGTTATGCCCCTGCAGCTCCTTCGGAGCCCGGGAGTCTGCGGCCTACCCACCTTATCCAGGTCCGTTGGCACAGGTGCAAGAGTTTCTTGCTACCATGGACTGCCTGTTTAGACCTCGGGCTCCCGTCGGTGCGTCCTCAGGCCCCGCGTCCCGTGTCCGGATCCTGTCCGTGCCGCCGGCGGATCCAACTCCGGCGCTGCAGGATCCTGTGCCACTGGCTTCGGCCACGGTGCCACAAGGTCCAACGCTGCCGGCTCAGGCCCCAGCGCCATCCTCAGCGCTGCAGTGTGAGCTGTTTGTCCCGCCCCTGCCCAGGTTCGAGGACAATTTTGTTCCTACCTGGGATCCACATTGGGACACCGCGCCGGTTCGGCCCCGGTCCGGCGCAGTTCCCAACGCTGTTTGTTCCTTCCCCGGTCCCTGCCGCTGCGGTCTCTACCACGGGCGGCGGAGGTGGAGCACGACTGGGAGGGTTTTCTACATCTGACGAGACACGTCGGTCTTACAGAGCACCCCAAGCCGTGAGGGCCATACCCCACCAGTTTTGGAAAAGCATCAGATATATCGCCAAACCATATGAGCTTCCGTCTGGCCCCCTGCTAATATCAATGTGATCTCTATCACAGATCAGTTACCGAGATTCTATGTTCTTCTCCCATATACATTTTACGTTTCCCATCATGGGGTAATGCATATATTCAAGGAACAAGCACTACCTATCCTCATCATAGCTTGAAGGGACACGAAGCTCTGACTAAATATATGTTTTTAGGCCAGTTTTTTGTCTCATCTTGAGCATCTCATTGCAAAAGACGGGTCACCTGACAAAGGCTGCCAAGCCGAAACGCGCGTAGTGTGTCATATGCCGCTTTGCTTCCATCGTCTCTTTGGTCTTATGCTCAATTATGTCTGTTATATGTTTTTATGAATTCTGAATATAATGCTTTATAAAAAAATACTAAACTATCAGAAAAACATATCAGTGTGTACCCAAAAAAAGTTTATATGTATACCTTATATAAAAAGAACTACCGGATATAAAAATGTGTTTTTGAATAATAAAACTAAAAAACTGATTCATGTAGTTGGTGAAAAGTCTTTGTTATAGTGGGCTATAAATCATAACTTATAATGTATTTATCAAGTTAGGTTTATTTATTAATGATTTACTAGCTATAGACCTTTTCAAACCAGCACGACTGGGAGGGGTCTGAGGATCCTCTTGCTCATCAATGTGACTGAGCAGGACTGAGCGGACGACTTAGAGGACGCCGGCGACCTTGATGTCTCTCCTGATCCGGGGATTGTCTCTCCCCCGCCTACCATGGAGGAGGGCGCTTCTTACAGGATGGTGCTCAGTCTGGCAGCTGAGGTCCTCCACCTTGATCTCCCTACGGTGGCCCTCAAAATAAATCTCTTCACTGAGGTGCTCCAGACGGCGTCCACTTCGTCAGAGCCCCTGCTGCCATTTAATGATGCCCTCACTGAAGTCTTGTTGGGCACTTGGTCACGGCCGGCCACAGGGGCCCCTGTGGATAAGCACGTCGCCAGACGTCATCGCCCGGTGCCGTGTGACCCTGCTTTTCTGACACCTCATCCTACGCCCGAGAGCCTGTTCATCCAAGCTTCGACGTCCCAGAGTGCCTTTCCCACGGCTCCGCCGGACAAGGACTCTAAGAAGCAAGAGCAGTTCGGCAAGCAGTTGTTCTCTACGGTCAGCTTAGGCCTGCGGTTGGTGAACACTGCATGCCTCTTGGGCTGCTATTCCCATGCACTGTGAGATACGGTCGCACAGATGTTGCCTCAGTGTTCTGAGGAGGTCCAAGCTGTGCTGTCCCAGGCTCTTGCCGAGGGTAAGGATGCCGCTAAATTCGCCATTCAGTGTGGCTGGACACCGCGGACTCTTTAGGGAGAGCAATCTCGACAACAGTGGCCCTGGGTCGCGATGCCTGGCTGAGGTCCACTGGGTTTTCGGGAGATGTCAAGAGTTTCCTCATGTATATGCCCTTTGATGGTTCTCGCCTCTTTGGCGATAAGGTAGACAGTGCGCTGGAGCGTTTCAAGGACTCTCAGGCCATGGCCAAGTCCTTAGGTCGCTCCACCGCACACCCGGCCACTTCCACATTTTTATTCTTTTCGTGGTCACGGAAGGGGCACCCCTGCATGCTCGTTTAGCCAGAAGCCTGCACAAACCCAAAATCAGCACGGCCGTGGGGGTGGAGGCCGCTGTGGCGGTACAGGGGACATCGGACGGGTCAGTCCACCTCTGCTCCTGCAGCGTCCGCCTCAAGGCCTTCCTAGTCTGAGCCTGTGGGAGGCAGGATTCGACATCCCCTCCCCCACTGACGTTCGGTCACGACGGACAGGTGGTTGCTGCAAATTGTCCGAAGGGGTTACCCCCTCCCCTTTGCGTCTCCTCCCCCCTCCCCCCCAGCCATGCCTCCTTAGTTTCACTGCATGTTGGGGGATCACTTTGCCCTTCTCCAGCAGGAAGTTGCGGCCCTCCTGGCCAAGGGGGCCATCGAACGCGTTTCTGGGCCAGCATTAGGGTGTGGTGGTTGTTCCCACTACTTTTGGTCCCCAAGAAGGACAAAGGGGGCCTGCGGCCCATTTTGGACCTCAGGAACGTCAATCGCTTAATCCGGAAGGAGAAGTTCAAGATGTTGACTATGGCTCAGATCTTGGCTGCCATCGACCCTGGAGACTGGATGGTAGCGTTGGACTTGCAGGGCGCTTATTTTCACATGCACGCCCTGCCAGCCCACCTACGCTACCTTTGGTTCACGGTAGGCCAGGAGCATTTTCAGTTTTCTGTGCTCCCCTTCGGCCTTACCAGCGCCCCTCGGGTGTTCACGAAGGTGATGGCAGTGGTCGCAGCTCATCTGCACAGGTCAGGGGTGTAGGTCTTCCCCTACCTCGACGACTGGTTGTTGAAGGCGGGCTCGCCCCAGAAAGTAGTCAGCCACCTTCAGACTACGGCCGACCTCCTACATCTGCTGGTGTTCCCCATCAACATGCCAAAGTTACACCGGAGTCCTTCTCAGAAGCTCCCCTTCATCGGAGCGGTTCTGGATTCGACGTGGTTTCGGGTTTATTCTCCCGAGCAGCGAGTCCGGGATATTCAGGCTAGGATTCCGATCTTTCAGCCTCTATCCTGGGTTTCAGTCAGGAAGACCCTCCGGCTCCTGGGCCTGATGGACTCCTGCATTCTGCTAGTGCATCATGCCAGATGGCATATGCGGGCTCTACAATGGGACCTGAAGTTCCACTGGGCGCAGCATCAGGGCATCCTGTCCCATCTCGTCCAGATCTCGGAGGGCACTGCACAACAGTTGCTGTTGTGGCTCACGAATCGCGATTGGGTCAATAGCAGATCCCTCTCCCTTCCCCAACCAGAGCACACAGTGGTGACGGATGCGTCCCTCCTGGGATGGGGAGGCCACTTGGGAGAGAGGGAGATCAGAGGCCACTGGTCTCCGGCGGAGTCCCGGCTCCATATCAACCTTTTGGAGCTTCGGGCGATTCGACTTGCACTGAAAGCGTTCCTTCCCTCTGGCTGGGGATGTGTAGTGCAGATGTTCACGGACAACACCACTGCCTTGTGGTATTGCAACAAACAGGGCGGGGTGGGGTCGTGGACCCTATGCCAGGAGGCTCTGTGCCTCTGGAAATGGCTGGAACATCAAGGCATTACCTTGGTGGTTCAACACCTGGCAGGTTCTCTGAACGCCAGGGTGGGCAAACTCAGCCGCCGCTGCTTGATGGATCACATATGGTGTCTGAACTCTGATGTGGCGCAAGGTCTCATTCAGCAGTGGGGAGAGCCTTGGTTAGATCTATTCGCCACTGAAGAGAACACGCAATGTCTTCAGTTCTGCGCGTTGGAATTTCCAAGACGGCACTCGCTCTGCGACGGTTTTCGCTGCAAGTGGAGTTGCGATCTATTATACACCTTTCCGCCTATACCACTTCTGCCCAGAGTGCTGAAGAAGATTTGGCGCGACCGGGTGGTTCCGGATTGGACACAAAGATACTGGTATCCCGAGCTACTCAAAATGGCAATCGATCCCCTGATCCGACTGCCTCTTCGGGAGGATCTTCTGTTGCAGCAGCAGGGGACGGTCCTTCACCCGAACCTGTCCAGCCTCCACCTCTATGCGTGGAGTTTGAGCAGCGACAGTTAACAGCTTTCGACCTTCCTCCCGAAGTCTATGATGTCATTCTGGCAGCCAGGCGTCCCTCTACTAAAACGGTGTATGCCAGCAGGTGGAACAAGTTTGTGGCATGATGCACAGCTCAAGCTGTGGATCCCTTTTCTGCCCCTCTTTCTGAGGTCCTTCTGTTCTTTCTTTCTTTGGCCCAGCAGGGCTTTGCTCTGAGCACTATCGAAGGTTATCTTTTGGCCATCTCTGCCTTTCTCCGGCTTCCAGATCAGCCTTCCTTTTTTAAGTCCCGGTTGTTGACCGTTTTCTGAAAGGCATTACGCACACGTTTCCTCCTGTGCTGTTCATCACGCCTCAATGGGACTTGAACCTTGTATTGACTTTTCTGATGTGCGCTCCCTTTGAGCCCCTTCATAACTATCCCTTAAGTCTTATTACTCTCAATACGGCTTTCCTGGTGGCTATCACCTCTGCTAGAAGAGTGAGTGAGCTCCAGGCTCTTTCTTCCAAACCTCCTTTAATTTCTGTTCATCCGGATAAGGTTTTTTTGAAGACCCTTCCTCCTTTCTTGCCAAAGGTTGTCAGGCCCTTCTACATCCGGCAGACCATCACTTTGCCCATCTTCTTTCCGCCTCCTTCAAAGAGGAAGAGAGGCTCCACCGTCTGGACCCAAAACGTGTACTCTCATTCTATCTGAAGCACGCACAACAGTTCCGGGTGGATGACCAGCTCTTTGTTGGCTATGTGGGTGCTATAAAAAGGTTGGGCCATGCACAAACGGATCATCTCTCGGTGGGTCGTTCTCTGCATCAAGGCCTGTTACTCGTTGGCTAAGAAGGAGCCTCCTGTGGCGTTGCGTGCCCATTCCTGCAGGGCACAGGCAGCCACTACTGCCTTGGGATGCGGCGTTCCCTTGCAGGACATTTGTCAGGCAGCTAGGTGGGCCTCGCTGCACACGTTTACCAAGCATTACTGACAGTCCAGTCCGGAGAGACGGCTTCTTTGGCCGTTCTGTGCTCCGTGACTTTCTGGTGTAATCTTGTTCGCAGACCCACCACCTGGGTGGTTATTACTGGGGTATCTATTCTAAGGTAAGGAATTGATCCCTAACGTGTCTTTCAGATGCACAAGTTACTTGTGTAGCGATATATCTGTAAGATTTTATGGAGCATGCGCAGGGTGTTGAAGCAACATGATGAGACAACGTTGATTTGCTTGGTCATCGTAAGGGAAGAGTCCAGGATGAATCCCAGGTTGCGTGCGTGGTTCGTGGGTGTTGGCGCGGAGCCCAGCGCCGTGGGCCACCAGAAGTCGTCCCACGCGGATGGGGATTGTCCGAGGATGAGGATCTCCGTTTTGTCTGATTTCAACTTTAGGCGACTGAGCTTCATCCATTCTGCGACGTCTTTCATTCCTTCCTGAAGGTTGGTTTTGGTGGTGTCTGGGTCTTTGGTGAGGGAGAGTATCAGTTGGGTGTCGTTGGCATAGATGATGTTGATGTTGTGTTCGCGTGCGATGGCGGTGAGGGGGCTCATGTAGATATTGAAGAGGGTCGGGCTGAGCGAGGAGCCTTGGGGTACTCCGCAGATGATCTCGGTGGCTGCTGAGCGGAAGGGAGGGAGGCGGACTCTCTGGGTTCTGTTGGAGAGGAACAAGGTGATCCAGTCCAGGGCCTTTCCTTGGATCCCAGTGTTGAGGAGGCGGGTTGTTAGGGTGCGTTGGCATATGGTGTCAAAGGCTGCCGAGAGGTCTAGGAGGATGAGGGCGGTTGTTTCTCCGTTGTCCATCAGGATCCTGATGTCGTCGGTGGCTGGAGATAGGGCGTAGTCAGGGCGCAGCCCGGCTGGATCCCCCTCTTCGACCCATAGCACCCCTACCGCACCTCATAGTCCTGTGGGGCTCCTTGTGGCATCACAGGTGGTTGCTGGTGCTCGCAACTTGGCTCAGAGTCCACCTCGGCCTTCTAGACAGTCAGCTGCCTTTTCGGAGGCTGAGACCGCACCGGTTCAGCGCCATATGCTTGCCTGCCCGGTTCCGGCTCCATTCCTTACTTTGGACTCGGAGCCTGTTGTGGTTGAGGCTGAGTCAGCACCAGTTCTGACCGCAGACTTGCCTCCCCGGGTACGGCACCGTTCCTTTCTTCGAGACCGGAGCCTGTCGTGGTTGAGGTCGAGTCGGCGCCAGACGAGGCAGGGTCGGCGCCGACCGAGGTCGCCCTGGCGCCGCCTTGACGCCGGATTAATGACTCCTTGGCTCTCTTCCCCCCCCCCCCCCCCTTCTTGGAATTTGTGGCCCCGGCGGACTCCCCAGGAGCCCCCTCAGGACCCTCATTCTTCAATGAGGCCTCCTTCATTTGGACATTGGTCTCATCGTCCTTTCCTTGGGGTGGGAGGCTCAGTTTACAGCCCTCACCCACGCATGAGTTACTGTCCCCTCCTCGGAGGGCTACCGGAGCTGGTGCAGCGTTTATAAGAGTTGTTTCCTTGGCCGCCCGCATTCTGAGTATGCAGCCCCCTTCGGTCCCCCTGCCTGTTGACCCTCTGTTGGATGTCCTCAAACCACGGTTTGGGGAATGTAGATCAGCTACTGCCTTTCGAAGCTTCTCTTTATGATGCCCTATTAGGCACCTGGGCTCGGCTGGGTTCGGGTGATCCGGTGGCTCGTTCTATCATACACTGCCACCGCCCTGCTTCAAACTATCCAGTTTGCTTATTTGTTCACCCAGACGTTCAGGGGTTTGTTCTGCAAGCTGCTTTCCCTTCCTTGCCTCAGCTGCTGCTTCCTCCCTCCAGTGAGTCCAGGTGGCTGGATTTGTGGGGTCGTAATATTTTCGCCTCCACTAGCGCAGCTCTTCGCTCACTCAATACAGTGTGTCTCTTGGCTCTGGCTACTTCTGTCCTTTGGGACTCTGCAGAGTCTCTTCTATCTTCCACCTCTGAGGGTGCTCGTGTTGACCTCCTCCATCTTATTCGTGACGGTTGTGATCTGGCGGAATTTACTATCCAATCGGGCCATGATACCGTGGATTCCTTAGGCCGGGCCATGGCTGGTTCGGTTGCACTACGACGCCATGCTTGGTTGCAGGATGGTGTCTTTCCGGAGAATATCCGGTAACGCCTTGTTGACCTACCCTTTGATGGGGTCCTTTTGTTTGATACCCACGCAGATTCGGCTGTTCTGCGCCTCCTTGCGGCATTTTGGCCTCCCCATAGGTCTCTACTTCGCAGGTCTCAAATTGTCATGTTCTGGGGTGGTTACCCTTTCATTCTTTGTCCACCAGTTGCACTATGCATTTTTGGGCTGGCAGTAAGCCTCCTGTGGCGGTGTTCCACAGGTTGTTTGTGTTCTGTCCTCTGACTGTGGTTTACCCTAAGAGGTGCTCCCCTGTTTTTCTTGGTGGTGTGATATACTCCAAGTGGGGTACCTGTATGCTATTGTGTAGCTCTGCTATGCCCCAGGGGGGCGTGGAGGTCCCTTTTGGGCTTCCTATGTCTACTGACACCATTATCTTACCGTTAGACAGTGTTCAGTGTTGTGACTTCTGGCGCGGTCTCCTATACGCCATGGGTCTCGCCGCCTTGCTTGAACCTTGCATTTCTGATAGATACATCTGCCGTGTGGATTCCTCACCTTGTGAATATCCCCCTTGCGTCAGCAACGTTCGGAAATTTTCTTCGTAGCACGCCGTCGTGGGCGACGTCACAGGAGCACGGCATCGCGCGCGACTCCGTCTGACGTCACCGACCCCATAATAGGCCCACGCCGGCGTGATGACGTCAGTTCCCTTTTTTCCGCGTCTCCGACGCTAACGGTTTTCGGGATCTTCAGCGATACCTAGTATCTTTCTAACTAATATTTGTCACTGTTTTCTCTCTTGCGACTTTGTTCCTCTCCGGAGATGTCGTCGAGGAAAACAGGCTTTAAGCCATGTAGGTCTTGTGTCCGCATGATGTCTATCACGGACCCGCATAAGGATTGTTTGTGGTGTCTTGGATCAGGCCACGACGTCAAGAACTGCGAGTCCTGTTTCAAGATGAATCCGAAGGCGCTTCGGGAGCGTGAAGCAAAGTTGCTCTTGGCGAAGGTGAAAAAGGACTCTGGGCGGCTTTCGAGATCTACGTCACGGAGATCGAAGTCGAAGCAGAGGTCTCGGTCGAGGTCGAGATCGGCGTCTAGGTCCAGAGCGGGTTCGAGGTCTGGTGACGACTCGAGATCCAAGGCGAAGTCGAAGTCCAGGGAAAGATCTAGGTCTAGATCTAAGTCGGCTTCCGGGCATGCTTCGAGCTCTTCGAGGAGAAAACATAAGAGGAGGAAGCACAGCTCGAGACATCATTCGGGGAAGGATTCCTCTGACTCGAAGAGAAAGTCTCACAAGCACCGTAAGGACTTTGTCTCTCCTTCACCTGCCTTGTCAAGAGTGGGTTCTCCGGCGCCGGAGCCGGACCCGGAGCCGGTTTCCTCGGAGCATGAAGAAGAGGAGGTGACCCAAGAACCGGCTTCGGCGGAGACTCCTGTGAATCCAGAAGGTCACAGTGAGGATGTGTCGGGTCGGCCTCCATTGCAACATCCGGTAGGTCCGTACCCTTCCTTCCCTGGTCCTGGGCAGGATCCCTCGCATTTTCTCAATGCGATGTTTGGAGTGTATTCTAGGGCGATGTACCCCGCTGGAGCGCCTGGTGGCCCCATGGGTCCGTTATCGTACAACCTGGGTATTCCTCAGTCGTATGCCCCTGCTCCATTTATGCCTTTCATGCCGGCGCCTGTTTCACCTTGGCTCGGTACGGCTCCACCGAGGTCCACGACTCCGCGTGCGGCTTCGCCGACTCCGGATCGACCTCGCAGTCGAGATCGAGGTGCCACTCCTGTTCTTGACTCTCGTCCTTCTGCTTCGGTTCCTCGAGCGACGTCGGAACCGGCTCCGTCGGAGTCGTTACCGGATCCGTCGACTTCGATTCGAATGGAGTGGTCGAGGCGAAGAGCTCAGCGTCTCCTCGAGCAAAAGGATGATGAGAGTTCAGATGTGGAGGAAGGCGAGCTTCCTGATCATGGTGATGACTTCGAAGAGCTTCGGGATGCTAGTGGTCTGGAACTCTCTCCCGAGTGGGGTCTGCCTTCGACTTCTGATGCACCATCAAGGGACGTGGCTCCTTATCACGTGGTTATTAGGAAGGCTGCTGAGCTTCTTAACTTAAAGCTGCCCACGGTGGAGTACAAGCCCAACATTCTCACGGAAGTCCTGCATTCTCCATCCTCTATTGTGGAGCCAACTTTGCCGTTTACTGATGCCTTGTCAGATCCAATTAGGGAAATTTGGAAGAGGCCGTTGTCTGCTCCTGCAGTCTCAAGGGTTATTGCAAGGCGCTATAGGGTGGCTCCTGATGACCCTGCATTTCTTTCTACGCATCCGTCTCCGGAAAGTCTTGTGGTTCAGGCGGCTTGTTCTAATAGGGCGGCAGGCTCCTTCCCTCAAGTGCCTGCTGACAAAGAGTCTAAAAAAGTGGATCAGGCTGCGAAGAAGACTTTCTCTTCTGGGAGCATGGCTCTAAAGTCGTCAAATGCCACTTGCCTTCTGGGTAGATATGTGCACGCGCTGATGGACTCAGTGAAGCAGCTGTCACCAAAACTTCCTGAGGAGGATAGAAAGAACTTTAATGAAGTCATCTCTGACACTCAGGCTGCGGCCCGCATGGTCATCCAAAGCGGCATGGACACTGTGGATTCAGTTGCCAGAATTATGGGCTCATCCATTGCAACTAGGAGAGCCGCATGGTTAAAGTCATCTGACTTCTCAGCGGATGTACAATCTACTTTGTTGGACTTACCCTTTGAAGGATCTGGCCTTTTTGGTAAGAAGGCAGATGTGGCCTTGGAAAGGTTTAAAGACAGCCGTGCCACTGCGAGATCGTTGGGTCTGCAGATGAGAGGGTCTGCAGCCAGAAAATTCAAGGGTTTTGGGAAATCTTCCTTTCGTCCCTTCAAGCAGGGCCAACAACAGCAGCAGCAGCAGAACCCTCTATACAAGTCCTATAGAGGTAGACAGAGGGGTCGTGGTCGTGGACGTCAAGTCTCCTCTTCCTCCACTTCCTCCAATAATGCCCAACCCCCACCCGCATCAGCAAAGCAGCCCTAGATCCACCATTCTGGATCATGTAGGGCCAGTAGGGGGTCGGCTTACTCACTTTCTACGAGATTGGGAATCGGTTACATCAGATCTTTGGGTTCTCAATCTCGTAGAGAATGGGTATGCACTTCCTTTTCAGGAGTTCCCTCCCAATTACCCTCCTTGCCAAGGTTATTGCTCGGAGGACCACCTGCTTCTCCTGCAGGAGGAAGTCCTGGCTCTGTTTCGAAAGGGAGCGATAGAGGTGGTTCCAGAGCAGGAGAGGGGTCAAGGGTGCTACTCCCGGTATTTCTTGATTCCCAAGAAGGATGGCAGGCTTCGGCCTATCCTGGATCTCAGGATTTTGAACCTCTATCTCAAACAGGAGAAGTTCAAAATGCTCACCCTTGCTCAGGTTCTTCTGGCGCTGATGGAAGAAGACTGGATGGTGTCGATCGACTTGCAGGATGCGTATTTTCACATCCCAATCCTGAAGTCGCACAGGAAGTATCTCCGTTTTACGGTGGGGTCGCAGCACTATCAGTTTGCGGTCCTCCCGTTTGGACTTACTACTGCGCCTCGAGTTTTCACCAAGGTGATGGCAGTGGTGGCGGCGCATCTCAGGAGGTCAGGGATTCCTGTATTCCCTTATCTAGACGACTGGCTGATCAAAGCAGAGTCGCCGGAGATGGTGCTCCATCATCTGCAGGAGACAACTCAGTTGTTACACAGGTTGGGTTTTTCGATAAACGTACCCAAATCTCACCTGGTGCCCTCCCAGCGCAACCTGTTCATAGGTGCAGTACTGGACACGTCTGTTTGTCGTGCATTCCCTCCACCTCAAAGGATTCGCGACATACAGGAAATGATTCCTTTGTTTTACCCTGGAGCGGTCGTTCCAGTCCTGAAGGTCCTTCGTCTGCTCGGTCTGATGGCTTCTTGCATTCTGTTGGTCAGTCATGCACGCTGGCACATGAGGGCGCTCCAGTGGTGCCTCCGCAGGCAGTGGTATCAGCACAACGGAGATCTCAGGGAGTCTGTGAGGATCTCCAGAGAAACTGCAGCGGACCTGTCCTGGTGGGGCGTGGAAGGCAATCTGTCACAGGGAAAGCCTTTTCAGCTACCTCCATCAGTGGCCACAGTGATATCGGATGCATCCACTCTCGGGTGGGGTGCTCATCTGGGAGACCTGGAGATCAAGGGTCTTTGGTCTCCGGAAGAAAGGTTGTTTCACATCAACCTTCTGGAATTGAGGGCGATACGTTTGGCGCTCAAGGCCTTCCTCCCTTCCCTTCGCGGTCGTTCGGTCCAGGTCCTAACGGACAACACGACTGCGATGTGGTACATCAACAAGCAGGGAGGAGTAGGGTCGCAGTGTCTCTGCAGAGAGGCTCTGCGTCTCTGGTCCTGGGTTCAGGACCATCAGATTTGTCTGGTGGCAAATCATCTGGCCGGGGTTCTGAACGTGCGTGCGGACAGTCTCAGTCGGCAGTTTTCTGCCGACCACGAGTGGAGGCTTCACCCGGAGGTTGTTCTCAACATCTTTCGGATGTGGGGGACTCCTCGGGTGGATCTTTTCGCCACTCGCGAGAATGCTCACTGCCCTTCATTCTGCAGTCTCCAGTATCCGATGCAAGGAGCTTTGGGGGACGCGTTTCAGTTGAGTTGGGGAGATCGACTCCTTTACGCGTTTCCCCCCATACCTTTGATTCCTCGGGTTCTGAGGAAGATTCGTCAAGACCGGGCCCAAGTCATTTTGGTCGCCCCGGATTGGCCGAGAAGGGTGTGGTATTCGGACCTACTCCACCTATCCTCTCACCAGCCGCTCCGTCTCCCTCACAGGGCAGACCTCCTCTCTCAGTTGGAGGGGCAGGTTCTACACCCCCACCTCCAGACATTACACCTTCATGCCTGGAGATTGAACGGGGCAACTTGAGTTCTTTTTCTCTCCCGCACGAGGTGGTGGATGTCATTCTCTCTGCCAGGCGTGACACCACTAAGTCCATTTACTCCTATAGGTGGACAAAATTTGTTTCTTGGTGCAGGGAGAGGGATATTGACCCTTTGAGGGCTCATTTGTCTAATATTTTACAGTTTGCCCTTTATCTGGCGCGGCAAGGTTTGGCTGTGTCCACGGTCAAGGGCTATCTTTCGGCCTTATCGGCGTTTCTTTGTTTGCCGGATCAGCCTTCTCTCTTTAAGTCTCCGGTGGTTGTGAGATTCTTGAGGGGTCTTGTGAATATGTTTCCTCCTACCCCTTTTATTATTCCTCAGTGGGATTTGAATCTTGTGCTGACCTTTTTAATGGGTTCTCCCTTCGAACCCTTGCACAAGTGTCCATTGAGGCTTCTCTCTTTTAAAACTATTTTCCTCGTTGCAATCACCTCGGCAAGGAGGGTAAGTGAGCTTCAAGCTCTAAGTTCCAAACCCCCGTTCCTGACCATTCATGCAGAAAGGATGGTTCTTAGGACCAGGGCTGCTTTTCTGCCTAAGGTGGTGACTCCTTTCCATCTTGGGCAGTCCATTACCCTTCCTACCTTCTATCCTCCCCCTCACCCGTCTAAGGAGGAAGAGAGACTGCATCGCCTGGACCCTAAGCGGGCGGTGTCCTTCTATCTGGACAGGACTAAGGACTTCCGGATGGACGACCAGCTGTTTGTTGGCTTTGCTGGCTGCAAGAAGGGCAGAGCGGTGCACAAGCGCACTCTTTCCAGATGGATAATCCTGTGCATCAAGATCTGCTACTCCCTTGCGGGTAAGGACCCTCCTGAGGGTATTAGAGCTCATTCAACTAGAGCAAAGTCTGCAACATCTGCTTTGTCTAGGGGTGTGCCTGTTGAGGATATTTGCAGGGCCGCGACTTGGGCCTCCCTCCACACTTTCGCGAAGCATTACTGCTTAGATACCGAGGTGAGGAGGGATGGCCACTTCGCGCGTTCTGTCCTCCAAGACTTCCTGGTGTAGCAGAGTAGACACCCTCCTCCGGGAGTGGGGACTGCTGTGGGAATCTATTCACAAGGTGAGGAATCCACACGGCAGATGTATCTATCAGAAGAACAAGTTACTTACCTTCGGTAACGCTTTTTCTGGTAGATACTATATCTGCCTGTGGATTCCTCACTGACCCACCCGCCTCCCCGTTTGTCTACTCTGCTATACCTGGTCTTTCTGTATATATGATTATAATACTGTTGTATTGATTTGGTTCTATTTGTACTGTGTACACTGTATATTTGCATATTTGCTATCGTTGGTCCGTCCGTGTGCCTCGAAGGCACGGAAAAAAGGGCGGAACTGACGTCATCACGCCGGCGTGGGCCTATTATGGGGTCGGTGACGTCAGACGGAGTCGCGCGCGATGCCGTGCTCCTGTGACGTCGCCCACGACGGCGTGCTACGAAGAAAATTTCCGAACGTTGCTGACGCAAGGGGGATATTCACAAGGTGAGGAATCCACAGGCAGATATAGTATCTACCAGAAAAAGCGTTACCGAAGGTAAGTAACTTGTTCGTGTGCCTCATTCTCCTCCTCTAGAGGTTTTCAGTGTATTTCAACATGCTTCAAAATGCGGCTACCTCCTGCCACAGGTGCACCAAGCAGTTTCCTCCTACAGCACCTGCAGCTGAATGGCCGTGGCTCGCCCATTTTGCTATATATACCCATGGATTGCCCGTTGGGTATCCTTTTTACACACCTGCACCTCTCTTCGCTTCTGCGAGGTCTGGTCCTATATCTCAGTTTTTCAGGGAGCAGTTGAGTGCCTTGTACTCTACCCTGCCCTCGTTCTGCACGGTAGTGTTTTTTCTTAGCACATTTATAGTGCACTTCGGTGCCTTTTCCTGCATCTTTGGCAATGAGGGTTCCTAGCGTTCCGCTCCCTGGGGTGTACCTCCGCTTCTCGATGCTTTTTTCTTGGAGTTCCTGTACTAAACAGCCCCTCTCTTCTATAGGGGTGCATTTCCCCTCCGGGTCCGAGGTGTTGGTCTGGAGATCTGAGGTTCTTCTCAACAGCTATGCGTGTTCTTCTTCACAGTTCCTATTGGCACTTTCGGTGTCTGATGCCATTCCCTTCAGATGTCTTTTTAGGTCTCGCACCTGGCGACGCAGCGTGAAGCGCTGTCGCCAGCGAGACTTATTGTCGTCGACTTGGCTTTCAAGGGCTCTCTAGGGAGACAGGAGATGGGTACGCGCAGGCCGGACTGGAACTGTGAATGCGCGCGTTCACCACGTACAGTCACGCGCTGTGCACATCTCCTGTCTCCCTTAATGCGGGGAGGCACACAGGGAATAGCAACTCACTGGGCTGACTCAGGACTCCCCCGCTGCTCTCGAGGAATCACTGCTCACCGGGCTCTCTCTATCGTCAGCATGGCAGGTTCAGCAGCAGGCGGGGCTCTCCACGAGCACGGGAGCCCCCGCTGGCTCACACTCTCTCTTTTTCCAGCTTGTCTCACGGGCACAGGAGCGCGAGGTAGACTCCCGTCTGCTTCCGGTCTTCTTGCGGCCCTGCCCCCGTCCCAACACAGTTTGCCTGGCTTCCTGTCCGAGCCGGGATGCGGCGGTGATTTTCTCAATACAGCGGATGCGATACGGGGTAGGCTCCCGTTCCAAATGAAAGATAATAGCGGGGTGGGCACCCGCTTTTTCAACGAGCACCACTGCAAACTACAGCTTATCAACTCTGCAGGTACAGATCAACGCAGGGTTATTTTAAGCGACATTTGAAAATGTGTTTACTGCACTTTATTATTTTTTATGTCTGTGCCCTCTACCTCTCTCCCCGAGGCACTCCCAGGTCCAACCCATCTCTAGCTGCTCTTAGTTCTCACTGCCTCTTCTCACCTCATTTCTTTCCCATCTATCATTCTCTCTTTCTCCTCCTTTCTCAATTCCCATGTGTCTCTTCAATGCCTCTTACAGTGTCCTCCCTTTTCACCATCTTACTAGCAGGTCAACCACACTTGTTTATTTTTGCATTTAATATATTGTAATGTGCTGACTTAGCCTATCGCAAACCAGTTTGCAACTGGTTTGCAATTTTCTGTCACCTTTATTTCTTAAGCCACACATGCCTCAGTATTTCTAAGCAATTCTGATCATTACAACGCATGTTCTACAAAGGATGCAATTTGTTAAATCTCCATTCATTGATCTCGATCCTTCCGGAGTGACTACATACAGAATTAACAAAGCCTATGGCTCGTATTATAGGCTAATTCTCTCTCTATACAGTAGGAGTTTCTCATATGGCACATGATTACTTGTAACATTACAGCCCCCAGCATTCCGTTCATGTATGCACCTTCATATTTAATTTGGTTGAGGTGCCCCTCATGCAGTTGAATCTCTTCGTCCTCATTTGTATTATCATAATTTGTTGTACTGGAGTAAATCTCAAATGAACGTAAGACTGAATCCACAAGTCTGCGAATAGACTGGTCCTGGTTTCCCTCCTTGGTTCCCCCCTAAGTGCACTGCTTTCGAACTTAGCCCATTTTATGACTTCATTCATCCACCTGGCGTATAAGGGGCAATCCCTCGTCTTCCACGTTATTGCTATAGCCCTCTTCGCCATAATGTATTCTATGTCAATACATTTAGTTCAAGGTTTTTTGGGGTTAGACCTTTGGAAGAACTCCAGCAGACATCCCTCTAGTGTACATAGATTCGTACTTTCAAGGTGCTCACATATCTTCCCCCAATATCTATTTACATGGGAGCATCCACACACCATGTGAAACAAGCATTCACAATGCAATAGGTCTCGCATTATTAAAGTTTGAGCTATTGGCATTGTAATTGACAATGCCTTTTATTCATTTGTTTTTAAAACCTGCAATCGGTGCATAAACGCGCACTTTGAACGTATAGTCCTTGCTTACGATGATCAAGGCTGGCAGTAAAAGAGACTGCCAGCCTTGCTTCTCATAAGCATGGACTAGAAGTACAAAGTGCTTTTTTACGCACCGATGCAAATGAACAAAAGGCATTGTCATTTACAATTCCAATAGCTCAAACTTTAATAATGCGAGACCTATTGCATTGTAAATGCTTGTTTCCTTTGGGTTTTATCAAACAACATTGGTCCCCAACATTTAAAATTTTCGCACAAAATGAAATATAGACCGAGTCAATCTATATTTTTAGAAAGGCATGTCCAGCCGGACAGTGGTCTTTCAGAGATTTTTACTCAGGCGGTGGGGGTCGCGTAACTAATTCCGATAACGAACGAGACTCCTCCATGCTAACTAGTTACGCGACCCCCAGCGCCTTACAAAGCCCTTCTTTGCTGTTTATATCAACCCTTTGTACCTACTCTGTTAGTACTGGACACAGGCTTGTTGTCCACTCTGGCTGATTTCTGGAAGGTACTTCGTGTGATTTGAATACATGAATTCTGAGTAAAAATCTCTGAAAGACCACTGTCCGGCTGGACATGCCTTTCTAAAAATATAGATTGACTCGGTCTATATTTCATTTTGTGCGAAAATTTTCAATGTTGGGGACCAATGTTGTTTGATAAAAGTATGCTCCCCGAGGTCCCTGCTGACTAATTTTGGGGTCCCTTGTTGTTATTGAATTAATTGTTTCCTTTGGTTGTCACCCTAATCTATGTCTGCTGTGCCTGCGGGACAGCTCCTCTGATGCAGGTCATCCATGGTGCTGCGCCCTGCATCTCGGTCTCTCGTGGGTGAGTTATCCCCTTGGCCTTCAAATTCCCTTGTTGGGCAGTCCCCTACTCATCTTAGCGACACCACCTTGTTGTCACTGTGGCTGTCTTCTCTGTGCATGTTCTCGTTGTGGTCTGCCTCGGCGTGCTTCAGCGAGGTAATGTCCACCCGTCACCTTTTTGTGACTAGGTGTGCACTTGGCATATCTTTCATTCCCGCCTGTACTTCTGAGACGTTGCTCATTACCCGCCTCTTGCCCTTCACTTCCTGGATGCTGCCTCTCCAGTCTCCCTTGCGTGGGCTAGCCTGGTAGGCTCTGGTTACGTCTCTCCATGTTGTCCACTAGCTTTGGTTGGTGTCAACTTAGTGCACCATTGAGCATTGGGAGTAGTCCTCCTTCCTCCCTTCTTTATGAACTCTCTCTTCTGTTCTGAGATATGGCTAGATATGGCTAGTGCCGTTTCTACATCTCATACTCACACGGGTTTGGTGTTGCGCCATTCTGGCAGTCTTGTGATACCTTGTCTCCCGATGTCTTTTGCTCTTCCGAGCTGCTTGGTCTGCTGACTGACTGCCACAATAGAGCCCGAAATGCATTGGGACACATAAGCATTACTATCTACTTGTATTGGATGTAAGAACTTGAGAAAGACTTATGGTGACAGTCAAAGCAAAAGCCATGAAATCAATGGAATGCTGAACAATTGATGAACTTTTTGATGTATTAACAGTGATTAAATCAGTGAAATGAAGTAGACTCCTGCAGTCATTTGTGCGGTGCTCGGAGGTGCTCTACCTCACCACGGGGTAGCTTCGTAATAGACTTTGTATCATATACGCTGCTTGGACACGACAGCGATTCCTCCGCAGCACGCCACAGACCATTAATTGGAAGAAAACCGATTACCATCAGCAGTGCCAGCCCAAATCATTTTCTTTGTCTCTGCACCGCCACAGCTTTCCCGATAGTCCGTCACTCTGTTGCCGGCTCAGTGCTTCGGGCACTTTCTGTTGTTCTGTTGCACACCCACCTCCCCCTTGGGGTGTGGCTGTGGTATCTATTCTAAGTTAAGGAATCTGCGTCTAGATGTCTCTATCAGCTGTACGAGTTACTTACCTTCGGTAACGATGTCTCTGGTAGAGACGTTGTCTAGCCGCAGATTCCTTAACGCCCACCCATCCTCCCCGTTCTGCGAGGACCTTGCCAGGTGGGATTCTCCACTTTGCCTCCTTTCAGTTGGCATTGGTTTTCATCCAGGGTGCTCACATTGGTGCGACCCTTTCAAGAATTGCCATATGCAACTGCCTCCCTACAGGTGGCATATTTTCCTTTAGAGCTGTGCTTTTTGATTCACCTTCACCAGGAGATTCTTCTTCTCCTGTTGCCTTCCCTTACACCTGCCTTCTCCATCGACTCAAGGTTGTTGTCTCCTAAACAGTTGTCTTCTTGGGGATCAGCTGGGCTGTGCTTCATCCTTCCATTACTATAGGAGAAGTGTCATTCTTTTCATGCCTTCTTACAGTAGATTGTTTTTCTTCCTGTAATCCCGCCCTTGTTGGCCTGCACAGTTATACGTTGTAATAAGTCTGCCCTTTTGTCTGTCGAGATATTCTTCCCTTGTTACTCAGCCCCTGGGGAGGGTCCACGCTTCGCTTTGCGAGGTTGTTTCTCAGAGCGATGCTCTGCCTTTACTTCTTAGTTTGTATGTAGACAGTGTCTGATACTGTCTTTTATGATGGTGTTTTGCACCATCTGACTTCTTGATTTTATGGATTTTTTCCTCATTCGCACACTGTTCCCATACTTTTAACAGTTTTGTTGGTGGCTCCGTGTTGTGCCGCTGAAAAGTTTCTCCGAAGACAACTGCCGTCAGCGTGCCAGGAGGGACTTATATGACCTCGTTGACGTCCCGTCCGTGGACGACGTCAGGGCGGGGTCGTGTGGCGTCGTCTCCCGCCCAGTGGTGCTGCTGCAAAATGTTTCCGGATCCAGTCTGACGCCTGGGGATAATTCTAAGTTCAGGAATCTGTGGCTAGACAACATCTCTACCAGATACATCGCTACCAGCTGCACTCCTCACCCTCTGCAGTGATGGAACAGCACCAATCTTTTACAAGGAAGACCCTTTTTTGACCCATTTCCACATGTGACCATCATAAAAGACGCTACCCTCACTGGGTGAGAGGCTTGCTTCAAAAACGTGACTGTTCAGGTACATGGACGCCCCTTCAAAGGAGCCTTCACATCAGCTACCTGGAACTGCTGGCCAACCAGCTAGCACGCAGGTCTTTCCTCAAGGATGTTCAGCTCTAGGTAGTTCTCATTCGCACAGACATGACCATCTGCTATCTACAGAAGCAGGGCGGCACTCATTCCCCGCAGTTGTCTGCATTGGCTCGGGGCATTTGGTGGTGTGGGTAGGCAATGACTTTGCAGACCTGCTCTGCAAGATGCAGCAACAAGTCCAAGAGTTAGAACTCCACCCATAAGTCCTACTGCCTTACTTCCATTGTTTGGAGTTTCTTGACGTAGAGCTCTTTGCCAGCACCAAAAACACAAAACACCAAAGCTTGGCCACCAGATATCCACGCCCATAGTCCATGATCAATGCACTATATATAAATTGGTCAGGGATATTTGCCTACACTTTCCTGCCTCTTCGACTTCTTCAGTTCATGGCTTGGAGACTTTGGCAAATATACCTCACTCTCATCCTATTCGAACCACCTGAGCCAGACAGCCCTGGTTTGCCACTCTCATTGACCATTCTCTAGTGCCTCACGAGAAGCTGCCCATCCGGCCAGCCCTTCTCACTCTGAGCCAGGACACAATCGGACATCTGAATCCCAAGGAGCTAAATCTTCCGATTTGACATCTGAGGTCTTAGAATTTGGCTACCTCAACTTACCTCCAGAGTGTATGACTAGCCTCAAGGAGACCCGCAGGGCTTCAACATGAGCCTGCTATGCAGCTACATGAAAAGGTTTGTGCACTACTATAGTCCCAGGCATACAATTCCTCTCAAGACAGCAGTCCAAAATGTTGCCTATTACCTGCTTCACCTGGAAAAGTCAGGCATTGCTTATACTTCTATTAGACTTCACTTGGACACCTTTGCTGCCTACCTTCAGAACAGGGAAAACACTTCACTCTTTAGAGCCCCAGTCATTAAGGCATTCATTTAGGAACTGAAGAGTCAATCGACCCAGGGTACCGCCTGCCACTGCGTGGAATTTCAACATAGTTCTCACCAGACTTATGGGCCCTCCTTGTGAACCACTTCACTCATGCACTTTGCAATACCTTTCCTGGAAGGGAGCTTTCCTATGGAGCATCACCTCCCTCAGGTGTATGAGTGAACTTCCGACTAACCCTTCAAGAACCCTTCTTCCATGTTCACACCATCTGAAAGAAACAGGTTAGTGTTAGATTCCTTACCTTAGAATATCCCTAGGCGTCAGACTGGATCCGGAAAGTTTTCGTCAGCAGTACCCCTGCGCATTGGTAGGCGTTGTCTCCGCATCCGTCGTCGGCGTCGTGATCGCCGGGATGACGTTGTCGGAGTACTTAGACGCCGCCCACACGCGCTGACGTTAGTTCTTCTTTTTTCAGCGCTAGCAAGTGCAGATCCGGGAAGAGCAGTAATCTAGTCATTTTTTTACCTCTTTTGATCACTTTTCGAGTAGACCTTCGACTCGCGATGCCGTAGCGATGCCTGGTTTTAAACCTTGCGAGGCCTGTCACCGCCTGATGTTGGTGACCGACCCCCACCGTCGGTGCCTTTACTGCCTTGGGGCCGACCATGATGACAAGTCGTGCCCCGACTGCCAGGCCTTGACCTCGTGGGCTAGGCGGGAGCGGTCCCGTAAGCTACTCGAGATCCGGCAGTCGGCTCCGTGCCGCTCGAGGTCCCGGTCGAGGGACCAGTCGCGGAGCCGCAGTCATCGCCTCTCGTCGAGTCACCACCTCTCGTCGGGCTCCAAGTCCTTCGGTAAGTCAAGGCATGCGAAAAAGAAGTCGAAGAGGCGTCATCGCTCTTCGGACTACCCCCGACGCTCTTGTGACGCGGCCGGGTGTTCGGGCGACACCGCCTGCGTGGCTCCCTCTGAGCCACAAGCGCCGCATCCAGCTCCATACCCGCCGGTCCCTGGGCTGCACGCGTCGCTGGAGGAGATAAGTGCTTTCCTCACGGCCATGAGGTCGCACTTTCCTCCGTCGGAACCTGCCGAGGTGTCTTCGGGCCCCGCAGGTCTGACTGGAAGCCCTAGCGGGCCGTCGGGTGCTTCTGCGCCGTCGTCGACTCCGGTCCCGATGCCGCAAGGCTCCACAGGAACCCGGCCTGGATCCGGGTCGTCGCCAGTCGACCTCACGACTCCTCTGCTGGCGTCGACCCAGAGGGTGTCGCTCCCGGTGCCGTCTTCGGACGACGCCGGCCCCTGTTTCAGCACCGGTCCGGGTGCGACGCCGGAGTGGCGCCACTCGGCGCCGTCTCCGACGCCGATGGGTGAGCAATTCACCTACGACCCGGCTCCAGCCTTTTTGCCTGTTTACCAGCAGGAAAGCTCCCCGGAGCCTCTACTGCTGTTTAACGAGGCCCTCACTGATGTTCTGATGGGCACCTGGTCCAAGCCCTCTACAGGCCTCCCTGTGGATCGGAACGTGGCCCGATGCCACCACCCGCTCCGCGTGACCCCTGCTTTCTGTCCGTTCACTCCACCCCTGAGAGCCTGGTGATCAAGGCCTCTTCGTCCCAGACCGCCTTCCCGACCGCTCCTCCGGATCAGGAATCCAAAAGGTATGCTCAGTTTGGAAAGAAAATGTTCTCCTCTCTGAGTTTGGGGCTGCGGTCTGTGAACACCGCCTGCCTTTTGGGCCATTACACCCCTCTCTGTGGGATACGGTTGCGGATGTGCTGCCACAGTGTCCGGAGGAGGCTGAGGGGCGGGATGCAGCACGGTGCTCAATTAGATGTGGACTTGACACCACGGACTCGCTGGGTAGAGCGATTTCCACGACGGTGGCGATTCGTCGCCATGCCTGGCTGAGGTCTGCCAACTTCACGGGGGATATCCAGGCCATGCTCATGGACATGCCCTTCGATGGTCGTTGCCTTTTTGGCGACAAAGTGGACAGTGCGTTTTAAGGACTCCAGGGCTGCGGCCAAGTCCTTGGGCCTCGGCAAGCACCTTTCCGCTTTTCTCTCCTTTCGTGTCCAAGGAAGGGGCACCACCACACGTCCAGCCAGCCACAGGCCGCAGAACCAGTCTCAACATGGTCACGGACGTGGTTACCGTCTTGGCGGTGCCGGGGGACAACGGCAGGGTCAGTCCACATCCGCTCCCGCAGCATCTGCCTCTAAGCCTTCCTAGTCCGGCATTTCAGGCCCCTTCGATACCAGTGGGGGGCAGGGTTTGCCATCACCTCCTCCACTGGCGCAACATCACGTCGGACAGGTGGGTGCTGCAAATCGTCCGGAGAGGCTCCTCCCTCCCCTTTGAGGCGACCCCTCCAGCCATGTCACCGCAGTACAACCGCATGTCGGGGGATCACTTCCAACTTCTGCAGGAGGAAGTTACGGCCCTCTTTGCCAAGGGGGCCGTCGAGCACGTTCCTGGGCCAGTAGTAGAACGTGGTTGCTATTTCCACTACTTTCTGGTACCCAAGAAGGGCAAAGGAGGCCTATGCCCGATCTTGGATCTACGGAACGTCAACGGCTTCCTCCGGAAGGAGAAGTTCAAGATGCTGACTTTGGCTCAGGTCCTAGCTGCCCTGGACCCGGGAGACTGGATGGTGGTGTTGGATTTGCAGGACGCATATTTCCACATCCCCGTCCTGCAGGCCCACCTGCGCTACCTGCGGTTCACGGTAGGCCACGAGCATTTTCAGTTTACCGTGCTCCCCTTCGGCCTTACCAGCACCCCTCGGGTGTTCACAAAAGTGATGGCGGTGGTCGCAGCTCTTCTGCGCAGATCAGGGGTTTCAGTTTTCCCCTATCTCGACGATTGGTTGTTGAAGGCGGGCTCGCCCCAAACAGTCGTCGACCACCTCCAGACTACGGCCGACCTCCTGCACTCGCTGGGGTTCTACATCAACGTGCCAAAGTCACACCTATGCCTCTCTCAGAAGCTCCTTTTCATCGGAGCAGTTCTGGACTCTGCGCAGTTTCAGGTTTATTCCGCCGAACAACGGGTTCAGTATATTCAGGCTCTGATTCCTATCTTTCAGCCTTTATCCCGAGTTTCGGTTAGGTTGACGCTGTGGCTCCTGGGGCTGATGGCCTTCTGTATCCTTCTGATGCATCATGCCACGTGGCGGATGCGGGCTCTGCAGTGGGACCTGAAGTTTCAGTGGGTACAGCATCAGGGCAACCTGTCCGACCACGTCCCGATCTCGGAGGGCACTGCGAGTCAGTTGTAGTGGTGGCTCACGAAACGCGATTGGGTCAGTGGCAAATCCCTCTTCCTACCCCAACTGGAGCGCGTAGTGGGGACAGATGCGTCCCTCCTGGGATGGGGAGCCACATGGAAGAGGGGGAGATCAGAGGCTTCTGATCTCCGGCGGATTCCCGGCTCCATTTCAACCTTCTGGAGCTGCGGGCGATCTGGCTTGCACTGAAGGCATTCCTTCCCTCTGTCGGGGAAGTGTAGTGCAGGTGTTCACGGACAACACCAACACCATGTGGTACTGCAACAAACAAGGCGGGGTGGGGACGTGGACCCTTTGTCAGGAGGCTCTGCGCCTCTTGCAATGACTGCAACACCAGGGCGTCACCCTGGTGGTTTAACACCTGGCAGGTTCTCTGAACGCCAGGGCGGACGAACTCAGCCGCCGGTGCACGATGGATCACGAATGGTGTCTGAACTCTGGCGTGGCGCAAGGTCTCTTTCAGCAGTGGGGAGAGCCTTGGTTAGATCTATTCGCCACTGAAGAGAACGCGCAATGTCATCAGTTCTGCGCCTTGGAATTTCCAAGGCGGCACTCGCTCTGCGGCGCTTTTCGTCGTGAGTGGAGCTGCGGTCTGTTGTACTCCTTTCCGCCTATACCACTTCTGCCCAGAGTGCTGAAGAAGATCAAGTGAGACCGGGCCCAAGTCATCCTTGTGGCTCCGGACTGGGCACAAAGATACTGGTATCCTGAGCTACTCAGCATGTCAGTCGATCCCCCGATTCGTCTGCCTCTTCAGGAGGACCTTCTGTCGCAGCAGCAGGGGACGGTCCTCCACCCGAACATGGCTTCTTTGGCAGTTCCATTTTCCAGGACTTTCTGGTGTGATCTTGGTTTGCAGGCCCACCACCGGGGTTGGTATTGCTGGAGTATCTGTTCTATGGTAAGGAATCTAACGTGTTTCTTTCAGATGCACAAGTTGCCTTTGCTCTGCCTCTTCTCCTTGGGGTCTCTAGGTTACTCTTCTCCTTCGGTGCACCTCTTCCTGGCCTTGGGCGGAGGTTTGTTGCCTTGTATGCGCATGGGGTGATTGGCCTCCTTTCACCTTGCCTTGCTTCCTCTGCTGGGTGAGGGACAGGCTGCCTCTTCTTTCTTTTTTATGCATCCCCTTTGGGGTTGGTGGTCTTATGCTGGCGGGGGTTCCTCTTGATTGGGGGGATGGGGGCCCTCGTCCTGTCTTGGGTCTCGGCCCCTGTGGGACCCTCTGTTATGGCCAGGCGGGTGGGGTCCTCTCGCAGACCCTCCTTCCTCTTGGGTATGGCTAGGGTATCTACTCTGCGTGAAGGAATCTGCGGCTAGTAGTCTCTATCAAATGTACGAGTTACTTACCTTCGGTAACGATGTATCTGGTAGAGACGATTCTAGCCACAGATTCCTTCACGGCCCTCCCTTCCCTTTCTGCGAGGACTTTTGGCTTGGTCTTTTGCACTTGCCTCCCTGTGGGTGGCTGTGTCTTCTATGAGTGCATTCTTTCCCTCCTTCTGGCAGGATGTTCGTCCTGTTTAATTGTTCCTTTCCTTCCGGGACGTTGGAGGATAGGTCTGTGGGTGCTTCTGTGCCCTTATGCTCTGGTTGCTCCAGGTTGGGGCCTCACTTCCACCCTGCCCCTTCCCTCCCTCCCTCCCTCCCTCCCCCCTTTATTACTGGGGTTCCGGGCCCTCTGCTGTCCTCTACGTTGGGGTCTTTTGGCTGTGCCTCTGCCCTTTGTTCCTTGTGGGGGTTGTCACACTCTGTGATGGGGCTGTCTTGGAATTTTGTCGTTCTTTGTCTGTCCCGGACTGGTTCCCCTTCGTTGCTTTTGGTTTGAGTTGTAGTCCTGCCGCATGTTGCCATGACACTTTTACATATGTCCTTTGTCTCCAGGGGGGGGTTATCTCTGTACTGGCAGGGTTCCTGCTCAGGGCTGGGACCTGTTCTTTATTCTTTTTCTCCCTTTGGGTACTGCTGTGCCTGGGACTGCTCTGTATGGTGTTCCTCACCATTCCTTTTCTGTTCTTCGCACACTGTTCCTATACTCTTACAGTTTTGTCTGATGGCTCCGCGTTTTGGCGCAGAAAAGTTCTCTGAAGAAAACTGATTTAGGCGCGCCAGGGTGGGGCTTATGTGACCTCGCTGACGTCACGTATGCGGACAACGCCTGGGTGGAGTCGTGTGATGCTGTCCCCCTGGTGCGCAGGGATGCTGCGCAAAAGATTTTCCGGATCCAGTCTCACACCTGGGGATAATTCTACGTGAAGGAATCTGCGGCTAGAATGGTCTCTACCAGATACATCGTTACCGAAGGTAAGTAACTCGTACTTTAATAAAAGGTGGTAAATAGCAAAAGTTGCTTTAAAATGGTAAATTATCACCCTGATGGTGCTTTGTTTTAATGCTAAAAAGTTTCCTCTGTCTTTTCAGGGTTTTCTGTTAATGCCTCATCTGAGCGGCTCAACATGGGGGAAATTGAGACACTGGAAGAACGTTAAGAAAGTACATGCCTGCCCAGCTCAGCCCAGTTCTGTTAACCATGAATTTCTCAAATATATGGCTGCAACTATTTTTTACTCCACCGTTGAGTCTATACATTTAGTACCTTTACGAAGAACTCCTTGGTGCTTTCTTTTATCTGCTTTGGTATCAAGACAATTGTATGTGTACTTCAAACAGACTCAACGGGGCTGGAAATACCACTAAGACAGCAATTTTGCACAAGAACTTATCTATGGCACCAACTAACTTGGACGTGCTATCTCTTGGCATGTCCTGGCCAACAGCAACATTCAAGTATTGAAAGAAAAAATGGTTAACAGACATTCATCACAATACCACATGGACCCTTAAAAGGCAAAACTGTTGCTGGGTGACTGGGATGCTTGCTCTCCTGGATTCAGGAGCTCCATTTGATAAGCTGTGTTAATGGGAGTCCGAGGTTGGGGCAAATGTTATGGGACTTGGAAGGTGAATTGAGGGGGAATAGAGGAGTGCAGATCTTGCCACCAGATTGTTCCCTTTGATTAGTAAAGAAAAGTCCTTTTTCAGGGTCCTCCTGCTCCAGCCGCCTTGCAGAGATTGCAATAGCTTTCACAGCAAAGGAAGGATATTCCCTTAGTGCTGTTCCTTTCTTTCTCTCCCCATTAGTCTCGTTCAAGAGGCTGATATTTTCAAATTTTTATTTTATTTAGTTTGGACAAGAGATCTATGCTACCATTCTTACGGCCTCCACTCCCTTTCACTCCTTATGCAGGTACCCGCCAATTCCGTTCCATTGTGGGAATGGGAGTGTAAGTTTTACCTGGCTTTAAAGAAAGGGAGCTTTCCCAGTGGCCGGTCGTGGAGTGAGCTGGGGACTTTGCTTCTCACATTTGAGATGCCCTTACTCTTTCAAATGCTTTACTTGTACAAATAGAAGATGTATATATAAAAATCCACCAAACTAATTTATCACTTACTTCCCCCCAGAACAGTTTGACAAATGCACTTAATCAGTTCAGACAATCTCCTGCATCACATTCATTCTTATGACCATGCCATACCACACATGCATTCTATCTTAAACAAAAATTAAACACATCTGCTCCTACCTTTCAGCCCTTTAACACTTCTCCTTCACTCTGATGCATAGTCTCTTCTTTCTTAATGATAAGCACTCAGATCATCGTTCCCTCTTCACTCTCGCCTTCTCTCTACATTCCTCCCTTCCTCTGTACTTGCCTTTCGCACAGTCGATCTCTTCATAAAGTTCTCTTTTTTCTCGTCCTTTCACTTTAATGACCTCTGCTCTTTCTGCTCTCCCCTGTTCTTTACACTGACCCATCATCTATGCACTTTCTTTGACTTGCCATTTCTTGTCAATTCTCCTCCTCCCTTTAGTCATCAGTTGCTTTTGCCCACTGCTCTTCAGCCACTCTTCTTTTCTGTATTCACCACTTCTTTTGGTCAAATTGCCCCTTTACCCTTCCTTTACATTTCCCCCTATTTTTCGGTCTTGGTATACACCTCTCTGGATCCACTTTGTTCCCATTTACCATCTCCCTCTAATTTTTTTCTCTAGGTACCTACTGTCATCTTTTTTCCTGTTTATCTAGTTTTTCTTCGAGTATCCCTTTTGCGCAATCTGTCTCATCAAATTAGAAAAATGAGGGCATCCCAGAGTGTTACGCACAGCTGTATGCTACATCTATTTTATTATATATGTATATTTTTAGGGGGCATTAAGGTGGGACAGCCCTTCCTTTCCCTCCGACATGTACAGAAACTGTACAGAGAGTGCAAACATGTATATAGTTTTTTTGACTCGTTTGCAAGGGGAAAAGGGTGGAGTAATGTCCTTTCTCCATGCAGCTCCTGTGAATTCCATAGGAAGGGTGAAGGGGCGGAAGAGAATTGTTCTAATGTTTACAAAATGTACAACACCTCAAAATATTTGCCAGTTTAGAAAACAATATCAGCCCTGGAATAAATACTGGTTGTATTAAATTTGAGTGGCCTTTTCATGCTCCATTTTACTTAAAGTAGAAAGTAAGTCTATATACAGGAAAACAGTGACTTATTGCTATACAGTGCTGTGTGCTTTTTCAGGGCCCAATATTGTGCAAAAACATGTGGAAGAGAGGACCTGCAGTTATATTGCAATATCACCTAGACCCAAAGATGCAGGATCCTAGGCAGAGTTTACCCATTTTTTTCTGACCAGACGACACGCCTGGACAGCCTGATTGATGAGTTGTCCTCCTGATGGGCACGACTGACTTTTGTCATTGTACAGAAGAAAACTATTGGCAGAGCTCAACCCAAATCAGTGATCCTTCCACATGGGTGGCCTCTCTTCAAGTCACTTTATTTTTTTTCTCTGATTAACCCCTTTGGTGCTCAGGACAGCCCCCGCTCTATTTCGCCCGCACAACGCGAAAAGTCGGCCAGCACGGAAGGGGTTAATAAAGATGAGCCTATTTGCAGGCCCAAATCCGTAAGTGCAATTTCTTTTCATATATTTTCCTGAGAGCTTTATCTTTTTATGCATTCTATAAAAAAATGCTTTTCTGGAATATATAAACTAGGGTGGTAGAATTTTTAATCCCCAGCAGTATTTCCTGCAGTTTCTGATGGGTACTTCAAACCGTTGATTCCTCATCTTGTGAATATTCCCTAGGTATTATACTGGATCTGTAAATACTCTAAAGCAGTACACATGCTTGCCGGTAGGTGATGCTGTGGAGTTTCACACAAACTTTGTTCCCTTCTGGAGATGACAGAGCCACAAATAAGCGCCACCAATGTACCCTGATGTCTGTTCCTTTCTTTACTGACCTTCAGATGCGGATCTGGAGCTCTACTTCTTTTGTCTCTAAAGAGATTTTTTCCTAAAATTATTCTAGTATATTTTTCTAGTGTGCAAGAGAAATATGCCCTCCTAAGACGACTCCGGCTCCTGTGCCTGGTGGCCTCCGGCATCCTGCTAGTGCAACATGCCAGATGACATATGCGGGCTCTGCTGTGGGACCTGAAGTTCGAGTGGGCGCAGCATCAGAACAACCTGTCCGAACATGTCCAGATCTCGGAGGGCACTGCACGGCAATTGCAGTGGTGGCTCACGAATCGCGATTAGGTCAATGGCAGATCCCTCTCCCTTCTCCAACGGAGCACACAGTGGTGACTGATGCGTCCCTCCTAGGATGGGATGGCCACTTGGGAGAGGCGGAGATCAGAGGTCTCTGGTCTCTGGCAGAGTCCCGACTCCATATCAACCTTTTGGAGCTTCGGGCGATCCGACTTGCACTGAAAGCATTCCTTCCCTCTGTCCGGGGAAGTGTGGTGCAGGTGTTAACGGACAACACCACCGCCATGTGGTATTGCAACAAACAGGGCGGCGTGGGGTCCTGGACCCTATATCAGGAGGCTCTGCGCCTCTGGACATGGCTGGAACGCCAAGGCAGTATCTTGGTGGTTAAACACCTGGCAGGTTCTCTGAACGCCTAGGGCGGACGAACTCCGCCGCTGGTGCTTGATGGATCACAATTGGCATCTGAACTCGGACATGGCACAATGTCTCTTTCAGCAGAGGGTAGAGCCTTGGTTAGATCTATCCGCCACCGAAGAGATCGCGCAATGTCATCAGTTCTCTGCGTTGGAATTTCCAAGTCGGCACTCGCTCAGCGACTCTTTTCGTCGCCAGTGGAGTTGCAGTCTATTGTACGCCTATACTAATTCTTCCCAGAGTGCTGAAAAAGATTCGGCGCGACCGGGCCCAAGTCATTCTGTTGGCTCTGGATTGGGCACAAAGGTACTGGTATCCCGAGCTACTCAACATGGCGATCGATCCCCTGATCCTACTGCCTCTTCAAGAGGATCTTCTGTCGCAGCAGCAGGGTACGGTCCTCCACCCGAACCTGTTCAGCCTCCACCTCCATGCGTGGAGAATGAGCGGCGACAGTTGACAGCTTTCGATCTTCCTCCCGAAGTCTGTGATGTCATTCTGGCAGCCAGGCGTCCCCCCACGAAAACGGTATACGCCTGCCGGGGGAACAAGTTTGTGGCATGGTGCACCGCAAAGTCTGTGCATCCCCTTTCTGCCCCTCTTTCCAAAGTTGTTCTGTTCCTTCTTTCCTTGGCCCAGCAGGGCTCCGCTCTGGGCACTGTCAAAGGTTATCTTTCTGCCATCTCCACCTTTCTACGGCTTCCAGATCAGCCTACTCTTTTTAAGTCCCCGGTTGTTAACCGTTTTCTGAAAGGCATTACTCACACATTTCCTCGCGCGCTGTTCATCATGCCTCAATGGGACTTAAACCTTGTCTTGACCTATCTGATGTGCGCTCCCTTCGAGCCCCTTCATAACTGTCCTTCTTACTCTCAAGACGACTTTCCTGATGGCCATCACCTCTGCTAGAAGAGTGAGTGAGCTCCAGGCTCTTTCTTCCAAACCTCCTTTCCTTTCTGTTCATCCGGACAAGGTGGTTTTAAAGACCAGTCCTTCTTTTTTGCCAAAGGTTGTCACGCCCTTCCACATCGGGCAGACCATCACTTTGCCCACCTTCTTTCCGCATCTTTCAAAAGAGGAAGAGAAGCTCCACCGTCTGGACCCAAAACATGCGCTCTCATTTTATCTGAAGCGCACACAACAGTTCCAGATGGATGACCAGCTCTTTGTTGGCTATGTGGGCGCCAAAAAAGGTGGGGCCGTGCACAAACGGGCCATCTCTCAGTGGGTCGTTCTCTGCATCAAGGCCTGTTACTCGTTGGCTAAGAAGGAGCCTCCTGTGGGCTGCGTGCCCATTCTACCAGGGCAACAGCAGACACTACTACCTAGGGACGCGGCTTTCCTTTGCAGGACATTTGTCAGGCAGCAACGTGGGCCTCTCTGCACACGTTTACCAAGCATTACTGCCTTGACAGTCAAGTCCAGAGAGACGGCTTCTTTGGCCATTTGTTCTCCGTGACTTTCTGGTGTAATCTTGTTCGCAGACCCACCACCGGAGTTGGTATTGCTGGGGTACCTATTCTAAGATAACCAATTTATCACTAATGTGTCTCCTTCAGATGCACAAGTTACTACTTGTGTAACAATATATCTGTATGAGCCCTTAGTTAGTGATAGATTCCTTACCGCCCCACCCATCCTCCCCGTTCTGCGACCTGATTTCTAGGATTAAGGGCATCCCTTTCAGGCCCCTAATTTCTTGGCACCAGTGGTCAGTTTCTTGCATGGCTCTGCGTTCCTGGTGCGGAAAGTCATGTGCAGAACTGATGTCAGCGCACATGGGTGGCGCCTAAGTAATCTCGGGGCTTACAACGCCAGCCACGGACGCCAAGCCGCACGACGCCACCTGCTGACGCGCAGAGGTAATGCTAGCGAAAACTTTCTGGGTCCAGTCTGACACCTGGGGATATTCTAAGGTAAGGAATCTATCACTAACTAATGTCTCTTACAGATGTATCGTTACACAAGTAAGTAACTTGTGCTTTGAAACTTGTAGGGCTGTTGCAAACAAATGAATGTGACTGATTCCTCATGAGGTTTGCCTCTAGTGTTTGAGGTTTAACATCAATCCGAAAACCTGCGATGACTGTGCTCAAGTGAATCTGAAGGCCATAGGAGATTGTAAAGTTTTACTTTGCAAAACACAGCAAGACTTTACTCCTTCAGAGAAGGATCCAGGACTAGTCTTCGGTCTTTTAGGACCTTTTTTCAAAATTTCTACTCTGAGTGTGCAAAGGAAATTGTCATCCCCTAAAACATTGTTCAAGCCGTATGGGGACCATCGCACACAGAAGTCTGTCGGCTCCTCACTAAGTACGCTTATGGTGCCTGTGGTGGGAGCTCTATTCCTGGACCTATGAAACTGTTCACAGATGAATCGGAAGGCCATGCCAGACCACGAGGCGTAGCTGTATGCCACCAAACATTGGAAAACTCCATGCAGTGATGAAAGTCGAAAGCAAGGTCCTGTTCCCCGGTGGTTCCTGTGGCGGATATTGATCGCGGTCCTAGTTTTCGGGTAAGTTGAACAAGTAACTTGCACAAAGAAGTAAAAGTGAGAATCTGCCCCTTACAGACATTATTGATCTGCAGAGAAGATACAAGAGTGTTAACATTCTGCACCATCTTGCTTCTGGGATCGTGAGGAGACCATTCTGAGTCCGGTCCTGATGCGCCCCCACCTTTCCATGTCCATTGGTGACATTACAGCAATTTGAGAACTAAAGGGAGGCAATGCTGCCCATTTATGGCATGTGTGGCTCCCTCTGGCATGTCTCTGAGCCCAAGGTTCTGTGTGACTCTCCAGATGGACTACCACCGGTGGGTTTGCTAGCTGTGCCCCTCGACCCTCTTCGGGGCCTGCAACATCTTTGATGCCGAATTTAGTTCCAGCGTGACAATCTACGGTGGATCCTTCAATGCCGGAGGAGGATCCACTACCTATAGTGCTTTCTGACTCCAAGCAAACCAAGCCTCGACCTGAGCAAAGACCACACACTGTTGCCACTGTGGCATTGCCAATTCGCAAGTCTTCTGACAGACACTACATCAGATTTGCAGCTCCGATTCAGACCAAATTCAGACTTGTGGCAATCACAGAGACATGTGTCCTACAATATGAGAAGAGCTGATAAAAAAATGAGGTTTGGGATGCCAATTTCCTGAACACCTTCACAGACTCTTGATTAGTCTCCCCTCCTAGTCCAACCACCGAGGGAAGAGCATCATTTGCGGAAGTGATGTAAACGAGATGAAGCGGTCCTTGACCTACATCTCCCAAGTATGGAGGTTAACACAAACATTCTTAAGAAGGTCCTTCAGCCTGTAGCAACACAAAAAGATGATGGACTTAATGCTGAACATTGTCAATCATTCACTGCCAGTACCGAGACCTGGGCCTAAATCCATTGTATTTTTTGCTCATCATGCCATTCCAGTTGAACCCAGCCATATGTAAACCAGTCTTGGCCAGGGCATCCCTGGAGAGAACACGAGCATCCTGGACAGGTTTCCGGGTGTCAACCTTCACACTTAGGGAGACCATAGCAACACAATAAGGTTATGGACAGAATGCTGAACACTGTCAACATCCACGCCAAGTACAGAGATCTTGGCTTAAATCTGCATTTTTTTGCTCACCATGCCATTCCAGTCTGGAGCCAGTTAAAAGCAATTCAGTCTTGACCCTGCTCCCCATGGGAACAGGTCATCCCAAACTGTTATGCCAGGTCCTCCCTGGACAGGAAACAAGCATCCTGGGTTCCAGGTTTCACCCCTCATCAGCTAAGCCTGACCAGCTTGACCAGGCAACTACTGAACCTCTTCTGTCATTTAATGAAGCCCTTACTAATATGATTTTAGGTAGTAGGGCAAAACCATTTCCTGGCCCTTGGGTCAATAGACAGGTCGCTTGTGTCCACAAACGGGAAGCCCTGACTTACTTTTGCAGCACCCAACTCCAAATAACTTGGTGGTGCAGATGTCCACAAACAAAGTCAACCTTAACCCTTTTCCTACAACTCTACAGCATGAATGCCTGTATGATCTCGATATGGGACTGTGACTTTGACGAACAAGGGTGTACTATACCACCTTACAACTTATTATCTTGAACCATTACCCGACATGGTGCTTATTTGACACTTCTTCATTCAGTTCAACATTAACATTTCATTAACAACCCAACCCTGATGTCCTCAAGAATGAAACACATTGGCTGGGATGATGTGCTATTGTTACAATGAATAAACTTCAATAAAATGGATTGACACTCACTCACAAGACTCCGGATGAATTTGATTGGATATTTATTCTTAAACATTTGATAATGGAGCATTGCTAGGAAGCTTGTTGTACTGCTGTGAATTGAGCGAAATTGATTATATATAATTATATGGTCCTTTTCATTTTTGTTGATTTTCAATGTTCCTACAACCCCTGCAGAATGCGAATACAAGCATAAGGAGCTGTGCAGCAAACACATTTTCCTCCACTAGTATTGCCCTCCGTTCAGTAAACGCCACTTTCATCCATGGGTGCTATACTCATGTGCAATGGGAAATGGCCAGTCAAGTCTTACTGGCAGGCACTAATAACTTACAAGAGTCTTTAGCACAAACTCTTCAGGACTGCCAGGATGCAGCTAAATATGTTCTCGGGTCTGGCCTAGACATAACACATTGCTTGGGTCGTACAATTGACCTGAAAGTGATGCTTCAGCACCATTCTGGGATAAGGTCTATGGGCTTCTGTGGATATCCAGTCATCCTTGATGGATGTGCTATTTGACAGCTCTCTCCTCCTCAGTGAGAAAGCAGAATCGGCCCACAAAGAGAGTTGCACCACAGCTCATTGTTTGGGTCTCTGCAGACCAGTCAGGCAGTTTCTCCAACAGTTTTGTCCCTTTCATGTTTATGCTAGGGGTATGACACATAGACTCCGCAGCCAATGCTACAAGCTTCTCAATCCTCTCGACGTTGAGGACGTAGCTCCCATACAGCATCAGGATATCGGGGTCAATGCACAGCTCCTCCCCAGCCACTGCAACTTCAAAACCACTTAACTGTGCCTTTCTGGCACACCACCACCCTGTAGAAGACTGAATCTGTCATTTCCTCCTTGGATGGCAAGACATTACTTGCGACAAATGGGTTCTCCCAATTGTACCAGAGGGCTACGCTTTTCCATTTCCTTCATTTCCCGCAGCACCTTCCGATCGGGGTCGCGGGTATCTGAAATGCAGTGCTCTGGACTCGGGCTGCAGTGGCTCTTCAGGCCACGAACAGGCGCGGCATCACATTTTTTTTTCAGCCGCAACGATGTGTTTGGTTTTTTAAACCCACTGAGAGCTAGCAGCGGGAAAACGGCACTGGAAAGGCGCTGCATGGATTTTTAAGTCTTACTGTTGCAGAACCACCTCCAAGAGTCCAGAACTGGGATTGGCACCATTTGGTAGGTCAGAACTTCCAGCAATGGAGTTCAGGGATGTTGTAAGTGAAGGTTTTGATGGCCCTGAGACTTCTTGATAGGAGGCAAACACACACAAGGCCTTGGGGAATCTTGTCAAGCAGGATACATAACAATAAAGTCCAGTCTTTGCCCTCTCCAAGGCAGATGCAGCCACTCCCGGCCAACCCAGCAAAGTTCCACAGTAAAGGGGTAGTACTTCTTCTGACAGAACTCCAGCTCTTCCTTTTGGCAGCATCTCCTCTTGATCCAGAAGTGTTCTAAAAGTCTGGGGTTATAGGTCCAAAATGTATACCCCTTTTGGTCTTTGAATTAGGCATACTTGAAGGATTGTCTTTGTAGTGCACATATCCTGCATTGCCCTGTCTTGGCTCCAGACATTCTACAGGAGGGTGGAGACTGCATTGTGAGATGTCAGGCACAGCCCTATTCATTTGTCAGTAGCAACTTCTCCCACCACTCTAGCTCAGGAAGGCCCATCGGCCTGCTGATGGACAATCAGGATATGCAGGGCACACCTCCGCTCCTTTTGTGTGACTGTCTATAGTAAATGCACTAATAGCCCAACTGTCAGTCTAAACCAGACGTTGATTCCACAGGCAGACAGAGGCTCAGGATGCTAAAACAAGAAAAAGCCCATATTGTTTAAAAGTGGCATTTTCAAACACACAATGTAAAATCCACCTGCACTAAAAGATGTTTTTAAATGTTGAGCTCAGAGAGCCCAATCTCCAAATCTCTAGCTCTTGTCAATTGAAAGTTACACTTGTAAGATGGTACAAGGCAGCTCCAATGATATCCTATGGGAGAGCTAGTCCTTCCAATAGTGGAAAAAGAAACTGACTGTATTTCACTATCAGGACATGTAAAACACACCAGTACTTGTCCTACCTTTCACATAAACTGCACCCTGCCTATGGGGGTACCTTGGGCTTACCTAAGGGGTGCCTTCCATGTGGTAAAAGGAAAGGTTTGGGCCAGGCAAGTGGGTGCACTTGCCAGGTTGACATGGCAGTTTTAAATGTCCCTTCCAGACACTGCAGTAGCAGGCTTGAGACATCTTTACATGGCTACTTATGTGGGTGGTTCAGCCAGTGCTGCGGGCCCACTAGTAGTACTTGATTTACAGGAACTGGGCACACACAGTGCCCTTTACTAGAGAATCACCAGTAAATCAAATATGAAAATCCTGGATAGCCAATCATAATCACAATTTACACAGGGAGCACTTGCACTTTAGTACTGATCAGCAGTGGTAAAGGGCCCAGAGTACTACACAAACGAGCAGAAACGAAGTTCGGCACACCGTCCAAAGTACAGGAGGTAGAGGCAAAAGTACAGCTGAAACCACTCCAAGGATGCCCGGGCTAACTGGGTATTACCAGCTTTAGTGAACTGAACATCGTTAGCCTTCACTATCATTGGACCACAGTCATACCTGGCTCCTTTGTAGTGCTCTTGTTTATCGCAACCATCCTGGATATGGTGCGGTTTCGTGCCTTTCCCCAGAGCAGAAAGTTCAGGACATCTGAAAGAGACACGTTAGTGATAGATTCCTTACCTTAGAATATCTCCAGGTGTCAAACTGGATCTGGAAAGTTTTGCTTAGCAGAACCCCTGCACATCAGTAGGTGGCGTCCTGCGGCTCCGCATCCATCACTGGTGTCTTAAGCACAGAGCTGACGTCACGGAGAGTACTTAGGCGCCACCCATGCGCGCTGACGTCCGTTCTTTCTTTTTCCGCGCTAGCAATCGCAGATCCGGATTGAGCACGTACCTTAGTCACTTTTTGACTACTATTTGAGACTTGTGTCTCCCCCTTTTTTCTCCTGATGCACGTAGGGATGCCTGGCTTTAAGTCCTATGGGGCCTGCCGCCGTAATATGTCGGTGGCGGACCCCCACGATGTTTGCCTCTACTGCCTGGAGACTGATCATGACTCCCGGGACTGTTGAGCCATGGCCCCGAAAGCCTTGAGGGAGTGGTGCCGGAAATTGCTGGAGGTCTAGCATTTGTCACACCGCCGCTGACTCCTCAACAGGTGCAAGAGTTTCTTGCTGCCATGGACTGCCTTTTGAGGCCTCGGGCTCCTGTCGGCGCGCCTTCAGGCCCTTCGGTCCCGTGTCCAGATCCTGTTAGCTCTGGCAGCCGATCCAGCCTCGGTGCCACAGGATCCTACGCCGTTGGCCGCACTGGGTGCAGTTCATTCCGCCCTTGCCCCGGTTCCAGGACCATTTTGTTCCGACCTGGGATCCGCATTGGGAGGCGGTGCCGGTCCGACCCGGGCCTGCGCCAGCGCCGTTCTCGGCGCAGTTTCCGATGCAGTTTGTCCTTGCTCCGGCCCTGCTGCTGCGACCGGCCCCTCCTGTGCCGGAGGTGGAGAAGGACTGGAAAGGATCAGAGTAACCCCTTGCCCGGCAGTGTGACTCAGAGCAGGATTGGGTGGATGACCTGGAAGACGCCGGCGACCTCGATGTCTCTTCTGACCCGGGGTTTGCCTCTCCTCCACCTGCGATGGAGGAGGGCGCTTCCTACACATTGGTGCTCCGTCTGGCTGCTGAGGCCCTCAACCTCGACCTCCCCACAGTGGCCCTTAAAACCAACCTCCTCACTAAGGTGCTCCAGATGGCGTCTACTTCGTCGCAGACGTTGCTTCCCTTTAATGACGCCCTTACTGAAGTCCTCTTGGGCACTTGGTTGCGGCCTGCCACGGGGGCTCCTGTGGATAAAAACATCACCAGACACCAGCGCCTGGTGACTCTGCCTTTCTGACCACCCATCCCACGCCTGAGAGTATGGTCATCCAGGCCGCGACATCGCAGAGTGCCTTTCCCACAGCTCCGCCGGATAAGGACTCCAAGAAACTAGAACAGTTTGGTAAGCAGCTTGGGGCTGCGGTTGGTGAACACCAGCTGCTTGTTGGGCCGCTACTCTCACGCAGTGTGGGATACCGTTGCTCAGGTGTTGCCTCCGTGTCCTGACAAAGTCCAGGCTGTCTTTCTCAGGTGATTGCTGAAGAAAAAGATGCAGCTAAGTTTGCCATTCGGTGTGGTTTGGACACCACAGACTCGTTGGGCATGGCGATTTCTACAACGGTGGCGTTGTGATGCCACACCTGGTTATGTGAGACTGGGTTCTTGCCCGATGTCCAGAGCTCGCTCATGGATATGCACTTTGATGGCACCCGCCTGTTTGGCGATAAAGCCGACAGTGCTTTGGAGCGTTTTAAGGACTCGCGGGTCAAGGCCAAGTCCTTGGGTCTTTCTGCTGAGAACCCGGCCACGCCTGGTTTTCGTTCATTTCGTGGCCAGGGCAGAGGCACCCAGGCACTTTCCTTCAACAGACCTGTGCAGAACCAGGGGCGGGTCAGGGAATCAGCGTGCGTGTCAGTCCACCTCTACCCCCGCTGCTCCTACTTCCAAACCTTCCTAGTCCGAGCTTTGTGGTGCACCCCATGCCGGTGGGTGGCAGGATTCGCCACCACCTCCCCCACTAGCGCGACATTATGTCAGACAAGTGGGTGCTGCAGATAATCTGCAAGGGTTATTCCCTTCCCTTTCAGTCCTCCCCTCCAGCCATGCCACCTCGGTGCCAGTGCCTGTTGGGGGATCATTTGGTTCTTCTCCAACAGGAAGTCACGGCCCTCTTGGCCAAGGGGGCCATCGAGTGCGTTCCCGGGCAGGAAGTAGGGAGTGGTTGTTATTCTCACTACTTTCTGGTCCCCAAGACGGACAAGGGGGGCCTGCGCCCCATCTTGGACCTCCGGGAGGTCCATCGCTTCCTTCGGAAGGAGAAGTTCAAGATGCTGACTCTGGCTCAGGTTCTGGCTGTCCTAGACCCTGGAGACTGGATGGTAGCGTTGGACTGGCAGGGCGCTTATTTTCACATCCCCGTCCTGCTGGCTCACCGGCGTTGCCTGCGGTTCATGGTAGGCCAGGAGCATTTTCAGTTTGCTGTGCTCCCCTTCGGGTGTTCACGTAGTTGATGGCGGTGGTCGCAGCTCATCTGCGCAGGTCAGAGGTGTCCGTCTTCCCCTACCTCAATGACTGGTTGTTGAAAGGGGGCTCCCCCAAACAGTCGTCCGCCACCTTCAGATTACGGCCGTCCTCCTGCACCTGCTGGGGTTCTCCATCAACGTGCCGAAGTCGCACCTGAGTCCCTCTCGGAAGCTCCTCTTCATCAAAGCAGTTCTGGATTCAACGCTGTTTCGGGTTTATCCTCCCGAGCAGCAAGTCCGGGATATTCAGGCTTTGATTCCGATCTTTCAGCCTCTTTCCCGGGTTTCAGTCAGGATGACCCTCTGGCTCCTGGGCCTGATGCCCTCCTGCATTCTGCTGGTAACACATGCCAGATGGCATGTGCGGGCTCTGCAGTGGGACCTGAAGTTACAGTTTGCGCAGCATCAGGGCAACCTGTCCGATCATCTCCAGATCTCGGAGGGCACTGCACAACAATTGCAGTGGTGGCTCACGAATCGCGATTGAGTCCATGGCAGATCCCTCTCCCTTCCCCCAACTGGAGCACACAGTGGTGACAGATGCGTCCGTCTTGGGAGAGGCGGAGATCAGAGGCCTCTGGTCTCCGGCGGAGTCCCGGCTCCATATCAACCTTTTGGAGCTGCGGGCGATCCGTCTTGCACTGAAGGCATTCCTTCCCTCTGTCTGAGGAAGTGTGGTGCAGGTGTTTAGGGACGACACCGCCGCCGTTTGGTATTGCAACCAACAGGGTGGGTGGGGTCCTGGACCCTATGCCAGGAGGCTCTTCGCCTCTGGACATGGCTGGAACGTCAAGGCATTACATTGGTGGTTCAACACCTGGCAGGTTCTCTGAACGCCAGGGGGTGGACGAACTCAGCCGCCGGTGCTTGATGGATCACAAATGGCATCTGAACTCTGAGGTGGCGCAAGGTCTCTTTTAGTGATGGGGAGAGCCTTGGTTAGATCTATTCGCCACTGAAGAGAGCGCGCAATGTCATCAGTTCTGCGCGTTGGAATTTCCAAGGCGGCACTCGCTCTGCGACGCTTTTCGTCGCAAGCGGAGTTGCGGTCTTTTGTACGCCTTTCCGCCTATACCACTTCTGCCCAGAGTGCTGAAGATCAGGCGCGACCGGGCCCAAGTCATCCTTGTGGCTCTGGATTAGGCACGGAGATAGTATCCCGAGCTACTCAGCATGGCGATCAATCCCCCAATCCGTCTTCCTCTTTGGGAGGATCTTATGTCGCAGCAGCAGGGGACGGTCCTCCACCGAGCCTGTCCAGCCTCCACCTCCATGCATGGAGATTGAGCGGCGACAGTTGACGGCTTTCGATCTTCCTCCTGAAGTCTGGATGCTATTCTGGCAGCCATGCGTCCCTCCACTAAAACGGTATACGCCTGCAGGTGGAACAAATTTGTAGCAATGTGCACAGCGAAGGCTGTGGATCTCCTTTCTGCCCCTCTTTCAGAAGTCCTTCTGTTCTTTCTTTCCTTGGCCCAGCAGGGTTCTGCTCTGGGCACTGTCAAAGGTTATCTTTCTGCCATCTCCGCCTTTCTACGGCTTCCTGATCAGCCTTCTCTTTTTAAGTCCCAGGTTGTTAACCGTTTCCTGAAAGGCATTACACACACGTTCCCTCCGGTTCCGTTTATAATGCTTCAGCTCGACTTGAATCTTGTGTTGACTTGTGAAGAGGCTCAAAGGGAGTGCACATCAACAACTGTCCTTTACGTCTTCTCACCTTACAGACTGCTTTCCTGGTAGCTATCACCTCTGCCAGAAGAGTGAATGAGCTCCAGGCTCTCTCTTCCAAACCTCCTTTCCTTTCTGTTCATCCGGACAAGGTGGTTTTAAGGACCCGCCTTTCTTTCTTGCCAAAGGCATTTACGCCCTTCCACATCGGGCAGACCATCACTTTGCCCACCTTCTTTCCGCCTCCGCATCCCTCAAGGGAGGAGGAGAGGCTCCACCTTCTGAACCCAAAAAGGGCGCTCGCATTCTATCTGCAGCGTACACAACAGTTCCTGGTGGATGACCCGCTCTTTGTTGGATACGTGGGTGCCAAAAAAGGTCAGGCCGTGCACAAGCGGAACATCTCCCAGTCGGTCGTTCTGTGCATCAAAGCATGTTACTCCTTGGCTAAGAAGGAGCCTCCTGTGGGCCTGCGTGCCAATTCCACCAGGGAAACTGCAGCCACTACTGCTTTGGATGCAGCGTTCCTTTGCAGGACATTTGTCAGGCAGCTACGTGGGCCTCGCTGCACACGTTTACCAAGCACTATTGCCTTGACAGTCAAGTCCGGAGGGATGGCTTCTTTGGCCGTTCTGTGCTATGTGACTTTCTGATGTAATGTATTACGCAGACCCACCACCGGGGTTGGTATTGCTGGGGTATCTATTCTAAGGTAAGGAATCTATCACTAACGTGTCTCTTTCAGATGCACAAGTTACTACTTGTGTAACGATATATCTGTAAGAGTCTAATGTCCCTTACAGATATATCGTTACACAAGTAGTAACTTGTGTAATGATATATCTGTACTAGATCTCGTTCTACCTCCCAGTTTTCTCACTTATCTAAATCATGAAGCGAATACAAGAGGAAGACACCGTTCATTCAAATCCACCAAAGAATGGCTGAGATAATAAAAAAACAGCTAACTAAAACACAGAGGAGCACTAATAAACCAAGCTCAAGACTAGAGTCCTCAAACGCATGGTTCAACAAGGAATGTGCCAGTGCTAAACATAGACTCCTCGGTGCTCTCAAATTTAAGAATGTAAGCCAGATCAAAAAAGAAAGAGCTGACTATAAAATGTACGGAAGACCGCTCCGAGAGAATGGGAGGATGCTAGCTGGAGTGGCCTGATTGTAGCTGCAAAAACAAGAGATCAGTTTATGTTCTGGAAATTAATAGCTCTGGGGAACAAAGGAAACAAGATAACTATTGATCACTTTTTGGACCCCTGTACATGGCACAGACATTTCTCCAATCTTTATGCTGTATTAGATGTGCTCACCCCAAATCAGCAAGCGCCCTATGAATAGCCTCCGCTGCTAGCACAAACTATACCCCTCCAATTCAGCCTAGAAGATACTGCACTTGCCATAGCCACCATTAAGCCAGCAAAGGCTCCTGGGCCTGATAAGATCCCCGGTGATCTTTTGAAACATGCTGCAGATGTGTGGGGTCCATATATGAACAGATTGTGTACTGCAATAGCTAGGGGAGAGGCTATCCCAGAATGGGGGCAGAGATAGTCCCTATCCACAAAAAGGGAAGTAGAGATGATCCAGCAAACTAGAAACCTATTAGTCTGATAGACATCCCCCAAAAGGTGTATGTCAAATAAATTTTAGCTAGGCTAAGCACTTGGATAGAAGAGAAAGATATCCTCTCACCATGCCAGGCCAGTTTTAGGCAGAACATAAGCACAATCGATCAAGTTTTCAGACTTTTTAGTATAGTGTGGAATTACACTAAAAATAAAGCAAGGACATTTATGTCGCCTTCATCGACTTGAAGGCAGCTTTCGAATCCATCCAGAGAGATTGTTTGTGGAAATCTTTGCAGAAGCAGGGAGTCCTAGAGGAGATCCTAACCCAGATCAGAAGGCTTCATAAGGGGAACTTTGCAAAGGTCCGCTGGGGTGCAGGAGGGGAGCTCACAGAGAAAATCCCGATTAGGAGAGGAGTGCGCCAGGGCTGTGTCCTGGCGCCCACCTGTTCCTAATATATGTGAACGACATGGTAAAGTACTTGCAATTGGTCTTACATGAAGCACCCAAGCTTGGAGGCAAGCATATTTGTGCTCTCACATTTGCTGACGACACAATATTGCTGTCATAAACCCTGAGGGGCCTCCAAAATTTACTTGATAGCCTCGATAAGTATTGCAAAACAAAAGGATTAGAGATAAACCCTTACAAAACTAAGTATCTGGCTATCAAACCACATAAAAACGTCCAAAAAAGATTAGCTTTGAATGGGGAGCTTTTGGAGTGCGTTCCAAACTTTGTATATTTAGGCGTTACAATAGATTCAAAACTCACATGGAAGAAACAAATAAACAAATCCAACACCATGTTAATGCAGAATTCTATTCCTATTGTGAAGAAGCAGCATTTGACTGCATCCAAGGCTATTACTCCTGCGCTAGAAGTTTATAAAGCCAGAGCTCAATCTGCCTCACTTTATGGATCTGAGTTATTGAGAGGAGATAATCTGCAGCCATTAATTATTGGGGAAAACAAAATCTTGAGAATGTTCGTGCGTTTACCAAAAAATACCCCAATGACCCCACTCACATATGACATTGGGAGAAAAAGGCTAGACCATCTTGCTGTTTGGAGGCTTTTGGCTTACTGGATTAGGATCTGGATAACAGAAGAACTAGAGACCTATAGATAGACTCTGAGGGAGCTCCTGCAATTGGATGTATATGTTGCTCTGCCCTGGCTGGCCCATGTTCGTAAATGGCTCTCAGATCTAGACCTGAGCCGGTATTGGGCAAACCTGAATCTGTTGATTCCTGACTCAGAGAGAGATCAGAAATATATATTAAGAATTTATTTTGCACAAGATCACTTTAAACCCCGAGTCAGGGAGTCTGACATCACAATTTTTGGCTTTTAAAATGACCCCTGAGTTTTGAGCCTTTCTTAGACGAGATCGAACCGCAATTGGCAAAATCACTCTACATGAAATTTAGGTATGGGATTATCCAAGTCAACACTTTCACAACTAAACTGGTACAGTCCGATTTGATTGAAAGGGACTCTAGATTCACGTTGTGCCTACTAGGCGCGAACGAGGATATTGCGCATGTCTTATTCTTCTGCACAGCTTATGCAACACCTAGATGAAAGTGGATTAAGCCCCTGTGCAGAAGACTGAACAGTAGTAGCTATCTAGAGGCACTAAGAATATTAAAATCTGATGACTCCCAACTTGTGGTACTGGGCATTAGTAAATGTTTGTTGGCTGCCAGTTATATAAGAAATAAGAAAGGGCAAAAATTGTAAAACTTTTTAAATACTTAAAAGCTTTCTTACAGCACTCAAGATAAAATTAGTTGTTTTTGTCAACTGAATAGTAATTTACGTACTGTATTTATAACAATTTCTAAAGAATTCATGATCTCAGAGTAATGCTTCATCTAAGAAAAACACATAATTCCTATATGCTTTGTTTTTAAGTATTTTATCTTTGAAACCCGGTTTCTATACATTTGTACTAGATGAGCTAAAATTGTAATGCTTTAAGGATGTGTTTGTATGCTCTAATGATTCTTTGAATCGAATAAAGATATTTTTGATTTGATACAAGTCTTCACTTCAAGAAAAAGAAACACTCTTCTTCTCCAAGGAGGTCCAACTCGAAAGGTAAGACTCCTCCTAGTGCTTCTGCCCAGCCTTTGCCTGAACAGCAGTGAATCTCTCCTGCAACCTGCTTTGTGGAAGCCAATACCAACAGCCGTGCCACTATTGCCTCATTCTTTATCAGTATAGATGCTAGCAAACCATGACTTTCCAGCATTGTGTCTTCAAGACAGCTAGAGATTTCAAATGGTAGCAGTCCTATCTGGTACCCCACCCAGCCCCATTTGTCCATATGGAGTTACATTGGTCTCCCTTCCGACTCTGAATGCTCCATTGCTGGTGTGTTCCATCAGCGCGGTCAGGCACTCCAACGCTGTATCACTTCCTGCTACTTTTCCGATGCAGACTCTGATGCCAGGATCAGTGCTGAGCTCGCCCCTGGCTCCGGATTCTGCTACCATTCGAGCGCACCTCTGCCCCAGTCCAAAAAGTGAGTTCAAGATGGAGCAAAGCCTCCTTGATGAAGAGCAATAGAGAGATGATGAGAATCTGCACCTTTATTGAGTGTTTTCACAACTTATTTGGGTTGTGCACAGATAGAAGTCTCTTTTATAACCTTCCCCTCTACTGGCTCCACTGAACTCAAAACTCTTCTGGAAACCACTGGACAGGATACTTTCATCCAGCTCTGTCATAAATGACTTTTTTCACTATGTGCTAAAAGGAACAAAGGCAGCAGAAACCTTAGAACCTCCCTCTCTCCTCAGTTGAACATCTCAACATCCTGTCAGACTTCCTACAAACATCTACACCTTTTAATCAGCCCCACCTTCCTTTTACGGAAGCCTTAATAGAGACAGTGCGAAAACACTGATTGTGTCCAACTAGTACTCCAACTGGTAACAGAGTTATAGTATGTCAATATAAGCCAGCTCCTAATGATCTGGCCTTTCTCTCCCTAAGTCCTTCTCCTGAAAGCTTAGTGATTCATGCATCTTCCACTGCAAAATTAAACCCTGTGCTTTCCCTCTGATCACCCAGGCAGGGAGTAAAAAAATGAAGATCCGAAAGAAACAGGTTAGTGTTCGATTCCTTACCTTAGAATATCCTCAGGCGTCGGACTGGATCCAGAAAGTTTTCATCAGCAGTACCCCTGCCCGGCGCTAGACGTCTGCAGCTCCGCGTCCATAGTCGGCGTCGTGATCGCCGGGATGACGTTGTCAGAGTACTTAGACGCCGCCCTCGCGAGCTGATGTCAGTTCTTTTTTCCGCTCCAGCTAGCGCAGATCCGGGAAGAGCAGTACTCTTAGTCATTTTTTGACTAACTTTTTGATCTGTTTTGGATCTCTTTTTTCGAATCGACCGATTCCTGGTGCCTTAGGAATGCCTGGCTTCAAGCCGTGCGACACATGTCACTGACTGATGTCGGTTACTGACCCCCACAGCCGGTGTCTCTACTGCCTCGGGCCGACCAGGACGACAAGTCGTGCCCCGACTGCCGGGCCTTGACCTCGAAAGCTAGGCGCGAGTGGTCCCGTAAGCTGCTCAAGTTCCGGCAGTCTGCTCTCTGCCGCTCAAGGTTCCGGTCGAGGAGGAAGTCGAAGGACCGGTCGCGGAGTTTCAGTCGTCGCTCGTCGAGCCATCACCACCACTCGTCTAGCTCCAAGTCCTCCGGGAGGTCGAGGCACTCGAAAAAGAAGTCGAAGAGGCGACATCGCTCTTCCGACTCCCCTCGCCGGTCCGTAACGCGGCTGAGGATTCGGGCAACACCGCCCGCGCAGCTCTGCTGGAGCCGCAGGTGTCCCTTCAGGCTCCATACCCTCCTGTCCCTGGGCTGCAAGCGACGCTGGAGGAGATATGTGATTTCCTCGTGGCCATGAGGACTCACTTCCCTCCGAGGCCTGTCTGCATGCCTTCTGGCCCTGCAGACCCGTCTGAAGATCCTCTGGCACAGTTGAGCCAGGACTGGACAGAAGAGCTGGGGAGGCCAGTGGTTTGGATACATCGCCTGACACTGGATTAATCTCTCCTCCCTCCGTGGCTACGGAAGAGGGTGCTACTTATGGTTTGGTGTTGCGTAGGGCAACCAAGGCCTTGGCTCTTGAGATCCCTGCTGCGGCCGTGAGGACTAACCTCCTCACTGAGGTGCTTCAGCTGCCAGTAAGCTCCTCAGAGCCTCTGCTGCTGTTTAATGAGGCCCTCACGGACGTTCTGATGGGCACCTGGTCCATACACGCCACGGTGCCCCCTGTGGATTGGAACGTGGCCCGACGCCACCGCCCGGCTCAGGGCGACCCTAGCTTTCTGTCCGTGCACCCCACCGAGAGAGCGTGGTGATCCAGGCCTCTACGTCCCAGACCACATTCCCGACCACTCCCCTGGATCGGGTATCCAAAATGTTTGATCAGTTTGGAAAGAAACTGTTCTCATTAAGTTTGGGGTTGCGTTCTATCAACACCCCTTGCCTTTTGGGCCATTATACCCACTCCTTGTGGGACACGGTTGCGGGCGTGTTGTCCAGTGTCTGGAGGAGGCCAGGGCATGGCTCGCCCAAGCCCTTGCTGAGGGGAGGGATGCGGCACATTACTCGATCAGATGTGGACTGGATACTACGGATTCGCTGGGCAGGGCGATTTCCACGACTGTGGCGGTTCGCCGCCACTCCTGGCTGAAGTCCGCCAATTTTTCAGGGGATGTCCAGGCCATGCTCATGGACATGCCCTTTGATGGCCGTCGCCTCTTTGGCGACAAAGCAGACAGTGCACTTGAGCGTTTCAAGGACTCCAGGGCTACGGCCAAGTCCTTGGGCCTGTCGGGCCAGCGCCAGCAGACTTCGGCTTTTCGCCCCTTTGTTGGCCAAGAAAGGGGCGCCCCCACACGTCCTGCCAGCCACAGACCGCAGAACCAGTTTCAACACGGCCGCGGACGTGGTAACCACCGTGGCATGCCGGGGGACAATGGCAAGGTCAGTCCACATCTACTCCCGCAGCATCTGCCTCAAAGCCTTTCTAGTCTGAGCTTTCAGGCCCATTCAATGCCAGTGGGGGGCAGGGTTCGCCATCACCTCCTCCACTGGCATACCATCACGTCGGACGGGTGGGTGCTGCAAATCGTCCGAAGGGGCTACTCCTTCCCCTTCGAGGCGACCCCTCCAGCCATGTCGCTGCAGTGCTACCGCATGTCGGGGGATCACTTGCAACTTATGCAGTAGGAAGTTACGGCCCTCTTGGCCAAGGGGGCCGTCGAGCCGTTGCTGGGCCAGAAGTAGGACGTGGTTGCTACTCCCACTACTTTCTGGTATCCAAGAGGGCAAAGGAGGCCTACGCCCTATCTTAGACCTCCGGAGCGTCAATGGCTTCCTCCGGAAAAAGAAGTTCAAGATGCTGACTTTAGCTCAGGTCCTGGCTGCCCTAGACCCTGGAGACTGGATGGTAGCATTGGACTTGCAGGACGCATATTTCCACATCCCGCCGGCCCACCGGCGCTACCTGCGGTTCACGGTAGGCCACAAGCACTTTCAGTTTATTGTGCTCCCCTTCGGCCTCACCAGTCCTCCTCGGGTGTTCACGAAAGTGATGGCGGTGGTCTCGGCTCATCTGCGGAGATCAGGGGTTCCAGTCTTCCCCTATCTCGACGACTGGTTGTTGAATGCGGGCTCACCCCAGACAGTCGTCTCCTACCTCCAGACTACGGCTGATCTCCTGCACCTGCTGGGGTTCTCCATCAATGTGCCGAAGTCACACCTATGCCCCTCTCAGAAGATCCTCTTCATCGGAGCGGTTCTGGACTCGGTGCAGTTTTGGTTTTATCCTCAAGAGCAGCGGGTTCGGGATATTCAGGCTCTGATTCCGATCTTTCAACCTTTATCCTGAGTCTCGGTCAGGTTGACGCTACGGCTCCTGGGGCTGATGCCCTCCTGCATCCTGCTGGTGCATCATGCCCAGTGGCGGATTTGAGCTCTGCAGTGGGACCTGAAGTTTCAGTGGGCACAGCATCAGGGCAACCTGTCCAACCACGTCCTGATCTCGGAGGGCACTGCGAGACAGTTGCAGTGGTGGCTCACCGACTGCGATTGGGTCAGATGGCAGATACCTCTCCCTTCACCAACCGGAGCACGTAGTAGTGACTGATGCGTCCCTCCTGGGATGGGGGGGCCACATGGGAGAGGCGGAGATCAGAGGCCTCTGGTCTCCGGCGGAGTCCCAGCTCCATATCAACCTTCAGGAGCTGCGGGCGATCCAGCTTGCACTGAAGGCATTCCTTCCCTCTGTCTGGGGAAGTGTAGTGCTGGTGGTCAAGGACAACACCACCGCCATGTGGTACTGCAACAAACAGGGCAGGGTGGGGTCGTGAACCCTTTGTCAGGCGGGTCTGCGCCTCTAGACATGGCTGGAACACAAGGGCGTCACCCTGGTGGTTAAACACCTTGTTGTAGACTAATCTAGGGCTCTAGTGTAATTTTCCCGATTCATGCCCTTATATAGGTATAACTCATCATATCCCTATATAGGCATCAGAATCATAACCATATTTAGACACAGCAAATATAGACCAAATACGGCATGGCTACTTCCACAGATTCCTAGAAATCACAACGAGTTCTTGGAGAGACCAAACCTCCAGCAGCCCGGGACTTTCCCCTGCTTCTGTATTGATTTGTCCTAGAACTCCTGGAGTCCTAAAAGAACTGCAAGTTCTTAGTAACGTATTATGTCTAACCTTACGTCAAACTCGGCACCTAACTGGTATAAATATACCAGCATCTGCCCTAGCAAAACACACAGAGGTTTGGAGCGGATCGAGTAACTACTTGCCCGGCGCCCTGCTGTAGCGAGTGCCAAAGGAAGCCCACCCTCCAGCTGACGCACTGAGAGAGACGCTGTCTTTTCTCTTGCCAAGAAATCCAGCTCCGGTGTTTCCCAGCTACCCTTGCGGGTTACTGGAAGATCAAGTCCTGAGAGCGAGATACAAGACCTCCTACATTCTATAAACAAGGAACGGAGCTGATTAGACCCTTAGAGAATTCTTGGATAGATTCTTGGCAGAAACTATTTTAACTCAAGCTACATCTCACTTACTCCTTCCCATGTACTAGGCTTAGGTCAGGTACACCGGGGTAGGCGTATCTTAGAAGCACCAGTTGAGTACGTTTAGTCATCTTTTATCATTGTATGTATTTTAGCCATTTTAAGTATCTTATGGCTTAGAAACCATATAAATGCTTTTACAGTATTATTTCATAATACTCCTTTTACTGTACGCACTTTACTTGACAAGTATTGCGATTGTAGCAAATCACTTCTCTTGCATGAGAAAGAAGACTGCTCAAGAAATAACCTTTTTATTGAAAACGCCCGTCTCTCTATTTCTCTGCACTTCTGGTGAAACTAAGCATGCACGATTGACTGAGTAAAATAGCCATCTATTGTTTCCGCGACTCTGGAGATATATTCCTTATTCTTGGGGAACAAAGTTGTCATGTTATATGGTTGTCAGAAACTAATCCCTTCTTGTGTATTCGAGAAAGTTTCTAGTGGCCTCTGAGCTAGCTGGCATTCACAAATTAAGTCTAACATATTCAATAGAGACCTAGTCGACTACAGTCCTACGTCTAAACTATAGTTTGTTATTCCAATGCGCAGAGCCTATTGGGAATATAGGAACTACACTACATGGCGCCCAACGTTTGGTAAATCGATAACTTAACGCTAGATACTAGAGTAACTCAGTCGTGCTTTTCAAACAGACCCCTTTCCCGTGAAAACTCCAATAGACGTCTGGAGTGGGTGAAAGGTTAATATCCGCCTACTTAGTAGGAGGAGAATCCTATGTATTCGTTTTTGGTTTAGTCAACGTTGAAGGATACAGTGTTCCAAAATATTGTGAACCTAATCTTTGTTTCCTTGAAACTTGTTCTGCAAACTTTCATTAAACAATGTCGAATAACGGCAACAACAACGCAACCGGTGGAGCTGCAGTAGATGCGAATCAACCGGGTTTAGACGTTACAGGGATTAATGAAGAAGACGATGATGCTATAATCATCCCGGCAAATATAAGAAAAACCATAACTATAAAACGTATAGAAAATAGGGTATCTTCGAGAGGTGGTAAAGTTATATTTGTAATAGAGGCACATGAATATCGGCAGACAGAGGTATTCTATTCATGGATAACTTTTCCAGCAGCAAACGCTGTGACACACGAGTTCCACTACTACAAAACAGAGGAACCTCCAACGGAATACGTTCATTTCGAGGACATTGAAATTCCACTAACTTACCAGGAGCATCAGCTCTGGTTTAATGGTGCCCTAAAACATCAAAATCACATTACCAGGTTCCGTCCACTAGGTAGACCAGGAACTACATGGCCGGTTCTAGCCAGCTATACACCACATCCTGACATAGAAGAAATGTCAGACAGAGAACTTTTAATTCAGCTAAAACAATTAATTAAAATACATGGACAATTGGTCCAATATGTCATGCGGACTTTAACAGTCCAACCCGCTATAAAAATTCCACAGCACACCCCTCACCAGGGGAATACAAACAAAATTACACCACAGACTATACAATCAGTCATTGGTAAATTACCCACAAAACGGGAACAAATTCCGTTCTGGTTGGCTCAAAAAATTACTCAGATAGAGGCAGTATTCCCTGATAGTACACCTCATGAAAAACACAGAATTCTGACAATCTGTTTACCAATGGGGATCGCAACACATGTGGAAGACTGTGACACTTGGGGAACAGTCTTTGCTTCAATCCACACAAAAACACATGGTGTTCCGTCTATGGCGGTTATACCAGACGTACTAAGACAGATTCAAAATGAATAGGGTCCAGAGCCTGCTTTAAAATATAGGTATGAAATTACTGTAAGACTTTAAGCAAGTCTCAGCTATATTACTAGCCAACATAAAAGGAGAAGCAGCATCTGTGGCGATCTGCTAAAAATTCAAAGAAACAGAAATAGACCAGCCTTTTGAACTTGCCAGAATAATTGAAAAGTGCTATGAAGAATTAGGTAGAGATAGTTTGGGTGGGAAACCACTAAAACCACAACTAACAGAAAATCCTGAAAAACTTTTATTAAGAATAATCTCACTACTCCAAAAAAGAAGTGGGAGAGTAATAAACAAACTTCCTAGAGAAAAATATTCTCAACCCAGAGGAAGATCTCCTCAACGGAGAGACAAGTCTCCCCGAAGGGAGCCCTCTGAAAAGAGATATAACCTCAGAAATGGGGATAATTTGAGAAAACCTGACGGATATCAAGATAATGATACACTTTCCTCTCGATTTTTTTCAGACTTCCTCACAGAAATTGGAAAAAAGAGGACGGTAAGAACATAAAGAACCGCACATCAAGTCGAAAGACAAGGAGCCTGCTCATCAAAGTAAAAAATCATAATTTTCTAAAAAGAAGGTAGCTAGCATAAAGCTAAAACATGCAGAGGATCCTGAGGACACAACTTAAGAACGGAGAATGGGCCCAAACAATGCTAGACAGTGCAGCAGAAGTGACCATAGCTCGCAAGATCCTGATGAATCTTCTGGACACAGTGGACACGAATGAGTACATTCAGGTGGAAACTGCAGACACCAGAGTTAGTGTACCCCATAAATTATATAAAATAACATTACTTATAGAAGGGGACAAAACTAGGAAAATAAGAGGTCTCTTTTGGGAGAAGTTATCTAAAGGCTATGATATCCTTCTAGCTGAGAAAGACTGGCCTCCAGAATTTGTTAGGGAAAGCCCACATGGCGAAGAAATGATTATGCCTGCTTCTCAAATCACATTCCAATTCATAAAAAAACACATATGCTAGAAAATGGGCAGTGGCCAAAGCCCCTGCATTATATAAAAATCATGTAGGATGGGATGAGGAATCCCCTCACCATAAAATCCAGTTAAAAAATCAACCTACTGCACAAAGGCAGTATCCTGTTAAGCAAGAAGCTAAAAAACAAGTCAGGGAGATCTTAGATCAACTTGAATACCAGGGGGGGGGGATTGAAACCTGCACCTCACAAATGAACAATCATTTGTTTCCTGTCTCCAAACCAGACAATTCATATTGTCTAGTATTGGACTACAGACACTTAACACTTGTTGCAAAACATTTGCAGTACAAAATTCACACATTACAGCACTAATGAATAACATTGTGCGCAAAAAATATAAAACGACATTAGATATTTCAAATGGTTTCTTCTATCAAAACATTGCACTAGAAAGCAGGTATTTGATCGCTTTTTCCAGTATGGGGGCCCAGAGGCAATTTTGCCATCTCCCCCAAGGATTCAAGAATAGCCCAGGGTTATTTTCAGCGAGAGGAACTGAGTTACTACAAATTTATGATGATGAGGCATTATCTTATGTCGATGACATCTATCTAACAGACGATGATTTGGACAGGCACTTGGAAGAGTGAACACCATTCTACTGGGGTTCGCATCAGAAGGGTACAAATTCACCTTTAAAAAATCACGGGTTTGCCGACCTCACTGTCCTATTTCTAGGATATGAGTTATCAAGTGAAGGCAAAAGCCTGGCAGCCAATTTCTTAGAGAAATGTGCGCTGCTCCAAGCCCCAAAAATGCTGAAAAACTTGCAATCAATTCTAGGTTTCTTTAATTTTGGAAAAACTTACGTCCTGAATTATGCAGAAAGGGTTAAACCTCTCTACAAATTAATTAAACCTGATTTCAAACCTGCTAATTGGACACATAAACACACAGAAACTTAGCGTTCAATACAAACAGACATGTGAGCTAAAACAAAGCTGCAAACACGCGTAAACGTACGCAACCTTGTAATCCGAGTCATCCCAGGAAGAAGCAGATTCACGTACCTGACCTATAATGAAGGGGAAGCGGTACCAATAGCTTACAAATCACACTTGTACACAAAAGCTGAAATAAAATTCACTTCTACTGAGAAAATTCTGACAGCGGTTCAAACTGCTGTAGCAAAAGAAAGAGCCCTCGCACAGGGTAAACGTATAATAATCGTTACACCTGTACCTGTCCTAGAGGCAGTGACAAGAGCAAGCATTCCAAATGCTAAAGCTTTACATCCGAGATGGATACAATGGGTTAATTCTCTTGCTTCATCAGACGTAATTTACGAATTTGATCCTAATTTGAAAACACAAGAATTTCTCCAATAAGAGTATGAATGCCCTCTGCCGACCGAAATTCTGCTTCTCTAACATTACGGCTGTATAATATATACAGACGGATCAGCACAGTCCGCAGTTGGGGGGTAAACAAGCCTATAGTGCTGCTTGTGCGATTGTTAAAGGTCGCTGGCGCAAAGGTAAATTCAGACCTATGGTCACAAAAACTCAATCACTCGGAGACTGTACAGCTCAGCGAGCTGAACTACAGGCTTTCAAGATTGCGCTTGAGAGTACCGATCGCGAATTCCCCACACTAATAGTGTGCGATTCATATTACTGCGTCCAATCTTACAATGAGTATCTGCAGAACTGGGTTCAAAACGGATTCAAAGACGCTAAAGGTGGCACAATCAAGCATAAGTTGCTTTGGGAACAAGTAGTTCTTTTACAGAAAGAACTACAAAAGACTCACGTGATCCATACACTGAGTCATCAACGTGATGGCGTTCACGTTGCAGGGAATTCATTGGCTGATGAAGCCGCGAAGGCAGCAGTGCAAACGGCTTCCGTAGCTGCAATCACACGTCAAAAACAAAAATAGACAGCGATATAATGCATGCTGTCACTGCTTCAGTAAAAAACAGTGATAAGACACTCCCGAAAGGCTTTCCAGTAAAATACTTATACAAAACTGATGCAAATAATGTTCCTTTTGCCGTAATCTCTGGAGTGGGGGACAGAGCAATTCCAAACATGGAACATAGGTTAGGACTAATCTTAGCGGCACATGAAGGGCTCGCCTCTGCACATGCGGGTGTTTCCGCCACAGTATTGTTACTAAAACAGAGCTATTGGTGGCCATGCATGAGAAAACAGACTAGAAACTATGTTCTAGATTGTGAAATATGCCAAAAAAAGAAGGTATCAACAGTGAATCGACCAGCGCAGACGCCCCTTCTAATCTCAGATAAACCATTAGCATGTGTTTACCTGGACCACTGTGGTCCCTTACAAAGGGATGATGGCAACTATAAATAAATCATGGTCGCAGTGGATTCCTGCACGAGATTCATTTGGATGTGGCACCATCGCTCGGCTGACGCTAGAACTGTTATAAAAGATTTGCGAGTCTTTATCGGCACATACGCAATTGGCACGCGACATTCTTCGTTTAGCTCTCGAGCTTACAAGGAGGCCATGGCCAGCCTGGGCGTTGCATTGCGGTACTCTAGTCCCTTCCATCCTGAGGGTAATGCGGTAGTGGAGAGAAAAAACCGTGACATAAAGCAATCTATAACAGCAAGGGTATTAGGTTCGGGTGATGGGTGGGTTAAACATCTAATAAGTGTCCAACGTAGTCTTAATAATCTGCCAAGACATTCTCTGGGTGGAATCACTCCGTATGAACTTTTGTTTGGTACTAGAATGTTGATCGAAGACCTCGATCGTCAGACTTCAGTGGTGGAACAAAAAACCTTTGATATCAAAGATCGTTTGGCTGTTTTACAGGACTTTAATGAAACAAGAAGTCTAAGTAACACAAAGCAAAAGCCAGCGGCCACTGAAGAAAAAACACCTGTCCCAGCAAGACCTGTCTGGATTCCAAAGATTGGGGATCTGGTCAGAGAAAAGATCGCTATGAAGAAGGAATTTGGGCCTTCTTACAGAAAAGCAGTACCTGTCTTAGCAATCCACGGAACAAGATCAGTAGTACTACCGCCCCTTGCTGGTAGAAAGGAGAACAGAGTTGTATCAATCGACCTGGTAAAACCTCAACCATGTGGCCAATAATTAGTAGGCCCAGTGGACTCCCAAGATGTAGCAAAGACCAAACATTGCTACAATTCAAGAGGTTCAAACTGAGAGACTAATCACATTTGATAAACCTGCAGTGAATAAAGAAGGACTATGCAGCAAAGCCATGGAACTAGTGCCTCTTGATACCCAAATTGCAACAGTTCGTCAAGAAACACCTGTCTACAATGATGTAGCCTCTGACTATACTAATATGATAAAGGAAGAAGCAACTACAAAGATTAATAAGAATCATGATGCAATTCCAACAATTGACAGAACTGCCTCTGGCTATTTTATCAATTTCGATGACTTTTCTGAAGATCCTAGTGAACATGAAGAAAAGCCAGCAAACGAAACTTTCAAAGAAAATATAACAGAACTCTTTCATCAACTTGGAGAAACATATCTGATTTCACCGTGGATTGAATTATGGATTGTGCTAGGTGTACTTTTCCTCCTGCTCTAGCTCATTTTGGTTTTAAGCTTGGGAAGAATGATTGATGGAAAATACAGTTCAATGGACACAGCAAGTCAGAAAATCAACTTGGTTCTAAAGCCTCACAAATCTTCTCACATTGAAAAAAGAGAACTATCATCAGTAAACATCACAGCCATTCCTATACCTGGTGGTGTAGCATGGGACACTACTGATTACGACATCTATGGCCTGGTTGAACTCTTGAAGTATCCACACCAGATCAAGGTTTCTTCAAGTGACTTTGTCTCACCAAGCACTTTTTCTGATGATTGGGACTTTGAAAGTATTAATAACATGATGTCAGATTTAGAAATGTCAGCAAAATTTACAGAACATGATTATTTAGAAGGTTCATCAGATTATGAAGAAATGTATTGCTTTAATCATTATGGACACCACTATTTGCATAAATCTGCTAATCCTAGAAATGTTTTTACTTATAATCATTGTCCAACACAGCCAAAAGGCAGCTCAAACATTTTATAAGAAATTCCCACACTTCTCAGGGTTTAATAACATAGATCCAGAAACGTTTTATTTCAAAATTATGAATAAGACGGGAATGAAAAACATGTTGACAAATACCAAACTAATTTATCCTGCAAAATGTTATGCACAGTTGTCTACATTTGGTTTTGAATTTTGGAAAGACAACATTGAGACGAAAACGGTCTGGGGTACAAAAGACTGGCAGGTACAAGGTTTAGAATCATTATTCAGAGCCTGCATGATCCCAGAACAAATAATATTCTTGAATGACACCATTCAACAAACAACCTGTCTTGGCCTAGCCAAGATAAAGGATTTAAACAAACCATCTATACCAAAGCGCATACCTGATAGTAATAGCACTACAGATAAGGAGATAGACGTATCCCATATTTTACACCAAAACAGAACTAATCCTGATTGGAGAAAATGGTTGATCTGGCCCACAAACACTAATAACTGTCAAGATAGATTCCTGAACAAAATACAGGGGTTCAAACAGAACAGGCCAGACCCAAGATATTCCCAGAGACAACATTCAGGGATAATACCAACATACAGTGTAGTGAAACTATGCCTCGAATGGCTACAGAAATCCACACTACCTGAAATTAAGCAACACTTGACATTACTTAAAGAAGGCGTTGACTTGCGAGATTTCTTATTGGGACCTCGCAAACAGCGTCAAAAACGTTTCATATACGCCAGTATATAAGCTGCTTACAACGAAGCTTGGAAAGTAACGCAAATTGAAACTGCTGAAAAAATAAGAGAAATTGATCGTATTAATTTGGAAAAAACACTGTCTGTAGTGGACAATGGGTTAACAACTCTGTCCTCCAGAATTTATTCTTTGGACAGCATTGTATCATCTGCTATTGATATAATAGAACAGGATATGCTAATGTTACAACATGGCCAGTCCCAATTACGTTCTATTGTACAGTTAGGCTGGACGTTACAAAATCTTCGTTCAGGCTACGTGCCACGGCGTCTAATCAACACTACGTCATTATTTTCTATCTTTAACCTTACAGATAAACAAATCTCTTTGGCACAAAGAGGAGCAGACTATACGGTGCTGAGCATTGAAAAACTAGAAAGATTACCATTGACAGTTTCCGAAAAACCTGTCATTGAATGGATAATACATGGCACCATTATAAAACCGATAACGACATTTCAGTTTCAATATTGCCAAAAGCACATACCAGCGTGCCTGTATGAAAAGTTGGGTAAAGGGTACATCAAGTCAACCTGGAATTTACCTTGCACACATAGATGTTGGAGTGGGGGGAAAAATAGGTATTTCTTAGTGGTAACAATTGTAAAAACTCACTAAGTGGTACACTTCTGTGTCAAGGAATTAACTTGCATGGAGCCTGCGAGGGTTCATCAAATGACCTTTCATGCCACCTGCACGGCACTCTAGCCACACAAATAGAGCCTTTTTTCAGACAACTTTCCAACGGCAATTACGTTATGTTAAGTGACCACAGCTGTTGTGGCATGTTGCCAGGAATGGCCTATCTTGTTAGTGTTACATCCAGGGTCACTTGCTGTATGCAAGTATTGTATCCAAACAGCAAACCAGACAAGGAGGCAACAATATGGCCTTCATTGAATATCTTTTCTATTCGAATTGATACTTTAGGCAGAATGAAATCCATTCTTTTACAAAAAACTGTGCCTTTGACCTCGTCTAGAGAGACGTATGATCTGCAAGTCGCAAGGACGGCAGCGTAGATACATGCATTATTATCAGCAAATTGCCCTGTGCATTTCGTAGAAATCTTAAGTCAAATCTTAAACATGTCAGATACAGTGGTATCGCACATGTATTTAAGACAATTTTTTTGGGACTATTAGCCCCCTTTGAAGCAGTCCTGAGCATCTTCCCGAATTTCGTGCACTCTGTTTGGCGGCCTGCTTCTCATCTTGGGACTCGTAGCAGGAATTTTATTTTTGTTCATTCTGCTCCGATATGGCAAGTCCAGTCACAAGCAATACCCAGGTTACCATGGAACAAACGATCCTGGCAATGCAGTACAGAGATAGGATTACAAAAGTCCTCGGCTTGGCTCGGCTAAGAGATCTGGATACCACTTGGTTTCATTCATTCAGACCAATCTGGCAAGATTGCATCCTGCCTGCTCTGTGGAGAAGAATGCGTGTTAGACGTCTGTCTCACATTCCCATCAGCAGTACCTATGGATGTCGATATTTTGCTTGGTTCGGTAACGGCTCATGCAACGTGTTGTCCCCAGCGGCTACCAATTCTGATTACGGCATTTATTGAGACCTCACAGCAACATGCTGGCAGTGAGTTACGAGATGAAAGCGGCACATAGGTACAACATTCCGTGACCATTGCTGATCTAGACAACGATGACAGCAATGCATCTCACATATGCATAATATTTCTACTTTTTCGGGCATGGTCCAACTTTCACCTACTGTTGTAGACAAATTCTTTGCCAGCCTATCTGAGTTAATGTTCTCTCCTAACAACGAGAATAACTTTTGAAAACACGAGCACACAGCGTTCCCTGGACTTTGAATTCGGCCTTCAGTTTTGATAAACAGAACTTCTAAAACTTTGGAGCTATTTTTTCCTCAAACAAAATTATTTTTTCTCATTCCCAAAATGTTTTAGTTTTTTTTGGCACAGAGTAATCTGCTTAAAGTAGAACTTTTCTTAGAGAACACGTTTTCTATTTTGAAAACCTAGAGACAATATTTGAACTCAGCCTTTAGCACATGTACAGTCTTGTATAAATATGTAATGAAATGGTCTCGACCTTCTCTTCTGTATTATGAGCCATTTCATGAATGTAACTTTTCGTGATTCATTCAGTCAGCATTTCAAATGTAAACTATATGCATTGTTTGAATGATACCACTGCTTAGAAAACGTACAGTACAATACTCATTTTTTGCGTGCAAACCATTTCAAATGCATTTTATGTATTTTTGGGTGGGATTGTAAACACATGCTTAGATGTGTTATACTTTCTTTAGTACTTAGTAAAGATGGACATTCTACGTGGAGTGGGTGTTGTAGACTAATCTAGGGCTCTAGTGTAATTTTCCCGATTCATGCCCTTATATAGGTATAACTCATATCCCTATATAGGCATCAGAATCATAACCATATTTAGACACAGCAAATATAGTCCAAATACGGCATGGCTACTTCCATAGATTCCTAGAAATCACGAGTTCTTGGAGAGACCAAACCTCCAGCAGCCTAGGACTTTCCCCTGCTTCTGTATTGATTTGTCCTAGAACTCCTGGATTCCTAAAAGAACTGCGAGTTCTTAGTGACGTATTTTGTCCAACCTTACGTCAAACTCGGCACCTTCCAGGTATAAATATACCAGCATCGGCCCAGCAAAACACACAGTGGTTTGGAGCAGATCGACTAACTACTTGCCCGACGCCCTGCTGTAGCGAGTGCCGAAGGAAGCCCACCCTCCAGCTGACGCACTGAGAGAGACGCTGTCTTTTCTCTTGCTGAGAAATCCAGCTCTGGTGTTTCCCGGCTACCCTTGCGGGTTACTGGGAGATCAAGTCCTGAGAGCGAGATACAAGACCTCCTACATTCTATAAACAAAGTACAGAGCTGATTAGACCCTTAGAGAATTCTTGGATAGATTCTTGGCAGAAACTGTTTTAACTCAAGCTACATCTCACTTACTCCTTCCCATGTACTAGGCTTAGGTTAGGTACACCGGGGTAGGCGTATCTTAGAAGCACCAATTGAGTACGTTTAGTCATCTTTTATCATTGTATATATTTTATCCATTTTAAGTATCTTATGGCTTAGAAACCATATAAATGCTTTTACAGTATTATTTCATAGTACTCCTTTTACTGTACGCACTTTACTTTATGACAAGTATTGCGATTGTAGCAATTCACTTCTCTTGCATGAGAAAGAAGACTGCTCAATAAATAACCTTTTTATTGAAAACGCCTGTCTCTCTATTTCTCTGCACTTCTGTTGAAACTAAGCATACACGATTGACTGAGTAAAATAACCATCTATTGTTTCCGCGACTCTGGAGATATATTCCTTATTCTTGGGGAACAAAGTTGTCATGCTATATGGTTGTCAGAAACTAATGCCTTCTTGTGTATTCGAGAAAGTTTCTAGTGACCTGTGAGCTAGCTGGCATTCACAAATTAAGTCTAACATATTCAATAGAGACCTAGTCGACTACAGTCCTACGTCTAAACTATTGTTTGTTATTCCAATGCGCAGAGCCTATTGGGAATATAGGAACTACACTACAACCTGGCAGGTTCACTGAACGCCAGGGCGGACGAACTTAGCTGCCGGTGCATGATGGATCACGAATGGCGTCTGAACTCAGACGTGGCTCAAGGTCTCTTTCAGCAGTGGGGAGAGCCTTGGTTAGATCTATTCGCCACCGAAGAGAACTCGCAATGTCATCAGTTCTGCACGTTGGAATTTCCAAAGCGGCAGACGCTTTTCGACGCGAGTGGAGCTGCGGTTTGTTGTACACCTTTCCGCCTATACCACTTCTGCCCAGAGTGCTGAAGAAGATCAGGCAAGACCGGGCCCAAGGCATCCTTGTGCCTCCGGACTGGGCACGAAGGTACTGGTACCCCGATCTACTCAGCATGTCAGTTGATCCCCCGATATGTCTGCATTTTCAGGAGGACCTTCTGTTGCAGCAGCAGGGGACGGTCCTCCACCTGAACCTGTCCAGTCTCCACCTACATGCGTGGAGATTGAGCGGCGACAGTTGAGGCCATTTGACTTGCCTCTTGGAGTCTGTGATGTGATTCTGGCAGCCAGGCGTCCCTCCACAAAATCAGTATACACCGGCAGGTGGAACAAATTTGTGGCATGGTGCACAGCAAAGGCTGTGGATCTGCTTTCTGCCCCCCTTACAGAGGTTCTCCTCTTCCTTCTTTCTCTTGCCCAGCAGGGCTCTGCTCTGGGCACTATCAAAGGCTATCTCTCGGCCATTTCAGCCTTCTTAAGGCTTCCTGATCAGCCTTCTCTTTTCAAGTCCCCTGTTGTAAATAGATTCTTGAAAGGCATCACACACGTTTCCTCCTGCTCCCTTCGTGATGCCTCAGTGGGACTTGAACCTTGTACTGACCTATCTGATGTGCGCTCCCTTTGAGCCACTTCATAACTGTCCTCTTCGTCTTCTGACTCTTAAAACTGCAATCCTGGTTGCCATCACCTCTGCCAAGAGAGTGAGTGAGCTCCAGGCTCTGTCTTCCTTCTTTCCTCTCTGTCCATCCGGACAAGGTTATTCTGAGGACTCGTCCTTCTTTCCTGCCCAAGGTGGTCACAGCATTTCATATCGGGCAGTCCATCACCTTGCCTACCTTTTTTCCGCCTCCGCATCCCTCAAAAGAGGAAGAGAGGCTCCACCGTCTGGACCCAAAAGGTGCGCTCTCCTTTTATTTAGACCGCACACGCCAGGGTTCGATTCCCGGCGCGGCAGGTTTCTGGACCAGGGTCAGCGGACTCGATAATTCTCTCGCCTCGGTGCCCACTCTGATCAGCGATCACACTCGGCAACTCTGGGCATTAGCTTGCCTCATCTTCACGAACGGCCCCACCAGACCGCCGGGGATGCCTGGTCTCACCCTGGAGATACCCATTAAGGAACCATCTCTCAGGGAAGCCAGGAAGGGTTTCGCAGCGGTCGAAGCGCCTTGGGACCCTACGGGTAAGTAGTGCGCTATATAAATGCCTATACATTTACATTTATACATTTACATTTACATTTGTTGGTTACGTGGGCACTAGGAAGGGACGGGTGGTGCACAATCGGACCATCTCTCGGTGGGTCGTTTTGTGCATCAAGGTTTGTTACTCCTTGGTGAAAAAGGAGCCTCCTGCGTGCCCATTCCACTCTGGTCACGGCGGCTACTACTGCAGCCCTTGGTCGGGGAGTCCACTTGCAGGACATCTGTTAGGCAGCTATGCGGGCCTTGCTGCACATGTTTGCTAAGCACTACTGCCTGGACAGCCAAGTCCGGAGAGATGGCTTCTTCGGCCGTTCCGTTCTCCAGGACTTTCTGGTGTGATCTTGGTTCGTAGACCCACCACCGGGGTTGGTATTGCTGGGGTATCTATTCTAAGGTAAGGAACCTAACACTAACCTGTTTCTTTCAGATGCACAAGTTACTTACCTTCGGTAACGATATATTTGTAAGAAACAGTGGTTAGTGTTAGATTCCTTACTGCCCCACCCATCCTCCCTGTTCTGTGAACCGATATCTAGGGTTAAGGTATCGCCCTTTGAGGGCTCTAGTGTTATGGCACCAGTGTCGGGTTCTTGCATGGCTCTGCGTTCCTTGTGCGGAAAGCTATGTACAGAACTGACGTCAGCGTGCGAGGGAGGCTTCTAAGTACTCGGACTATGTCATCCCGGCGATCACGATGCCGACGACGGAAACGGAGCCGCAGACGACGCTTAGCGACGCGCAGGGGTACTGCTGACAAAAACTTTCCGGATCCAGTCTGACGCCTGGGGATATTCTAAGGTAAGGAATCTAACACTAACTACTGTTTCTTACAGATATATCGTTACCCAAGGTAAGTAACTTGTGCAGTACTCAAGAATGTTTGATTTTCTGATTATGCTCTCAACACAGCATGCATTCTTCGCTGCTACACGTATACCCTATCGGTATGGCTGCTATGGTAGTACACAGCCTACTTGACCTCCTTAGTCACCACTTTTCTGAGGTAGTACATGATGGACAGGAAACAATCTGTCACATAATTAAAACGGTTTTAGACATGGCATATTTCATCGCCTATTCAATGAGGTTTGTGGTCTCCCTAAGGAGGTCTTTCTGGCTCAGTTCCCCAAACTACTCGAAGGCTGTCCAAACTATTTAGAAGGGACCTTCATTTTTATGGATAGAGACTTAATGGCCGTAAAGCGGATGCCTCTTTAGAGATATTCAAGGAAGGGCGAGCTACAACCAGGTTCTTAAGTCTCCAAGCTTTCTCTAGAGACCTTTTACATTGATCAAGACCTTTTAGGAGAGGCATGGGAAAAGGCCGTGTTAAACTGCTTCAGTCCTACTCCCCGGCACCACCTGGAAGGCCACAGTAGTTGGACAGTGAAGGACCAGGTACGGCCACTGTAAGGATAGGTAAACTCTTTTATATAGGTCTGGAGGGCCATTACTTCAGTCCAGTGGATTTTACAGATAGCAGAAAAGGGGTATAACCTATTGCTCTAACAGCAACCCCCCATTATCCCGCTTGAATTTATGTGTATGCGCTGTGAAGTTCAAGATATGCTGTCTCTGATGCACAAGACTGGATTGTGTCTCAACATGCTGGAGACCTACTTTCACATCCCAATCCTGCAGTCACACAGGAAATGTCTGCCCTTTGTGGTAGGATCCACTCACTACCAATTCACAGTCATTCTCTTTGGTCTGGCATCAGTACCACAAGCATTTACAAAGTTGATAGCAGCCAATCTCAGGAGGTTTGGAATTGCCGTGTTCCTCTACCTCGACGACTGGTTGCTGAAATGCAATTTGCAGCAGAGGGCATTGCGCCATTTACAAAAGACATCATCTCTGTGTATTCAACTTTAATTTTCAGTCAATATACCAAAGTCTCACCTGGAACCCTTCCAGCACCTCCAGTGCATATGGTTAGTACTGGTTTCGACCTATTCCGAGTGTTCGTGCCTGCACAGAATATTCAGGACATTTGGAACATGATTCTGAAACTTTAACACTGAGCTCAGATTCCAGTCCTGATGGTTCCACAGCTGCTCAGTCTGTTGGCCTCCTGCATTCTCTTGGTCACTCATGCACACTGGCTCTCCAGTCGTACCTCCGAAGGCTATACCAGGGAGATCTAACCGCCTTCATCATTATATCTATGGAAGGACACTCTGGAGGATTTGCAGGGTAGGAGACAATGCAGTGCCCATGATGGTGGCAAATGTGTCCACCTTCAGTGGGGTGTATATATGGGCAATCTGGAAATGAGAGTACTTTAGGCTCCAAAGAATCAGAGATTACTCATCAGTCTGCTAGAGCTATAGGGAAACCAGGTAGCCCTCAAAGCTTCATGTTCTGTCAGTCCGGATCTTTACAGATGATTCAGAGGTTTTGTGGTACATCAACAGGCAGCACAGATTAGAATCTTTACTTCTTTCTCTAGAAGTGCTGAGACTATGGAAGTGGGTATACCTTCAGGGACTGTAGACGGTTGCAAACCACCTGGCCAGTTCACTGAATATAGACACCAACAGCATCTTGCACATCATGAGTAGCATCCGAAGGTGGGTCAGATTCTCTTTGCTCAGTGAGGCACACCTCAGGTGGACCGTTTTGGCATTTGTGAAAGCACCCATTGCCTGATGTTCTCTGAGTAATCACTGAAGCTCATTCCTGTAAGTAATACTTAGGTATTGACCTAGCTCATTACCTATCTCATTGTCGCTGGCTTTGACCTGATACAGAATCTTTCTGACAGAGACATTTAAGCGCAGATTCCTCACATTTTGAATATTCCCCCGATGTCAAACTGTATTCTGTAACTGTTCCAGTTTCATACCAGTAGGTGATGTCATGTGGCTCAGCACTGACTGCATTCTGCTCCTGAAATGATATATAATCACCACCTCGGGGCAGACATGAGTACATTTCTTTTCTGCTGCACCAAACGCCGACCCAAAGCTATCTCTTGTCTCTTTGAGACCTCTTATAACTTACAAATGTACAATGTGCAATGGAAATGTGACCTCCAAAACGATTGGGTTTAAACCTTGTAAAGCTGTCTCAAACAAATGTATGTGATGGATCCTCATCCAGTGTATCTGTGGTGCCTGGGGTCAAGTCACAAATCCAAGGCCTGCAGTGACTGTGCCTTGATGGACCTGAAGACCACACTGGTCTGGGAGGTGAAAGTAAAGCGCCAAGCACTGGAAGGCTCCTCGTCAAACTGGCCCAACTTCAAAGTCAGTCTCGGTCCCATTTGCTTTCCAGAAGTCACAAGAGTCGACCTCACGATCACTTGTTGTTAGGCTTCAAATCTGTGGTAAGTTGAAGAAAAAACATAAAAAATCAAAGCGTAAAATAGCCCCTTACTGACAGGCTTGAACTCCTGAGAATGCACAAGGGTGTTGTAATACCTCTCAATCTCGCTTCAGAGCCAGTCCCGCAACATGTCCCAGCACAACACACATTTCCAAGCCATCTGCAACATCCAGGCCATGCTCTGACTCATCATATCCCTTCTGACAACCTCTGGTATTCCTGAAGGCGCCAAGGGGCCCCCCATCTGGTTTCCCTCCGTGAGGTTTTTTCTCTGTGCTTGGTGGACCTTCCAAAACCTCAACCGGGCCTTGCCATGCTTCTGTACTGACTGTCCCTATGCCTCTGCCTCCAAGCACGATCCAAGAGCATTGATACTGATACAGACTCTGATGCCATGAGGACGCGGTGTCCATTGTTCTCTCCAACTCTCAATTGGCGCTGCTGTGACCTCGACTGAGGCTGAACTTGGTTTCCATCGAACCACAACCTACACTGCTTGACATCCTACCTCCTCAAGGAAGATCGCATACACTTCATTCCTTGTTTGGCACAGATTCCGACAAAGATTCGGATGCAAATGATGAAATTAGCCAAGCCTACCATAAGAAGAATTGGTATGATGACCGCCAGGAGGTTATTTGCTTTGACACCTCTCCTGACTCCCAGGTCCTGCTACTGACGGGATTTCTTCATTTGCTGTGATCATATCGAGGGAGACAGAAGTTGTCGACCTCCAGCTCACCTCCTTAGAGATCAAAACCAATGTCCTGACTGAAGGTCTCCAGCTAGAGCAAAACACTATTGAGCCCATACTACCTTCTAAAGAGGCACCCATGGATACTCTCCAAGGGGCCTACACCAAACCTTTGTCTGGCCCCCAGTACATTGTCAATTTGCAAAACGCCATGAATCAGCCCCTGGGAATCCCTCCTTTTTGCCTCAGCACACTTCTCCTGAGAGCTTAGCCATGAAAGCATCTACCTATCGGACAAACACAAAATTTTTCTTCTAACCACTGCCCTTTATAGGGGGTCCATGTGAGTGGAGACCTTTGGGAGAACGTATTTTCTTGCAAATTGGCCCCCAGGTTCACAATGCCAGTTGCCTGTTGGGCTGCTATTCCCACTCTCTTTGGGATTTGAAGGTTCAAGTCTTCCCAGGTGTCCTGACCCAAGCTAAACAGGATATTTGAAACATGTCCAGGGTGACAGTTCCTTGTGGCATACATTGGGTGAGCAATTTGCACCTCTATCTCCGTTCATGGTTATGCCTAATTGCAGTCGACAAGATTTTCAGGTGATGGCCAATCATCCCTTATGAACATGCCCTTTGAACAGACTTGCCTCTTTGGGGACAAGACAGATTTCTCTCTAGAGCAGTTCAAAGAGCATGATCAGGGGCGTGGCTAGCAGCCGAACAAGATGGCTGCGTAGCCGAGAAGCTCCGGAGTAGTCGCGGCCCTTAACAATAATCCGCACATTGATCCGACGAGAAAACAGGCCTTTGGGGGCAGCAGCTGATGTCCAGAACCACCGGCCTTAGACCGAAAGAAATCCGGACCCGAAACGGAGCTGGGAACAGTGAGTCACAGCGTGCAACATCCTGAGGCCTACCCGACCACCTGAAGCCGTGCCCTCGAGTGACCTGTGGAACGCAGCGGCAGAGGAAAGTCTTGCGGGCTGCGGAGGGGCGGAGTGAGGCGACGCGGCGGACCTGCTCCGGAAGATTGTTCGAGACTGTGTGACTGAGACGACCTGCCGATACAGCAGTGGGAAGCGGGAAACGACCAGTGCACCCTGAGAGAAAAACGCTTGGTGGGACGGGCACCGGAGGACAAACGGACCTGCGGGGCGCTGAGGCGGGGATCGGAGAAGCGCTTGGAGGAATCGGTGTTCCCACGCCTGCACGGACAAGAAAGAACTGTGGACCGGGGGTGAGCGGCGTGAAGGCCATAGAGGTTGTGCCTGGAGAGTGGCGCAGGGACGAACACTGCCCGGAGGCGAAGGGAAATCAAGAGCAGCCGCAGAGCTGAGGTTGGGAAGCAAGCGGTGACCGCGACCGCCCCGCCAGCAGTACAGCCCATGAAGAAGGGGGCATTTGGGTCCAGACTAAGGGACGGCTCTGAGCGAAAAGATACGCATCTGAAACCGGAATGGGAGGAAGATAGAGGCCTTTACAACAACGCCTGAACCCCACACGACAAGCAGCCGAAGTGTAGGTGAGGCGCAGCGGCACCAGGAGACAGTTTATTAGTGCAGCAGCACAGGGGGGTGATCAGCGAGGAAGAAGCTCTTCTCGGGAACACGTAGGACCGACCGAGGTGGCGACTGGACTTGGGGGCACGTTGCTAACGAGAGCGAAAGTGGAGTGGGGCCCGCCAAATATGCTAGCGGTCAAGTAGTTAGTTGAGGTGGCTATCGAATACTACTATAGCCTATAAAGCATTAAGATAACGCAACAAGCGGGGCAGCCATGTCCGGAAGAGGGCCTAGGAATCAACAGACACAGTCAAAGTTAGACAAATATGCGTATGATAAGAACTCACCGCCCCTGGCGGAGGGCCGCCCCTCTGCGGGCAAGACTTCAGAAGATAATGGAGCAAAAAAGGTGACACTAGAATACATCATGAAAGCACTGTCCAAGGTACAAACGACGGTGGGGGCAATATCAACGGACGTCTCTCTTCTCAGAGCAGACTTCCACAAAATGGCGGAGAAGGTCAAAGAGGTTGAAATAGTCACTAAATCACTGGTGGAGGACACATCTGAATTGCAAAGAGCAATGGCCCACATTCAAACGGAGAATAAACAGTTGAAAGAGAAACTGGACGACCAGGAAGGGCGCGCAAGAAGGAATAATGTACGCATACTTGGGGTTCCGGAATCGGAAGGCGCCCAGGCAATGGACCTCTATGTAGAGGAACTAATTAAGACAAGGCTACAGCCCAAGCGACTATCAGATTTCTTCACAGTGGAGAGAGCGCATAGAGTTCCCGGGGGCAGGCCAAAACCTGGGGCTGCTCCGAGACCGGTTGTAGCCCGCTTGTTTAACTTTAGGGATAGAGACGAGATCTTACAAACGGCAAGAACCTCACTGCCAATTAAAATACACAACTCAACAATTGCCTTTTTTCCGGACTATACGGCCGAAGTAGCCAGGCGTAGACGGAGTTTCGTGGAGGTGAAAAAGATACTGAGAGCAAAAGAACTGCCGTACTCAATGTTATTCCCAGCACGGCTCAGAGTGGTGGCTGACAAGAAAACATGGTTCTTTGAGACGCTGGAAGCAGCGTCTGACTGGTTGGAGGGCTGGAGGACGGTGGAGAGTCCCCGGCATGGAACGCAAAACCGCCAACGACGAAAGGAAGATGAACGTCCTGGATCTCAAGCATTGCGCCAAGAAACACTGGAGGGGTTGCAACGTATCGATAGTGCGGACACTGACAAAGTAACAGACCCATGACCGACCGGCTCTGGAGGGACTACCTGTAGAAGCACACAATGAGGTTGAGCCGAAAATGGACACTGGACTGAGGCGAGCCTCGGAGGGTATGAAGGGCCGCAGATTTCCCGGATCTTTTGCCCCGACAAGCAAGTACGATGGGTGGGGGGGATTAAATCGCTCTGCTAAGTTGGGGTGGCGGGCGGTTACGAGTCTGTTGAGCAGGGAGGCAAGGAGGGGGGGGGTGAGGGAAACAGTTATTGTTGTTCAGTTTGGTTGGCTTAGATGTACTCATAACAGGATAGACACAATGCACACAGAGATACATGATAGAAACTCCACTAAGGAAAAGCGGAGGCACTATCGCCTCCTTCAATGACTCTCTCATGACGCAGAGGTCACAACTTGCCCATGACACAGCTCTGATGCAAGAATGTCCGGTAACCCCGTTACGAATAGTGGCTTGGAATGTCAGGGGATTAGGTGATAAAATAAAGAGGCCTAGTACTACAGGCGCTGAAGCGGCTGAACCCGGCAATTGTGCTTCTACAAGAGACGCATCTCACGGGATCAGCATGTAAGGCTCTGGACAGGTGGGGATACAGAATGGTGGCACATTCTGAGTTCTCTGCTGGCTCCAGAGGGACGGGTATACTAGTGAAGAAGACCTCCCCTTTTATAGTTATGCAGGACACAACTGATGAGCAGGGTCGATTTGCGGCGATACAGGGGCAGTGGGAGGGAAGGCTCCTGAATGTAGTGTCAGTCTATATTCCACCAGCGCTCCAATCGGTGGCTCTGCCTGCCCTGGGGGACTTCCTACTGGCGCTCCCAGAGTGCGAGCTAGTGGTGGGGGGAGATTTCAACACAACCATGTGATCGGTTTCTGGCTAGACCGCAGGCGTCCGGAGCCTCCAAGATGCACAGGTTTCTGGAGGCTATGGGTCTAGTGGATGTATGGAGGTCAATGTACCCAGCTGCTTGTCAATATACATACTATTCAGCCGTCCATCAGAGTTTGTCACGTATAGACTATTTCCTGATGTTGGCAGCGGGAGTACATATAATAGATGAGATTGAAATTAAACCCAGAGGCATCTCAGATCATTCCCTGATACTGCTTACACTCGCTTGCAGGGAAATAGCTCGTAAACGAATATACCCTATTCGCCCGACATATCTAAAGCTTCCCAGTATTAGGAAAGACCTGAAGAACACTACTTTGTGGAGAATTCTGCCTCGGTGGACGCCCCATCCATAATATGGGAGGCATACAAAACGGTCCGGAGGGGTCAAGCAATTGCCACTATTACAGGATACAGACGGACGCAACAAAGAGAGATGGACGACCTAGAGCTACAGGAGGTGAACACAGTACATATGACAGACCCCACTCCAGACACAGCGCACTCCTTACAGGTCTGTCAGCAGAAATATAAGGACCATGTTAAAAATATAGCACTGGGTAACATAGCGGCGACAAAACATAAGGTATATGAGGTGGGGGACAAGACAGGAAAAATGCTGGCATGGCTGGAAAAAAAGAGGGAAGGCTCAAGGGGAATACAGTAACTGTTAACGCGGAGAGGTGAGCTACAGAAACACCCTGAAGAGATAGTGGCAACACTAGCGGAACACTTCATCGAAGTTTACACATCGCATCAGACTTTGACCGAAACTGTAATTACGGACTCGCTTTATCGCATTGACATGCAGATGCTCCCTGAGGAGATAGCTCAGGAACTAGAAGCAGACCTGATGCAAGACGAAATCCAAACTGCCATTCGGTCGGTCCAATCTGGAAAAGCTCTGGGCCCCAACGGGATCCCAATAGAATGGTACAAACTAATATTCGAAATTATTAGTTTACCCCTCTTAGCAATGTATAATGATAATTTGCAGAACGCAATACTCCCCTTGGATCAAAGAATAGCGACAATAGTGGCGATACCGAAGCCTGGCAGACCCCCGGACAGATGTACCTCCTACCACCCGATATCACTGATAAACGCCGAAGCAAACATTTTAGCTAAGCTCCTAGCACTCAGACTGCTGCCTCATCTTTCACAACTGATTCATCCGGATCAACGATTCAGAAAAGGGGGTGGTGATGAACAGAGCGTCTGAATTAAGCAGACCACTCTTACCCAGTCCAAAGATCAGGGCTTGATCCATCACCGTTTTTTAGCTCACTGCACCATCCCAGCTCAGAACCTGGCTATATGCAAATTAGTCTGTCCCTGGCCCAGTGCATCATGGGAACAGGACAGACCAGACTACCAAGCCAATTCTTCACTGGAAAGGAGACAAGCTTCTGGGGACCGGTTTCTGGCATTTCAGCCGTCGTCGGACCGGCTTGCTTGAATCCTGATGGTGCAGTGAGCAAGGGACTCATGTCTGAGTATACACTGCCACACCGATAGTGGCCAAAAACGATTCAGAAAAGGGGGTGGTGATGAACAGAGCATCTGAATTAAGCAGACCACTCTTACCCAGTCCAAAGATCAGGGCTTGATCCATCACCGTTTTTTAGCTCACTGCACCATCCCAGCTCAGAACCTGGCTATATGCAAATTAGTCTGTCCCTGGCCCTACCATAAGCGTGGAAGGGTATACTCAGATGTGAGTCCCTTGCTCATTGCACCATCAGGATTCAAGCAAGCCGGGCCGAAGACGGCTGAAATGCCAGAAACCGATCCCCGAAAGCGTGTTTCCTTCCCAGTATAAGAATTGGCTTGGTAGTTTGGTCTGCCCTGTTCCCATTATGCACTGGGCCAGGGTCAGACTAATTTGCATGTAGCCAGGTTCTGAGCTGGGATGGTGCAGTGAGCTAAAAAACGGTGATGGATCAAGCCCTGATCTTTGGACTGGGTAAAAGTGGTCTGCTTAATTCAGACACTCTGTTCATCACCACCCCCTTTTCTGAATCGTTTTTGTCCACCATAAGCGTGGAAGGGTATACTCAGATGTGAGTCCCTTGCTCATTGCACCATCAGGATTCAAGCAAGCCGGGCAGAAGACGGCTGAAATGCCAGAAACCGGTCCCCGGAAGCTTGTTTCCTTCCCAGTATAAGAATTGGCTTGGTAGTTTGGTCTGCCCTGTTCCCATGATGCACTGGGCCAGGGTCAGACTAATTTGCATGTAGCCAGGTTCTGAGCTGGGATGGTGCAGTAAGCTAAAAAACGGTGATGGATCAAGCCCTGATCTTTGGACTGGGTAAGAGTGGTCTGCTTAATTCGGGCACTCTGTTCATCACCACCCCCTTTTCTGAATCGTTTTTGTCCACCATAAGCGTGGAAGGGTATACTCAGATGTGAGTCCCTTGCTCATTGCACCATCAGGATTCAAGCAAGCCGGGCCGAAGACGGCTTAAATGCCAGAAACCGGTCCCCGGAAGCATGTTTCCTTCCCAGTATAAGAATTGGCTTGGTAGTTTGGTCTGCCCTGTTCCCATGATGCACTGGGCCAGGGTCAGACTAATTTGCATGTAGCCAGGTTCTGAGCTGGGATGGTGCAGTGAGCTAAAAAACGGTGATGGATCAAGCCCTGATCTTTGGACTGGGTAAGAGTGGTCTGCTTAATTCAGACACTCTGTTCATCAGCACCCCCTTTTCTAGGTAATAAGAGAGCGCACGTTTTGGGTCCAGACGGTGGAGCCTCTCTTCCTCTTTCGAGGGATGCGGAGGCGGAAAGAAGGTGGGCAAGGTAATGGACTGCCCGATGTGGAAGCCCGTGACTACCTTGGGCAGAAAGGAAGGTCTTGTCCGCAACACAACCTTGTCCGAATGAATAGAGAGGAAAGGTGGAGTAGAAGAAAGAGCCTGGAGCTCACTCACTCTCCTGGCAGAGGTGATGGCAACCAGGAAAGCAGTCTTCAGGGTAAGAAGACGGAGAGGACAGTTATGGAGCGGCTCAAAGGGAGCACACATTAGATAAGTGGGTACAAGATTCAAGTCCCACTGGGGCATCACGAAGGGAACAGGAGGGAACATATGTGCGATGCCCTTCAGAAACCTATTTACAATGGGGGACTTGAATAAGGAAGGCTAATCAGGTAGCCGTAAGAAGGCGGAAAGAGCAGAAAGGTATCCCTTAAGAGTGCCCAGAGCAGAGCCCTGCTGGGCAAGGGAAAGAAGGAAGAGTAGAACTTCAGAAAGGGGTGCACAGAGTGGATCCACAGCCTTTGCTGTGCACCATGCCACAAATCTGTTCCACCTGCAGGCGTATACCGACTTTGTGGAGGGACGCCTGGCTGCCAGAATGATATCACAGACTTCGGGAGGCAAGTCAAATAGGCCTCAACTGCCGCCGCTCAATCTCGAAGCTAGTAGGTGGAGACTGGACAGGTTCGGGTGCAGGACCGTCCCCTGCTGCTGCGACAGAAGGTCCTCCCGAAGAGGCAGACGAATCGGGGGATCGACTGACATGCTGAGTAGTTCGGGATACCAGTATCTTCGTGCCCAGTCCGGAGCCACAAGGATAACCTGGGCCCGGTCGTGCCTGATCTTCTTCAGCACTCTGGGCAGAAGTGGTATAGGCAGAAAGGCGTACAATAGACCGCAACTCCACTCGCGACGAAAAGCGTCTCCGAGCGAGTGCCGCCTTGGAAATTCCAACGCGCAGAACTGATGACATTGCACGTTCTCTTCGGTGGCGAATAGATCTAACCAAGGCTCTCCCCACTGCAGAAAGAGGCCTTGCGCCACGTCCGAGTTCAGACGCCATTCGTGATCCATCATGCACCGACGGCTGAGTTCGTCCGCCCTGGCATTCAGAGAGCCTGCCAGGTGTTGAACCACCAGGGTCACGCCCTGATGTTCCAGCCACTGCCAGAGGCACAGAGCCTCTTGGCAAAGAGTCCACGACCCCACCCCACCTGGTTTGTTGCAGTACCCCATGGCGGTGGTGTTGTCCATGAACACCTGCACTACACTCCCCCGGACAGAGGGGAGGAATGCCTTCAGTGCTAGACGAATCGCCCGCAGCTCCAAAAGGTTGATATGGAGCTGGGACTCCGCCGGAGACCAGGGGCCTCTGATCTCCGCCTCTCCCATGTGGCCACCCCAGCCCTGGAGGGACGCATCCGACACAACCACGTGCTCCGGGTGGGGTAGGGAGAGGGAGAGGGATCAGGCCTCTAATTCCCAGACCGCGTTCCCGTCGGCCCCGCCCGACAGGGAATCTAAGAGATATGAGCAGTTCCGGAAGAAGGTGTTCTCGTCCCTAAGCTTTAGGCTGCGGTCAGTCAATATCGCCTGTCTCTTGGGCCGCTACACCCACACTCTGTGGGACGCGGTTGCGGACGTGCTGCCACAATGTCTGGAGGAGGTCCGGGCTAAACTCACCCAAACCCTTGTAGAGGGCCGGGATGCAGCGCGTTATTCCATCCGGTGTGGGCTGGATACCACGGACTCACTGGGCAGGGCAATGGCAACGACGGTGGCGGTTCGACGCCACGCCTGGTTGAGGTCCGCCAACTTCTCGGCCGATGTCCAGACTACACTTCTGGACATGCCGTTTGATGGCCGTCGCCTCTTCGGCAACAAGGTAGACCATGCGCTGGAACGTTTTAAGAACTCCAGGGCTACGACCAAGTCCTTGGGTCTCTCGGCCCCACGACAGCAATCGGGTGCCTTTCGTTCCTTTTGTGGCCACGGAAGGGGCGTCCCCACACGTGCTGCCAGCCACGCGCCGCAGAATGTTCAAAAGCATTGTGGCGGCCGTGGAAACTCCCTACCTCGAGACCTTGGGTCCCGACCTCTGCGCACATTTACCAATGGGATCTACCCAATGAAATAATCCTTGTTAAACAATAATTCAAAATATTTCACTTTGTTGAACATTTATTTTGACACCATAAATATTCATTTGTTGAATTTAAACCATAATCACTTCATTTATATGCAATACATATCATGCCGTAATTTTTTCAAACACAAAAAAATATAATTATGACAATCTTCTTCTGTTTCCGTTTCAAGATGCTCTATGCATTTCGGGTCTCGCAGGACCCTTCATCAGGAGCAAGTGCCATCTACAAGAATAATGATGCACAGCAATGAGCTTGAGATCACAACTGGGGATAAACAGTGTAACTTGAAAGAAACATACATTGCTTGTTGTTTGGTCGCCTTAACCCTTCAAGAAATTATGTGAACCCAAACCAACACCACCGTGATTAGTAAAAAGACGAAAAGCCAAAAAACCTGCTTACTTGGTACTTTAAACGACGCACATGGTACCTGAAAAATTACAACAACTGTAAATAAACAACCCTATATTGCACATATCCTTCTAAACATATGACAAGTTTGCCTATTCAACTTACCAAAAGACTACAATAGAATCCAATCCTGACTTATGCCTTCAAATGTGGTAGTTCAATCAACGCGATCACGTGACTCCCTAAAACAAAAATCAATGACACAAGGCCACCATCAGACCCTTTCTCGGAAAACTATCTAACTCGATACTGTTACAACTTAAATCCTTAGCTAGAATTCCACTAATCTTACCGGGTCCTTAGAGGTTCAAAGTCTAAAGCTCCGCTCAACCTTCCTTCGTGAGACTACAACTCCGCTGGAACTCCGCTCTCATTAGACGCTATTACCGATGGGTTTAGCTATGAACATTAACAAAGGACTACTGTTCTTAAAAGTAGTACAGTCCCGCTAGACCTCCGCTACCGCAAGACTCTATGACCCACAGGTGCTGAACAATGACGAAGGACTACTTTCAGGACGCTGAACTCAGTAAATGCTCAAATAAACACTAACAAGGGCCTACTGCCATGGCGGCGGTAGGGGACAGCGGCGAGGCCAGTCCACACCTCCCTCCGCAGCACCCGCCTCAAAACCTTCCGAGTTTTCAGGCGCATGTGACGCCTGTGGGAGGCAGGGTTCGCCATCACCTCTCCCACTGGCGCACTATCACATTGAACAGGTGGGTGCTGCAGATCGTCCGAAGGGGCTACTCCCTCCCCTTCGAGGCGACCCCTCCATCCATGCCACCGCAGTGCCACCGCGTGTCGGGGGATCACTTGCAACTTGTGCAAGAGGAAGTCACGGCCCTCTTGGCCAAGGGGGCCATCGAGCGCGTTCCTGGGCCAGAAGTAGGGTGTGGTTGTTACTCCCACTACTTTCTTGTACCCAAGAAGGGCAAAGGGGGCCTATGCCCTATCTTGGACCTGCGGAACGTCAACGGCTTCCTCCGGAAGGAGAAGTTCAAGATGCTGACTTTGGCTCAGGTCCTAGCTGCCCTGGACCCTGGAGACTGGCTGGTAGCGTTGGACTTGCAGGACGCTTATTTTCACATCCCCGTCCTGCCGGCCCACCGGCGTTACCTGCGGTTCACGGTAGGCCAACAGCACTTTCAGTTTACTGTGCTCCCCTTCGGCCTTACCAGCGCCCCACGGGTGTTCACGAAGGTGATGGTGGTGGTCGCAGCTCATCTGCGCAGGTTAGGGGTGTCAGTCTTCCCCTACCTAGACGACTGGTTGTTGAAGGCAGGCTCGCCCCAGACAGTAGTCAGCCACCTCCAGACTACTGCCGACCTCCTGCATTTGCTGGGGTTTTCCATCAATGTGCCGAAGTCGCACCTGTGTCCCTCTCAGAAGCTCCTCTTCATCGGAGCGGTTCTCGACACGGCGCAGTTTCGGGTTTACCCTCCCGAATAGCGGGTTCAGGATATACCGGCTCTGATTCCCATCTTTCAGCCTTTATCCCGAGTCTCGGTCAGGTTGACGCTGCGGCTTCTGGGGCTGATGGCCTCCTGCATCCTTCTGGTGCATCACGCCCGTTGGCGGATGCGGCCTCTGCAGTGGGACCTGAAGTTTCAGTGGGCCCAGCATCAGGGCAACCTGTCCGATCATGTCTTGATCTCGGAGGGCACTGCGAGAAACTGCAGTGGTGGCTCATGACCGCGATTGGGTCAGTGGCAGATCCCTCTCCCTACCCCACCCGGAGCACGTGGTTGTGACGGACACGTCCCTCCAGGGCTGGGGAGGCCACATGGGAGAGGTGGGGATCAGAGGCCTTTGGTCTCCGGCGGAGTCCCGGCTCCATATCAACCTTTTGGAGCTGCGGGCGATTCGTCTAGCACTGAAGGCATTCCTCCCCTCTGTCCGGGGGAGTGTAGTGCAGGTGTTCACGGACAACATCACCACCATATGGTACTGCAACAAACAGGGCGGGGATGGGTGTCGTGGATCCTATGCCAGGAGGATCCGCGCCTCTGGCAGTGGCTGGAACATCAGGGCGTGACACTGGTGGTTCAACAAATGGCAGGCTCTCTGAATGCAAGGACGGACGAACTCAGCCGTCGGTGCATGATGGATCACGAATGGCATCTGAACTCGGACGTGGCGCAAGGCCTCTTTCAGCAATGGGGAGACCCTTGGTTAGATCTATTCGCCACAGAAGAGAACGCACAATGTCATCAGTTCTGCGCGTTGGAATTTCCAAGGCGGCACTCGCTCGGAGACGCTTTTCGTCGCGAGTGGAGTTGCGGTCTATTGTACGCCTTTCTGCCTATACCACTTCTGCCCAGAGTGCTGAAGAAGATCAGGCGCGACCGGGCCCAGGTTATCCTTGTGGCTCTGGACTGGGCACGAAGGTACTGGTATCCCTACTCAGCTACTCAGCATGTCAGTCGATCCCCCGATTTGTCTGTCTCTTCGGGAGGACCTTCTGTCGCAGCAGCAGGTGACGGTTCTGCACACGAACCTGTCCAGTCTCCACCTTCAAGCTTGGAGATTAAGCGGCGGCCGTTGAGGCCATTTGACTTGCCTCCCGAAGTCTGTGATATCATTCTGGCAGCCAGGCGTCCCTCCACAAAGTCTGTATACGCCAGCAGGTGGAACAGATTTGTGGCATGGATCATAGCAAAGGCTGTGGACCCACTCTCTGCACCCCTTTCTGAAGTTCTCCTCTTTCTTCTTTCCCTTGCCCAGCAGGGCTCTGCTCTGGGCGCTCTTAAGGGGTACCTTTCTGCTCTTTCCGCCTTCTTACGGCTACCTGATCAGCCTTCCTTATTCAAGTCCCCCATTGTAATAGGTTTCTGAAGGGCATCACACACATGTTCCCTCCTGTTGCCTTCGTGATGCTCCAGTGGGACTTGAATCTTGTACTTACCTACCTGATGTGTGCTCCCTTTGAGCCGCTCCATAACTGTCCTCTCCGTCTTCTTACTCTGAAGACTGCTTTCCTGGTTGCCATCACCTCTGCCAGGAGAGTGAGTGAGCTCCAGGCTCTTTCTTCTACTCCTCCTTTCCTCTCTGTTCATCCGGACAAGGTTGTGTGGCGGACACGACCTTCCTTTCTGCCCAAGGTGGTCACGGCCTTCCACATCGGGCAGTCCATTACCTTGCCCACCTTCTTTCCGCCTCCGCATTCCTGGAAAGAGGAAGAGAGGCTCCACTGTCTGGACCCAAAACGTGCGCTCTCTTACTACCTAGATCGCACACGCCAGTTCCGGGTGGATGACCAACTCTTTGTTGGTTACGTGGGCACGAAGAGGGGAAAGGCAGTACACAAGAGGACCATCTCGCGGTGGATCATCTTGTGTATTCAGGCATGTTACTCCATGGCCAAAAAGGAGCCCCCTGCTGGATTGCGGGCTCATTCCACTCGAGCCACGGCAACAACTGCCCTGGGCCGAGGAGTGCCCTTGCAGGACATTTGCCAGGCAGCTACGCGGGCCTCGCTGCACACGTTTGCAAGACACTACTGCCTGGACAGTCAAGTCCGGAGGGATGGCTTCTTTGGCCGTTTCGTCCTCCATGACTTTCTGGTGTGATTATTGGTTCGCAGACCCACCACCGGGGTTGTTATTGCTGGGGTATCTATTCTAAGGTAAGGAATCTATCACTAACATGTCTCTTTCAGATGCACAAGTTACTACTTGTGTAACGATATATCTGTAAGAGACATTAGTTAGTGATAGATACCTTACCGACCCACCCATCCTCCCCGTTCTGCAAACTGATATCTAGGGTTAAGGTCATCCCCTTTCAGGGCCCTAGTTTCATGGCACCAGTGTTGGTTCTATCATGGCTCTGCGTATCTGGCGCGGAAAAGCTGTGTATCAGAACTGACGTCAGCGCGCATGGGCGGCGTCTAAGTACTCCGACAACGTCATTCCGGCGCTAACGACGCTGACGACGGACGCGGAGCCGCAGACGACGCCTACCAAGGCGCAGGGGTATTGCTAAGCAAAAATATCCGGATCCGCCTGGGGATATGCTAAGGTAAGGAATCTATCACTAACTAATGTCTCTTACAGATATATTGTTACACAAGTACTAACTTGTGCTTCTGGGTCATTGGCAAGTAGATGTTCTATTTATGATAGAGACTTGGCTATCAGACATGAGTAGCCCTGACATAGCAAGGTGTCCTCTAGATTTTACTAATATGCACCACCCCTGCCCTATCTGACTAGGTGGTGGCTTTTCTATAATTGTCAAGGACAAGTACTTGATCAGGGAACTAGCCTTGCCGGAATTTTCCTATGCAGAGAACTTGGGTTTTATTATCTCATCCCCAACCTCAGCATTGGTAAATTGGGCATGTGCTATCGTCCACCAGGCCTGGTGGATCCTTTTGTTGACCCATTTCTTTACCTAGTCCTTTCACTTTCTTTGGAGCATGCCAGCTTTATAGTTGTCAGGGCCTTTACTCTCTGGGCCAATGTTCCTGTGAGTTCCCTGGCTGACCGATCTATTAGTGGCTTGTGCATGTAGTCTACCTATGTTAGTCCATTATACAATGCACTTCAGAGTCCACTCTTTGCACTTAATCTTTGGGCCCGAAGAATAAACACAGTGTAGGATAGTGTCCCTGTCGGGGAACGTTGAGTTCCTTGGGAGTAGTACCCTTAAAAGCTCACCTTCCGGCAGCACCAACTCTGCAATTAGAATCTCAGTTTTGGAGTAGGCAGATGACGTGGTGGGTTGAGGGGAGGGGACTGCGGGGAGGGAGATCTCTGGAACAAGATGTTTTTCCTTGGTTAATAGTTTATTTATTATGAGGGTTGTCTATTTTACTTAGAATACCTAACATTCAAGAGCATTTCACAGCCGTTGTACCAGTGTGGAAAAAAGTTAACTTCAAACTATATTAATTGTGTGTTCTCATTTCTAAAACACATTCACAGTGCATTCTTCTCTTTGAGAGTTAGCTATTGCCATAAATGTAACCTCTCTTTACACAATCATTGTATAAATTAGTTTCATTCAGTGCACTATTCTGGGCTGCCTTTTGAAATATTGAACACCTTTCACTCAGGATGATTTGGGGGAATCCGTTTTTCCCTTAGACATGTTCCTTTAACCCCTTCGATGCTGATGACGAGCTCAGCTCGTCATCACCCACGGGTGGCGTGTGCTGATGACGAGCTGAGCTCGCCATGTATCGCGGTAATTTTAAAATTGCCGCACAGCGCAAAAATCGCCGCAGCAGCGATGCGGTTAAAGGCCAAATAACCTCTTGGAATTTTTAAGTCGCACTTAACAAAAGTCATATAGTCCAGAAATTACAACCTTGGGCTGTAAGGTTTATCTTGTTAATCAGGCCCAAACTTGACAATTGTATAATGTTACTTAGTCTCTAAGCTTTTTAAAACCAGATTGTTCTTACTGAGATTCTGAGATCAAAAGACTCTCACAGAGTTTCTGTATGGCTGGTCATACCTTCTTCCATTCATAGATGTGTCATGCAGAGATTCATCACTCTCCTGCTGAGCTTGGGAATAACAGCTAGAGCTCTTACAACCTTTGCCTTGGTTTAGGACATTCTCAATATCAAGCATCCCGGCGTGGGAGTGCCTTCCTTGTGTAGGATATGTAGTCTAATATGGCCTGCAAGACTTTGCAATTCTTTAGTGAGCTAAAAATGTATTTCAGTTTTCAACAAGCTGTGCGGCTTGTTTTTTTGTTTTTTTTGTATGTATGCTTATGGTAAGATCTTGAAAAAAGCATACTGGATGCCCAGAAAACCCAGGTACCTTGTGCTTTTTCAATTTGGACATTCTATTTACACTGACATTCACATTAATCACCAAGGTTGTTTCTTGATAGAATTTTACATTATACTTATGCGAAATAAACAACTGTTTTAATACCGCGACTAGTAAACATGCTTTCAGTTATACCAAGGAGTAGCAGCACAACCTTTTCTCTGGCATTTCCTAAAAGTTGTAACCAACGTTAAGGTGTGCCGTCCCACAGATGTAGTGGAATTTAGGTCAAGATTGTGAGTGCGCAAGATGGGTTTTCGACTAAGAGGCAGGGGAAACCCTGACTGTCCTTTATTGTGGATGGACCACTGTCTTGTTTCATTTACCCTTAAGTTTCCTTCTATTACAATTCCTAAGAACAGATTCTCATTAAATACACAGAAGAAATGCCCCGGGTCAAAAGTCTCCATTTCAGACTTTGTTCATAAGCTGAGACTCAAATCCCAGGGGCAACTTTGCATCAACTACCGAAGACTATAATAGATACACATCGAGTGAGTGGGGTCAGCTTTAGAAGTAGTACTGCCCTACAAAAAGGTCAATATTAAGTGTCCCGCTCCCACTTGCCCCATGGTACACGCCCTCACCTAGGGAAGCTAAGATGGGCTGCAAAAAGTTGGAATTACTCTGGTGCCATGACTACTCTCTCTGCAATGGAAACATTGAGAAGGCCTTGAGGGGATATAACAAAAACTCAGTCCCTGTGAAGACTGAATTCCATTCCAACATAATTCCTTTGGGATGAAAATTTTGCTAAAGAGATGTCCCAAATTGTCCACAATTTCTCTTATTAACTGTTAGAGCAGCACACCTAAGAGCACGCTCAGTAGTTAGTGGGCAAATTATCCAACATTTTAAGATCTTTGACATCCTTAATTTCCTAGTATGATTTCATCCTTACTTGAGCCTGTTTCTGAAGCTTTATTTAGCCCTGCAGGGTCTGGGGCCAGGGAGGCTCTTACTACAGTCGATCTTTTAGGTTATGGTCCGTATTGGACCACTGGGAGCCTCTTTCTGTAGAGCATGTAATCTCTATTGCTAGTTCTATATCTCTGGTTTGCTGCAGATCCTCTACCTGTCAACCCTGTTGAACCTGTCAAGCAGCGGTGGCAGAACCTCGCACCACCTTTGCTTGATGCAATAATTCTCTAATGAGCGGTTGTGTACCAGAGGTCTGGAAAAAAGTTCTCATAGTGCACTTGCTGAAAAAAATCTAATGCAGACCCCCGTATACTGTCAAATTTTCAACAGTATCTTTGCTGCCTTTTGCGGCTAAGATCATTTCAATCAACTACTACCTTCTGATCTGGGACTCATTTCCCTCAACTATCTTACTGGATTGCCCATCATCCATCTGCACAAGAAGTGGCATCACTGGTTTCCCTCCAAAACTCGCTTTAAAAAAAGAAGCAGCTAAGTAAGAAGACTCATTTCTAATCATCCATCTGCACAGGAAGTGACATCACTGGATTTCTATTATCTATCGGTGCAGGAAGTAGCATCACTGGTTTGCTACTAATAACTATATTTGCCTAATGCAGGCTGCAGTGCGCACATACTGCTGGCGTGCCTAAGGCGTGCTAAAGTAAGCCTGTCTGCCCCCGTCCTCACCCAGCCGAGACCCAGCGCAAAGACCCCTTATAGTCCTCCCACCCACCTCTACCTCTTCGCTGCTCATCCATGTCCTGAACACTGGTGGCATCTCCCAGCACGCCTGCCGAGCCTTGCCACCCAACACTGAAGGTGCATTCTCCTGTGCCACCTGCCATTTCCCATGCAATTTTCCACACCCACCTTACTCCTTCAGGCACCTCACACAAGCAACCTGCTTGACACACACAACTACACACCCAACCACAGTACTCCATAACCCTCCCTGTCCAGCATAGTCCCCAACACTCGCTCCCTAACTAAACGCATCCCTGAAATTTGGGATATGCTACGGAACCGCTTCCTGACTGAAGCCTGGCGGACTCCCTCCTCTGCCTCCGTCATGACCACAACAATCTCCACAGATACAAAATTGCAAGACAGGACAATTAGGCCTGGCGATGGAATCACTATCATCTTTAAAGAATCAATCCAATACTCCCCGAGCAACATGGAACACTTGACCTTCCAACTGCTCATTAACGCAAACTGCACCCTGAGCGACACTCATCCTCCAGGACCACACTCCAACTTCAGCACCATCACAGACTTTGCCCCCAGGATCCTTGACTCCAGCTCCTTCATCCTCCTTAGCAATCTCAATTACCACCTGAAGGACTTCAGCCCCAACACAATCGACCTCTTAGAGAACCTGTCCTACCTTGGAAGGCCCAACACAAACTGCCGAAGACCTACTGGACCCCATCTTCATCAGCTTCAGCAATATCAAAATTGGAGACAGTCAGAGCAACACTGATGAGCACATACAGATCTGTCCTCATGTTATGTTATTTTTGTTGTGTTATAACAATTTATAAAACGTACAGCTACTCCGAGGAGTGTCCCGGCGCTGGCAGTGGAGGGAAAGAGTCGCATGCTGGTTACAAGTTGTGAAAGAGGTGGGTTTTGAGCTTCTTCTTGAACAGTTTGAGGCTGTCTATCAGCCTCAGGTATGGTGGGAGTCTGTTCCAAGAGAGGGGTCCAAAATAGGAAAAGGATCTCACAACCATTCTGAGACGATTAATTTGAGGTACCCTTGCCATGTGTGCCGAGGAAGAGCGGAGAGTCCGGTCCGGGCAGGGGTATATGAACTAATTTTCTCTTTGAGATATGATGGCCCTGTCCCATTCAAGGACTTGTGCATGAGGACCATGGCTTTAAACGTCACCCTTTTTTTCATCTGGAGCCAATGGAGAGCCCTTGGGTGGGGAGTCATGTGGGATCTGGAAGGGAGTCTGAGCAGCAGTCTTGCTGCAGCGTTCTGTACCACTCGAAGTCTATTGAGGAGGTAGTCGTGGAGGCCCAAATGCAGTGCATTCCCATAGTCTAGTTTAGAGGTGATCAGGGCCTTCACCACCTTTCTACCCGCTGCCTCAGATAGGAGTGGTAGAATTTTTTTAGCATGCAAAGCACGCTGAATCAGGACCCGTCAAGGCTTGGATCTACAGGAGGAAGGATAGTAAGCTGTCAATTTTGATTCCGGGATTCTGGACACAGTTTTGCGAGGGGATGTGGCCGATTACTTGGCTTGCAGTCTTCCACAAAGTTGTGAGGGACAGCTCCAAAGGTCACAATCTCTGTTTTATCCGGGTTACATCTCAAATGATGCAACTCCAACCATTGAAAGACTTTGGCAAGACAACAAGAGGTTACCTTCTCATCGAAGTCCATGCCTTTATCACATGTGAACAGCAGCTGTGTGTCATTTGAATACGAGATGACCTTAGTGCAAAGCGACTCTGCGAGCGTGGCAAGGGGTGTCAGGTAAATGTTGAACAGCGTAGGACTGAGAGCCGACCCCTGTGGGACTCCCACCGACAGGGGCCTGGCATGAACTGCATAAGATGGCAGGCCGCCTTCCAGTGTCAGTCTGTCCTGGAACAATGCTAGCCAGCTGTAGGCCTGATTTCTGATCCTTATTTCGTGTAAGCGCTCCAGCAGCTTGAGATGAGGTTCTGTGTCAAATGCTGCTGTGATGTCAAGCAATATCAGCATTGCTTTGCCTCCCCTATCAAGGATATTTTTGATGTGCTCAGTAACTTCCAGCAGTGCGTCTCAGTGCTAAATTGGAGACAGAAGCCAGATTCCGTAGGGTGAAGAATACCATTGGCTTCCAGATATGTGGAAAGTTGGCGATTAACTTTACCAAGAATTTTGGGGAAGGCGGGGAGAAGGGAAATAGGCCTTTAATTTACTACTTGCTTAGGGTCTCTGAGAGGAGGGTGCTTGATTCGAAAAACTTTTTTGAATGGACATAATTTTTTCATCAAAAAACTAGTCAAACTCTTTACACCATTCTGCTTATGGGGTGCAAGGTCTCGAAGAGACCACGGGACGCAAAATGGAGTCAACAATTTAAAAAATGTGCTTTGCTTAGTTGTCCGCTTCCATAATCCTGGTGTCAAAAAAGCTTTTTCTAGCGAGGTGCAGTTTTCCTTGGTACACCTTTAGTGCAGCTTTGTAAGCATCTTTATCGTCAGTGCAGTGATTTAGTCTCCATATTCTCTCCAGCTTCCTGCATGGCCTTTACAGAAGCTAAGCTCAGTATTATGCCATGGGGCCCGTCGGGCAAGATCTTTTTGATAGGTGTTTGTGAGTTGACCGTCTCAGTGGAGGTGGAAGACAGGGCATGGTTAATGACCTCTGGTTGTAGCTTGTTATAGGTCTGATAGGTGGAGGGAGCACTGCTTTTTGTGGGCAGCTTACTGCACGTCTGAGACCAAGTGAAAGAGGTGAGATTATGGTCTGTCCAAGTCAGAAGAGTACACTGTGCAATTGCTAAGTTCAGGTTAGAAAAACCTGGTCGGGAGTGTGTCTGACCAGGTGAGTGGCACCAAAGACCTCTTGTTTGAGCTTCAAAGGACTCATAATTTCCTGTAAAGCAATGGTTTCTGTCCCCTGTAGTATTGTCTATGGGAATATTAAAGTCACTGAGTATGGTGCCAATGCGCTTACCAATCAGCGGAGGCATTTGCTGGCAGGGCCATGTGGTCGGTACACAAGGACCCCTGCTAGTAACTGATTTGGCGAGAGGGTAAGGCAGAAACCTAAAGCTTTGATCTCATGGAGGCCTGCTAGCTCAAAACATGCACATTCATATTCTTTTTAAAATATGATTGCTATCCCTTGTTGCGGTCCTTCCTAAGGATTCTATAGTTTGCAGGGATGGCTTATTCCAGAGTGGGCTTGTCTGTATCCGACAGCCATGTCTCTGTGAGGAAGAGTAAATCAGGATCCTCATCCCTGAGTAGATCAAATATTAGAATTTTGTGTTTTTGCAGCGATCTTGTATTGAGCATGGCTGCCCTAAACTTTTTCTGAGTTGCCTCAGTGACTGTGGAGCTGTGGACAGGCTGGTGGGGGCCCGGAATAACAGGAGTCCAGGCGCACTGGGGCAAATAAACTCTTCACAGGGGGCGCCCGAGGACCAACCTGTAGAACATTTCCTTTCAGTAGCTAAACTGAGTAAATGGACCTTATCAAAGCAAATATGCTGAGTGCCGACTACTAGCATACCGGCATAGTGGCTGCTTCCGGGATGCTGACGGGCTTGCCTTTGCGCGCCAGTGGCACGTCCGTGATACTGCACAATTTTTTGTCTTTTCAGTGTTTTTTCCTCATTGTCAGTGTCCTTGTTAGTTCAGCGTTGTAGTTCCCTTTCTCGTGCTAGCCTCTAACCACTCCCTTCCAGCCGCTGCTAATCCTGCGGGCCCACCCCCCCTGTCCATGCACACTTCCCGCCTCCCAGATGCCGTCCCTCCCCTACTTAATGGTGGCCACTGTGGGGGAGCGCTAGTAAGACCTCTTACCTTGGTCTCAGGCCTACGCTCTCCCCACAGCTCCGCTCCACCTGCATCGCCGCTGAACCCTCCTGCCTCCTCCGGGGAGGTGTTCGAGCCTTCTGGCGGCACATTCCTCCGTGTGCCCATAATTTGCTGGTACTGTGTTTTTTTATTTTTGTCTTTTCAGTGTTTTTGCCTCATTGTCTTTGTCCTGGTTAGTTCAGCGTTGTAGTTCCCTTTCTCGTGTTAGTCTCTCCCCACTCCCTTCTAGCCGCTGCTAATCCTGCAGGCCCACCCCCTTGTCCACGGACAATCCCCGCCTCCCAGATGCCGTCTCTCCCCTACTTAATGGTGGCGCCCTGGGGGAACGCTAGTAAGACCTCTTACCTTGGTCCCAGGCCTACGCTCTCCCCACAGCTCCGCTCCACGTGCATCGCCGCTGAGCCCTCCTGCTCCCTCCGGGGAGGTGTTCGAGGCTTCTGGCGGCACATTCCTCTGTGTGCCCGTAATTTGCTGGTACAGTGTTTTTTTATTTTTGTCTTTTCAGTGTTTTTGCCTCATTGTCAGTGTCAGTGTTAGTTCAGCGCTGTAGTTTCCATTCTCGTGCCCATCTCTCCCCGCTCCTTTCCTGTCGCTGCTGCCCCTGCAGCCCCACACCCCTGTCTACGCCCGCTCCCCACCTCCCAGCTGCCGTCCCTCCCCCTCCCCTACTTAATGGCGGCTGCTGCGCGTCCGCGCTAAGGAAGTCCCGTTTGCGCCCGTACCCGACCAGCACCAGGGACCCTGCATCTCGACTGCCCCACCACTACAGCACAGCCGCCCTCCACGTGCTCAATACCGGAAGACGCAGAGACTGTCTCTAAGCCACTGCAAGCACGACCCACTGCCAGTTCTCCAGCCTCCACTGCCGCCAGACCTTCACCACCACCCCGGTCTCCCAACACCACCGACGACACCCTAAGTTGCATCCTCAACGTGCCCTCCATGCACAAACACGCTGTGTAGATATGGAACCTACTCTACTCCGTCTCGCTCGACATCGCCTTCTTTATGGAGACCTGTACCAATGCCACCTCTGCCCCCAACATCCACATTGCCATCCCGGACGGATATAAGATCCAGAGGAAGGACCGCCCCAACCGCGGGTTCGAAAAACGTGAGGAACATGGCAGCAGGCTAGCGGCCGCGATACCCCGGTCTGGGCTCTAGCGGAGCATTTGGCTTTTTTCTTCACTAATGAGGGCTAAACTTGGGCACTAGCCTTTGTTAGTGTGTCCTGAACATTCTGCTATCTTTTTTAATCTTTCTTTTTGGAATGTATCTCCTTTCTAGCCAAAGACAAGTGATTTTCTTCGATCATTGGGGCTGCTTGGCTCTGTCTCCTTTTGCTTTCCATGCTCGCTCCTGGGGGCGTGTTACGGTCTGATCCGGCGTCTGCTCTCCTGGACGCTTCGTTCTCACTGCCGACATTGTCTCTAATACAGGCGCAGATTGTATCGTCAGCAGTGCCGTGGAAGTGGTACTTGGCCGCCCTGGAGCTCCGTCGAGCGAGGCAAGCCTGCTCCCTCCGCAGAGACCTTCTTCCCGAAGTTGCCGGTGGAGAGGGACGAGAGGGACGCGAGGCGCCGTCAGTGAGCGCGACTGAGACCGTGATCGCCTTGGCGCCAGCTTCAACTTCAGTTTTGGAGACAGCAGGAGACTTCGAGGGTCCAGAATCGACGACGAACAAGGTGAAGGGCAACCAAGGGGGGGGGGGGGGGGGGGGTGGGGTGGGGTGGGGTGGGACGGGGTGGGTCAGTGGCTACGCAGTCTTTTGATGTACTTGAGGACCCGCGCGTGGAGCGGTTTGAGGGTTTCACTAGACTTGAGGAAGGCTTAAAACCCAGGAAAATGCAGATATAAACGCAGTTTTAATACCAGAGATACCAACGCAGCAATGTATTAATGGCAGTGATAGTCTGACCACCTCTTTAAATCCCGATAAGATCGTCATGACACCTACCGTTCCTTCTAGTATCACAGGAATGGAAGACTCTAGCCTCTCTGGTAAATGTACAGATTTTGAAGCAAACGCAAGTCTGGCGCTGGTAGATTTAGAGTCGGATAATCAACTTCAACTACTTGAGATTTTTCCAAATCTAGACCTGAATACTCGGAGTACTTAACTGCAACCAGCTCAAAGCCCTCTTCTTAGTTCTGAAACACAACTACCATCAAACACCACTGTCTCTGCCTCACCCTTGGATCTTTCTTCAGTCCTAACTATGTTTTCCAATTTGACAGCTGACATCAAACGAGGTTTTGAGGAGTCATCTAAAATTCAGAGAGAGATTAGGACATACTGTGAATCACTGAACAACAAAATTGACGAGTTTTTTTTCAAGAACTGGGGCTTTGGAAGAAACGACAGCAGTAATGTCCATAGAACTAGACAATGCAAAGGAAGAAATTGTGAAACTTAAGAAAGGACACTTTATTGGCTGAAAGAATGGAGGTCCTGGAAAATGTGAGGCGCTGTATTATTCGCATCCTGAATGTACCAGAGACAAGTGAAGGTACCAACATCGAGACATATATTATTCAACTCCAAATAAAATCTTTAAATTTAAAGCATACAGAGGAGGAACTCAATCTAGGCATTCCACGGATCCACAGGGATCCCTTTAGGCGTAATTTGCAGCGGGCAAAACCCGTAAGATTCTAGTGAACTTCCACACGTTTCAATTGAAGGATCACATTCTAAATTTGGCCCTTAAACAAAAATCTCTGACTGGAGAAGGTTTTTCCTTTCAAGTGCGATCTGACCTGTCGAGGGCGACCCTTGATAGACAGTGGGAATTGGGTCGGAGAATGGAGGCATTCAGAAACTTGGGAGCGTCTGTGCAGCTGAGTTTTTCTGCGACCCTGAAGATCATGCTCAATAACAAAATGTTTAATGTTCGCACAGTTCAGGCTGCAGATGAGTTATTGTTGAGTATTGGCACCTCTAAAAACTGACCGAGAAGTTTGTGGGTTTCCCTATATGGTTGCCTATAGAGTTTATGTATGAATGAATATATAAAAACCTTAGCTTGACATAAACTTTCCTAATAGAAGACAAGTAAAACAGAAAGTAAGTTAATTCAGAAAGGAAGAAAGTGGGGAAAAATAGGAAAGGAGAGAGAAAGAAAAAAAAAAAGAAGGGAAAAAAACCATATACATTTCTTCAAAAAAAAAAAAAAAAAAAGCTAAGTAAAACATTAAGGGCACGAATTTACACATACTACCTTTATAAACCTTCACAGAGTTACTAGTTAATGCTATGTAATCAATTTGGACCACAATGGGCTCGACTGAAATTAGACCTATTTAGTCCTCCAATATTATAGTCATTAACGCCCCGCCTGAGCCTGGACAGAGTATCAGGGGTATCACAAACCGGACCTGTTCCGGTTGGTTAACCAGGGGTTCCTCAGGGGAGGGGGGGTGGTTTTCACGCGGGTAAGGGTTAGTGAAATAAAAAATAAAACGCTTCTCATCTCTAAAATGGCGGTCGACAACTTTATATGTGAACACTGGACTCATTTTGCTCTTTTAACTAGCACTAAGGGGTGTAAGTTAGCTGGACGTATTATCATTAGAAATATCAACTATAAGTACCATTAAGATTCTCTCCTGGAATGTTAATAGCCTGCGCACCAAACCTAGATCCAACACGATTTTACAATACCCAGATCAGATAACCCAGTTATCTGATCTTTAGAAAAAAATTGAAAACACTCCTATTCCCTAAATAAAGTCCCCTCCCCTCTCTTCCCTCTCCTCTGGATAACACAATCATTACAGCGCGGGGATGCCTTCGGGTCACCAGGCGCTCTACAAATCGTTAAATAATAATAATAATAATAATACATCCGTGACTTTGATGCGCAGGTCATTATTCTCCAGGAGACACATCTAGTTGAAACTGAAGTATTGGACCTGGTAAAAAAAAAACAGATGGATAGATTTATCTGTTACCACATCTCAAACAGTTAACACTAGAGGGGTTGCCATTCTCTTTAAAAAAAACATCACAACAAGACTCTTGAAGCAGAAGGTTGATCCCTTCGGTAGGTGGGTTATCGCGGCTGTCATGATAGGTGGTACATGTGTCACGTTGGTTGGATACTATGGGCCTAACCGTGATGACCCATCTGCCCTGGCTACGCTGTTCTCTGAGCGTTTACATTTTCCAGAACCTATGATAATAGCGGGAGATTTTAATATCGTGCTCGATCCTCTGCTGGATAAGTCTACTTCTGGCCGACAACTTGCTCACTCTAAATCCAGAGACGACCTACCTAAGTCTATGAATCAATATGGACTTATTGACATTTGGAGAGCAAGGTCGGGTCAGAAAACTGGCTTTTCCTTCAGAAATTACAAGTACCGACATAGATCTAGGATCGACTTCATTTTGGTAAAAAAAGTTCTGGATAAGTCGGTTAGGAGTGTAACCTATTTACCATCTCACCTGTCTGATCATTCGGCGATACTATTAGACTTTGAATTGCAGTCTCAACCCCCGACTAGGTCATGGTCAATTGACAGCTCTTTTCTTACATCTCCCGATGATCCAGAGTATATCAGAGTGGAAACGCAAGAATTTTTTTTAATTAACATTGGTTCGGCCTGCTCTAGCACAGTGTGGGACGCTTTTAAATGTTCTTTGAGAGGGGTTATTAAGAATAAAACTTTGTTTAGAAAGAAACAGTATACCCAAGCAGTTACACTGATAGAGGCCAACATATCGACAGCCCAATCAGAATTAGAAAATCTTAACAATGCCCCTGAGCATGTCACACTGGCTAAACAGGAGGAGTTGATGAAGCTTAAAGGCCAACTGGCTTCCCTATTAAACCAACGTATTTTGCAAAGGTGGGAAGTAAGTAAATTAGCCAATTTTGAATTTGGTGAAGGGGCGGGCAAATTACTAGCCTGGAAGTCCAGAACTGATCAGACACGTAACAATATTGAGTCTATAATTACTGGCTCCGGAATAGTATCCTCTGACCCAGAAATAAGGTCAGCCTTCAAAGATTTTTTCCAGGCTATATATCGAGAGGATAATAACATCTCCTCCATTATTGTAGGAAACTGGCTTAATAAAATTTCACTTCCAGTACTCTCTACAGAACAAGTGGCTTTATTAGATCACCCTATAATTGCTGCTGATATCGCCCCCTTTCTCGCCAGGTTATTCAATCAAGTTCTGATAGATGGCGATCTACCGCTTACATCATGGAATAAAGCTTCTATCACGCTTATTCTGAAACCAGGGAAGGCATCTACCGCCTGCAGTTCGTATCGCCCTATTTCAGTTCTTAACGCTGACTATAAGATCTTCGCGTCACTTCTAGCCAAGAGATTGGGGCAGGTCGCCCCCTCAGTCCTACACTCCAACCAAAAGGGCTTTGTTAAAAGTCACCAGCTTTATGAGCTGATATACAACCTAATAGGAGCGATCGACATGGCAACTAGCTCATCGCTACCCCTGGCTGTTCTCACCTTAGACGCAGCCAAGGCCTTCGACAGGGTCAATTGGGTATACTTGTCGGGGGGCCTTGGAAAAATTTGCCGTGGGTCGGGCCTATCGCAGAGCAGTGGAATTACTGTACCATAACCCTTCGGCTTCGGTCTTGGTTAATGGTGGACTGTCGGAACCATTTACCATCACAAGGGGCACTCGGCAGGGTTGCCCACTTTCGCCCCTGCTCTTCGATCTCTATATCGAGCCATTTGCTCAAATAATTTGCGATGATATTAACATCATACCATTCAGATATAGAGATTGGGAAAAACAAGCATTGGAAATGCAATAGGGCTCGCATTAGGAAAGTTTGAGCTATTGGTCTTATAAATGACTTTTTTTTATTTATGTGTTTCTTTTTAAAATAGCTAAATTAATAGCTTTGTCATTTACAATGCCAATAGTTATAACTTTCGCAAATGTGACACCTACAGCATTTGTAATGCAACATGTTTTGTATTTACGTGACTTAGATGTCGCTATCGAAAGGCATCGAGTTGAACCCAACCTTGCTTATTATTACTTTGAGGCACTCCATGCTCTTTTAGGATATTTGAGAGGGTAGAACACGTGAGGGACTGGCCGGGTAGCACTTTTGGATACATGACCTGAAGAGATTTTCAGAATCTGACTAAAAGAAGAAAAAAACAATTCTCCTACGAGTACAACCATTGTAATAATACAGTATATTAACCAAATAGTTTGGCGCGGTAGCGAAGGTTAAATAAAAGTGTCCACGAAACTAATTACCACTGTGCTGTCTTAAAATAATCCAAGCGTGTATTGGATTAGCTTGCAACATATATATATTTACCTTCACAAAGACTGTGCTGTTCCATTTACTGATTAGAACGACATTACCCAAGTCAGCTTGCTAGGGTAGGAATCGAGTGAGCATCAACGCTAAATCGAACCACTGCTGTAAACTCGGCGCTCGGTCGAGCCTTGCAACCAGCGGTGTAAGAAGCTCTGGCCCCCATCCAAGAAGGTCTTTCTTCCCAGTGTTTGACACACAGCTGAAGAGTTGCAATAAAATAAACGGGCAAGGTTCCAAGGAGAAAGGGGGTAATGTGGAGAGAAGGGGGCGGGGAGGTTTGATCGAGCCCACTATTAAAATAAATAAAATGCAAATCTACACATGAAATAAAATAGAAAGAAAGCATTTCTTCAGCTGACTGGCTGCAGCTTGCAAACGAGCTCAATATGTTTGTAAGCCCAACACATCGCCCCGCTCACCCCACTGCATGGAAACCGAAGGCCCTGAATGGGCGCAGGGCAGGTCAGCTGAAAGGCCAGCGTATGACACGGGAGATGTGCTGACACAAGTCTGGATTTATTGTTATTGCGGCTATCTGCTTGCCCGAGCACAACACACACGACAACAGCAGCATAATATGGGGAGGAGAAATGCCGGCCTGAGGCAGAGCACACGCTGAGAAGCTTGTGGGAGGGGGGCTGGGCTGCCTTTGATGTGGTAATGCCAGGCAGGCAGGCAGGCGGCTGGTGGCATTGTGCACGCGCTTTTTATGGCTTGCGCTTGCGCAATGACCTAAAAAGCACATGCACTGCGTGGAATCGCCGGTGGAATCGTGCTTGGTTAAACGCTGTTTAAGCCCCTATAGAGCTTCGCCAGCTGTGCGCATGCGCACAGCAGGCGAGCCCTAAAAAGTATCCTTGTATACTGATGATCTTATGATCATAACTTCAGATATCAGCACAGCATTTCCGACAGTCATAAATCTAGCACAACAATTTGGTAACGTCTCTGGCTATGAAGTTAACGCCACAAAGACTGAGGCTATGGCGTGGAACAGCATAACAGCGCGACTTCCTGTACAATCTTGTGACAACATGAGATATCTAGGCATAAAAATTGTAAAGGATATTAATCTGATCGCCCCTACAAATTTCACTCTGGTGGCTAAAGAATGTAGGAAACTAATGAGTTCTTGGATATATCTTCCATTAACGCTCCTAGGTCGATCAAACTTAGTCAAGATGTCTATCTTACCTAGGTTGACCTTTATTTTCAACAGCTTACCACTTTATTTTGATAAATCATTGATAGCAAAGATGCAGAGCGACATTACCTCATTTGTATGGAGGAACAAGACTGCAAGAATTTCCTGGAGCAAATTAGGGCGTCGTAGGGAGAAGGGTGGTTTGGCCGGTCCTGACCTGCAGATTTATGCTTGGGCCTTTCAGTTGACACACGCCCGAATGCTACTCAAAACTCCATTAGATCAGGGCATCGGTTTAATGTTTTCAACACTACTACAATGTGAAGGTCTAAGTCAGATGGGTTTTCTATTTAAGTTCGGAGACCCCAAATTTTTTAAGAAAATCAAGCTGAAGGTATTGCAGGGCCTAGCAAGAACTTGGTATAACCTTAGAACCACAACCAAAATAGGCTACCATTCTAACGGATCTCCTATATGGGATCTTCCTGCTCCTCCGTGCTGGACTAAAGATGCATTGATAAGCCCACTAAAAGATGCTGGAATTTTAACATGGGGAGACCTGTTCTCTGAAGGGGAAATGCTTTCCTGGGAACATTTAGTGAGTAAGGTAGGCCCCAATCTCTCTAGATTAAAATTCTTACAAATCTCAAGCTGGGCACAAGCACAAAGAACAGGCCCCTCACGTCGTCAACAACAACCTCTATGAGGAAGTAGTCAACTGGAATCTTGTTTACTTGACAACGTCCAACGACTAAGGAGGTCTCCTACTTTTACAATCTAATCTTAGAGGAGATCGACGGAGAATTCCATCTTCCAGACCAGCTCTGGGGCTCTTTATTGCCTGCAATAAACGTGAATGAACTTTGGTTAACATCCTGCAACGTTCTCTGGGATATTGTTAAACCTGCCTGGCTTCGCAGAAACCACCTCTTTACCCTTCATAGGGCATACTATTCTCCCCAGAGGTTTCCAAATTCTCAACAGGTGTCCCAGTGGCTTGTCCCCGCTGTGGTCAAGTGGCAGCTTCAGATGCGCATATGTTTTATGATTGCCCACATTTAACATCTTACTGGCAATCAATAGGCAATAAATTAACATCTTCAATAGGCTCCACTGAGAGTATAGATCTCCCCCTTGTAATTTTTGGAGTAGTGGACAAAAAGCGTAGTGTTAATAACAACCTTTTGTTCTACTCAATGCTGGTGGGTCTGCAGGCGGTGGAAAGAGCCCCCCCTTCCGACGTTGCAGGACTGGAGTTCTTCCTTGCTTCACTTATCTAAAATTGATCTTTCCAGGGCTGGAAAACCTGACAAAAGAGCTTTTTGGTTGAAACTTGATTGGTCTCAATAACTAGAGCTGGGTTTTTTTTGTTTTTTTTCTCCCCAGTTCCAATGATTATGAAGCCATGACGCACTCTCTTCGCTCTATCACTTTCCCCCTTTCTTTAAGGTGAATTTGTGGTAACAGCAATGGTGGAATCTGGCTAATGGCAATTACCGTCCAAATTGTACACATGGGTTTGTGATTAACTGGGTAACTGACATGGTTGTAGGGTCATGGCGGTTCCTTATTACGATCGACCCCTACCAGTTTTGCACTGAGACAGCATGTCTTTTTCTCATATCACATTTCTCCCAGTCCACGGTACTAACGGGCCAGCCATGGTTGAGATGAGGAACACAAAAAAAAAAAAGGACCGCCCCAACCACCCGGGAGGGGGCCTCGCCATCGCCCACAAGAAGATCCTCCGCCTCACCACCTCCAGCGAGACCTTCCCTACCACCGAACACCTGCACTTCCAGATCAAAACCAGCCCAGGCTCCACACTCTGCGTAACCCTCGTATACAGAGCCCACGGGCACCCTTCGCGGCCGCCATCACTGAACTTATCGCACCCCACGCCATCACCTCAAAAACGACCTACTCATCGGAGACCTGAACTTACACCTGCAACAGCCTCTGTCACCCCAACTCCACCACTCTCCGGGACAACCTCACCAACATCGGACTTAAACAACTCGTCACCACACCAAGCCACAGGGCAGGATACACACTCAACCCCATCTTCGCCGCAGGAAACCGCGTACACTTCAGCCACACAACGCAACCTCCATGGACCGACCACCACTGCATACACTTCACCGTCGACAAGCCCAAAACACCCAAACCTGCCCAACGCTCACTACGAAGGAACTGGAGCAAGGTCACAGACCAGCAACTAAACTCCACCCTCATCCGAGACAACCACACCACTGCAGCAGATGCCAACGCCTCAGCCAGGTAACCCCACACATGGATCTCCACCTGCGCAGACGAGCTGGCCGTCTACGCAACCCCGACAAACAACGCCCCAGGAAAGCCGCCTGGTTCACCACCGATCTCCAAGAGGCCAGATGCACCTGCAGACACCTGGAGAAGAACTGGAGAAACAACAAGACACCCAGAAACCACACCACCTACAAGACCGCCATGACGGACTACCACAACAGGATCAGAACCACCAAGAGGACTTTGATCCACAACAAGATCCTCACCAACTCCAAGGAACTCATCAGTGTCATCCAAGAATTCTCAACCCTCACAGTAAAACCACAGACATTAGGCCATCCCAAGACCTCTTTGACAAACTCAGAACCTACTTCCACCTCAAAATCAAAAACCTCTACAACAACTTCATTGACCAGACGCCACAACCGACCCACCCACTAGACACACCAGCCAGCCCACCATCTCCTCCTTGACGCCGATCACGGCCGAAGACACTAACTCGACCATGAAAGACATCCAGTCAGGGGCCCCCACCGACCCCTGCCCGCCACACATCTTTCACAGAGCTGCCGCCATCGCACCCGAACTACAAAGCACCATTAACACCACCTTCAAAACAGGCACCTACTCAGACAAGTGGAAACGCGCAGAAGGCAGACCCCTGCTCAAGAAGTCCACAGCTGACCCCACTGACCTCAAGAACTACCGGCACATCTCGCTCCTCCCCTTCGCGGCCAAAGTTGCAGAAAAAACAGTCAACAGGGAACTGACATGTTTCATCGAAGACAATGCCATAATGGACCTGTCCCAATCCGGATTCTGAAGCAACCACAGCACCGAAACTGCCCTACTCGCCGCCACAGACATTGGCAACATTTTTGACTAAGGCCACTCCGCAGCCCTCATCCTACTCGACCTCTCAGCAGCCTTCAACACCGTCTCACACCACACCCTCCTCGCCAGACTTCACATCGCCAGCATACAAGGAACAGCCCTAGACTGGATCCAATCCTTCCTCACCGGAAGAAGCCAAAGAATCAGACTGCCACCCTTCCTCTCCAATGCTACAGAAATCACCTGCCTAGTCCCACAGGGGTCATCACTAAGCCCCGACCGTTTTCAACATCTACATGGCCCCCCTCACTGGCATTGTCTGAAAATACGGCCTCAACATCATCCCCTACGCTGATGACAGCCAACTCATTCTCTCCCTCACCAAAGACCCCACCACCAGACTAGACTTCCAGAAAGGAATGCAGGACGTCAGTCTGGATGACCAACAGCTGCCTAAAATTCCACGCCGAGAAGACCGAAGTCTTCGTCCTCGCTCTACCCGAAACCCTGCGCATCCACAGAGCTTGGGCAGGCGGAAGATCCTTCTCTCACATTGTGGCAAAAACCTGGAATGTTAGAAAAACAGGTCAAGCATGTTGGCTCCACCTGCTTCTTCTTGAAGGTTGTTAGAAATGGGGTCTCTAGTTGTCAGTGGTTTGCACCATGTCCAAGTAGAGACCCTCACTCTATTCAGGGAGTCACACAGCTAAGATAACCCCTACTTACCCCCTTGGTAGCTTGGCACGAACAGTCAGGCTTATCTCAGAGGCAATGTGTAAAGTATTTGTACCCCCACACACAGTAACATGGTGAAAACACTAAAAATGAACACCACGCCAGTATAGAAAAATAACCTATATTGATGAGAATAAAACAAGACCAAAATCACCTTTTCAAAAGAGTTCAGTCCATAGGAAACTATGGATGTGTCACTTTTATCGCAAAGTGCCTGGGATGTGTAGAAATCAAAGACGAAAACAGGGGCATGGGAGATGAGGTGCCGGAAAAGCAAAGCAATGCATCGGTTCCGTACTCCCAGGCCAGGTGATGCGTTGGTACCCTATTGCCAGGAGAGGTGCCTTACTGTAGCGCAGAGGAGGTGATGTAATTTCCTTACGTGAGTCATCAATTCCTTATTGTGAGGGGCAGTACTGCGTTGATCTCAGGGCATGCAGCCTCCGTTCCTTACTGTTGGGCCACGTTGATGAAGAACTTGCCGCACAGGGACGATGCGTCGAAAACCCAGAAGCGCTGGGTCGATTCAGGGGGACAGGCACTGCGTCAATTTCCAGCCACAAAGCAGGTGATGTGTCGATTTCTTCTGCTGCACAGCAGAGCCCGCGCAGAAGTGTGCACCATGGACATCAGTGTCATAGTGATCAGGACTCAGCGATCTCGTGGCGGCACAACAGGCACTGCGTCAATTCTTCGGCCACACTACGACAATGCGTTGTTTTTTTGTGGTTTCTTAGCAGTAAAACCACCTCCAAAGGTCCAGAACTGGAATTGGCACCACTTGGCAGGTCAGAACTCCCAGCAGAGTAGTTCAGAGGCTGCAGATAAAGTATATGATGTTGCTGAGACTTCTTAACAGGAGGCAAGCACATACAAGCCCTTGGAGAACCTTGTAAGCAGGATGTAGAAAGCAAAGTGCAGTCCTTTTACTCCCTGGATGGATGTAGCAAGCAGCAGGACAGCACAATAAAGCAACAAGCAAAGTGGCAGTTCACCTCCTACAGCATCCAGCTCTTCTTCCTGGAACAATGTCCTCTTAGTCCAGAAAAGTTATGGAGTTATGGTATGACAGCTCCTCTACTTATGCCAGTTTCTGTCTTTGAAGTAGGCAAACTTCAATGAACGTCTTTGTAGTGTACAAGACCTTGCTTTTCTCTGACCTGGCAGTAGAAACACTATAGTGGGTTGGAGACAGCTTTGTGTGAGGACATGCACAACCCTATTCAGGTGTCAATGGCAACTCCTCCCACCACTCTAGCTCAGGAAGACCCATCAGCCTGTGGATGGGCCCTCAGGATATGTAGGGTACACCTCTGCTCTCTTTGTGTAACTGTCTAGAGTGAATGTGCAAGCAGCCCAACTGACACCTTCCATCGGAAGTGAATTCCACAGGTCAGGCAGAAGCCCAGATAGGTAAAGCAAGAAAATGCCCACTTTCTTATAGTAGCATTTTCAAACCCATAATTTTAAAACCAACTTCACAAAAAAACCAATTTATAAATTGAGAGTTCACGGACCCACACTCTAAATCTCTCTCTCGTCCCAATTGGAAGTAACACTTTAACCTATGGGAGAGATAGTCCTTGCAATAGTGAAATACGAAATCAGTAGTATTTCACTATCAGGGCATGTAGAACACACTGTGACACATGTCCTACCTTTTAATTACACTGAACCCTGCCCATGGGGCTACCTTTGGCCTAGCTTAGTGGTGCCTTCTATGCAGTAAGAGGGAAGGTTTGGCCCTGGCAAGTGCTTGCACTTGCCAAGTCGACATGGGAGTTTAAAACTGCCACACAGACGCTGCAGTAGCAGTAAGTATATTTTTATTATGCATGATTAATTAAAACTGTTGCATACACATGACAATAAAAATGTCATATACGTAATTCAGCAGATAAAAACAATGTTAAAAAGCTTTCATTATACATTATGTTAAAATTAACATTTGGACATTGCACACGTCAACAAGTCTAAGGTGCATGTGCGTCAAGGAAGGCTAAGCTAGTGAGCGCTTTGCCAAGTTAAGTAGCCATCCTTATGCATACTTTTAAAATTCCCGTTTTAGCGCTTATCATCTTCGTTAGATCTAAAGTGCCTGTGCGTCAATAAGGTGCAATGGTGAAAGCTTGCCAAGTCAAGCAACAATACTTTTATTTAACCAATGTCAACTTGCGATGCATGTTTGAGTCTCTCGGTTACTATGTCAAACTTTTGTGAGCCAGCAGTTTAGCTGTGTTTCGGCCGGATTGAAGCACAGTTTTACTGCCTGCTTATAAAAACTAGTACCGTTTGCTTGAACATTGGTCGAAGTAGGGTGTATCTTATGTCCTTTAGGTTGGGGCAGATGACGTGCACAAGATCCTTGTTTCCTCTTTTGCATAGATGGCAGGACTGCGGTCCTGACCTCCTTTCTTATGGCCAAAGGTGTGGGAGAATCGGTAGGATATCCTGCCATAACTTTAGAAATTTTTCCTTTATCCTCGTTTTGCCTCCCACTTTCAGGTAAGATTGTGGTTTGAAGGCTTTATAGTCACTGAGCACTGTCCAACCATGAGCCCTTTTGGCCAGTGTTTCCTTGTCTTCTAAAAGGGATACCATTTTTGTTACCTCTGTCACAGTTTTTATTGAAGCTCTGGTGGTCTATGGAGGTTCCCCAAAGATCAGACATTCCCAGTAGCTTTTGGGAATTAAACAAGTACTCCCTAGTAGGTGATTTGTCATGGCAGAACAGCTCGAGCCAAAGGTGCAAGTTTAAGAATCCTGGCTCGGCACTTTGGATCTTGTGCCATCTTTTTATATATGCGCCCCTCCTTTCCACTAATTGTTTTTGAAGCCCAAATTCTACGCGTATTTGGGCAGGTGAGACATAGTTTGGGAGAATAAGAATTGCTCTTTAGGTGTTGGCTATTACTTTGTCTAAGGCTGCAGCATCCCTTCCTTTTAGCGGTTTGCTCCCATACGTTGGCGCTGGTTGTAGTTTTGCATCTATCACCTGTAATAAGGGGTCGAGTGTTAGATTAGGCAGCATTTTTTTCAGGAGCTTCATTGCTAGGTAGCTCATGGTGCCCTTCATACGTAGGGACTCCAGCTGGGGTTTGAATGAGCCTTTGTGGTCCAGCAGGATTCCGAGGTATTTGTCGCTGGTTGTCTGGTCCAGGCATTGCCTGTCTATGTACAAGTTGATTTTTTTCCTTTTTTGTGATAGTTTACTGCCATGATCTTTGTTTTCTTGAGATTTATTTTTTGGGCCTTACGTTGGGAGGAGCTATTGGTGGTTTTCAAGAGATGTTGTAGGTCGATATGGGTCCGACTTATCAACACTAGGTCGTCCGCATATAACAAGTTAGACAACAACATTTTCCCAATTTCGGGGAGTTTGATGTACCCTTGACCAATTCCCCAGGGAGATCAGCTAGGAAGAGGTTAAAGAGTAAGGGCACTAAGACGGACCCTTGTGTTTGCTCTTTAGAGGTGGTGATTCACCTTGAGAGGTGCATCCCTGCTCCTCGTTTGATCCTGATCCAGGTGTCAGTGTGCACCAATATCAGCTGGTCTAAAAGGAGTTTCGGTAATCCCCAGCTGTCCAGTTTTTGCCATAGTTTGGCGCGATCTACGTGGTCAAAGGCTGCGACATAATCTATAAACCATAAAAATAAAGGATACTTTGCCCGTGTCCATCACAGGGCTAGCTCCATGATGCTAGTAGTGATTCCTGGTCCACGGCAAAACCCAGTTTGGGTTATTGGGAGGATAGTTTTCTGGTGCCCAGGATGGTAATTTTTCCAAGATTGTTCCCGCATAGTACTTTGCCTCAATGTCGATAAGGGCAATTAATCGATAGTTGTTTGGAGCTTTCCTGTTGCCCTGTTTAGAGCTAGGACTGATTATTGATCCTTTCCAGGACTCTGGGATTGTGAGTGCGCCTTTTATGTCTTTAAAAACTGGTGCTAATGCTTTGCCCCATTATTCCACATTGTGCTTGTACAGCATGTGAGGAATTCCGATGGGACCTGGGGTTCCTTCGAGTCTACCCTTAGTTATTTGTCTCTTGATCTGTGTTGTGGTTATTTCGTAATACCGTTTCCACTTCTGGATATTTTTGTCATCTCCGGGGGGGGGAAGAGTCGTTATGCATTGCTTGTCTGAGGTCATGTGTCGTTTTTCCCCTGTGGGTGGTGCCCCTTGTCTTTTTTTACGATTCAGGGTTCTTTGTCTGCCTCGTCCTCCTTTTGCTCATTGTTGTTGAAGTGACTGAAAAGGTATTGTGCCCAAACAGCCTCTGTTATGTTTTAGTTTATTCCTGAGTGGTTTGGTTGTTTATTTCTGTTGATCGTTAGCCAGAACTTGGCACTGTTCTTTTGTTTGGCATCGTGGAGTATCCTAGCCCATCATTTCTCGTTCTCCAATTTCTTTTATCCCCTTTCTTTCTTTTTATCAGTGCCTTCAGTTCCCACAGATCGCTTTGCAGATCTAGGTTTTGAGGGATTTTAAGAAGTCGCCTTAACGTTTGGTTTGTTGTGCGTTTGAGGTTCTTTAATTCTGGGCTGGTTACCACCCTAGATGGGATGGCCACAGATTTTCTCAATTTTTCCTGTTCCGGTGGCAAGTTTCTCCCCAAGGGCTGCTAAGAAGTTCTCCCATGCTTTCTCAAGTTGGATTGGTGCATGTTTGCCTTGGCAGTGATGTATTTTTGTGATGGCTGATAATTCCTCAATGGTGTTAGGTTTACACCTTATTCGTTTAAGATCTGAGGTCTTTTTTGTGCCAGTTGTTTTGGGTGGCTCTAGTAGATGAACTGTATTTGCTTTTACTATCACTTCCTGGGGTAGGTGATCACTATGTTTATTGGCACCTATTCTGTAGGAATCAATTTTGTTGAACATAGATAAGGTTATGAAGATAACGTTCAGGTGGGAGGAGGCTTTTGCTGAATAGAATGTAGCAGCCGGAGGGTTGTCCTCCTTAAAGCAGCCGTTCAGTGCCCTCATGTGTAGATGTTCAAGTTCTTGGAGCAGGTGCTTCAAACATCTTGTTGTTTTTCCAACGTTTGCTGTGCCCCGATTTGGTATTCCCCACACAGTGGTTTGGTCTTACACAAGATCGTCTTCTGACCCAGACCCGAAAAGGTGTAGATTAAAGTCACCTGCCAAGGAGATATGGTCTGCGTCCTGCTCTTTCATAACTCTTTTCATCTCTTTGACCAACTCTTTTGATTCAGCTCTTCATTTTTGTTTGGGGTGCACATAGGTGTTAATTATTATGATTTGCTGGCATCCCGTGTTAAACTTGAGTTTTATCATCACTGCCTGGATGGCACTTGGGACTTCAATTTGGGCCTCTATTGATGAGATGTCTCCAATTGTGGTTATTGAGGCAAGTATCATCAGTCCCCCCTAGTGGTGACCAAGTCGGATCCCTTCCTTATTGCGACAAATTGTGACGTGTACCCCTGGAGCTCAAATGCCTTATCCTCCCAGGTTTCCTTGTGTAATATCACATTGACTGTTTTTAGGTAGTTTAATACCTCGAGGTCCTCTGTCTTGTTTGCCAGCCTGTTAATGTTCCAAATGCACATACAGATTTAGCTTCCCTCTGCCAGGACTGTTGGAGAGCTCTTTTGTTATTGTTCACTGTTTTTGCGTCCAGCTCGTGTCTGTTGAGGTTAAGCCTAAATGCTCAAGGGCTGTGTTCAAGTTAGTGGCCTATGTGCAGGTAATGTTGGCTCCTGGGATACTAATGTGGTGGTTTTGAGTAATCTGTTAGTGGGAACATTTAGAAAGGGCGTTGGGTAGGGAGGTCTTAATTCAGCTGTTGGTTTTAATCCCATTGTATAAAGTCTTTTCTTCTTTCATGATTTTATTGGCTGTCTCATTGGTATTCCATTTTTTTGTTGTTGCATCTGAACATTGCAAGTTATTGGTGGGTTGAAATTCAATAAAGAGCAAGTCTGCTGAACTTTGCTTTTCTAGACTGATGGAGTGTAGGAGCCGCAATATGTTCCCTCTATTTAATATGTCTACTCCTCCCTGAGTTTTGTATTCGGGAAGAAATATGATTTTCTGATAGATACATCTGCCAGTGGATTCCTCACCTTGTGAATATCCCCTTGCGTCAGCAACATTCGGAAATTCTTTTTGTAGTTTCACGCCGACGTGGACGACGTCACAGAGGCACGGCATCGCGCGCGACTCCGCTGACGTCACAGACACCATAATAGGCCCACGCCGGCGACATCAGTTCCCTTTTTTCCGCGTCGTCAACGTTAACGGTTTTCAAGGGATCGTCTGTAGCTGTATAGTAACTTTGTTACTTTGTGTTTCTACTGGTGTTCTCTTTGCCTTCTGTCATGATGTCTACGAAGAAGACTGGATTTAAAGCGTGCGGATAATGTGGCAAGATGTGTATCACTGATCCACATGAGTGCTGCGTTTGGTGCTTGAGCTCCGATCATGACGTCGAAGATTGCCCTTCTTTTAAAAAGATGACTCCGAAGGCACTCCTGGAGAGGGAAACGAAACTCCTCGTAGCGAAGTTGAAAAACAAAAAGGATAAAAAGAGTTTGAGGTCACAAACTCGACATTCTATTTCGAGGTCTCGTTCGAGATCGCACTCGGAGTCGTCTTCGGCGCAAGCATAAGAAGAGGAGTCATGAATCTCGCCATCACTCTGAGAAAGACTATAGTTCAAGGCCGAAGTCACAGGTGAAGTTACTTAGAAAGGAAGTGGTGGCCTCAGCTTCGGAAGTACAGGTCTCCGAGGGTGAGGCTTCGCAGGGGGATTCGCCTGTGTCTCTGAAGCAGTTGCCAAATCCTTCACTGAATCCATCCCATCCTTCTGGTCAAGAAGATGAAGGAGAAGTTGAAGAAGAAGGAGAGGGCAAGGCTTCGTTGCCTGCGGGTTCGTCGACACTGGTGCACCAGCCTGAGGTGGAGGCCGAGGTCGAGAAGACTCCGCTCCCTCAAGAGCAGCCTGGGGGCTCTTTCCAGCCTTTCCAGCTCCAGGTCAGGATCCTACTCTGTTCCTGAATGCCATGTGTGGAGTTTACTCCAGAGCAATGTATCCCTCTGGTGCACCGGTTGGTCCCACGGGTCCATTAGCATTTAATCTGGGTGTCCCCCAGGCTTATGCTCCTGCGCCTTTTATGCCTTACATGCCGGCTCCAACTCCGCATTGGCATTTCCCGGCGCCGCCGAAGCCTTTGACCCCAAGGCATTCGACGCAGGTTCCATCGACTCCAAATCCATTGACACCGGTACCCTCGACTCCGATGCTGAATCCGGTTTGACCTTGGATTAAGCTGCCTCTTCTGACTTAGAGTTCGGCTCCGGCTCCGGTGGAGTAGGTCCCGGATCCGTCGACTTCGTTTATGAAGGAGAGGTTGAGGCGTGAGGCACAGAGGCTTCTGGAAGAAGAGAGGTATCGTGATGAAAATTTGGAGGAAGGTGAACTGCAGGATTCGGAGGATCCTTTTGATGACCTGAGAGAGGCTAGTGGTCTTGAGCTGTCTCCTGAGTGGGATTTGGCCTCTGTATCTGACGTACCTTCTAAGGATGTGACACCTTATCACGTTGTTATTAAGAAGGCTGCAGACTTGTTGAATATTACTCTGCCTACTGCTGAATACAAGCCTAACATTCTAACTGAGGTCCTTCACTCGCCTTCTTCTGTTATTGAACCAATGCTCCCATTTAATGACGCTTTGGCCGAGCCTTTTTATGAGGTGTGGAAAAAACCTCTGACAGCCCCTGCTGTTTCAAGGGCGGTTGCGAGAAGGTATAGAGTGGCACCTAGTGACCCAGACTTTTTGCCAACGCACCCCCTGCCAGAGAGTTTGGTTGTGCAGGCTGCCTGTTCAAAGAAATCTATGGGTGCTTTTCCACAGGTTCCTGGGGAAAAGGAATCAAGGAAGCAAGACCAGGGGGCCAAGAAAATATTTTCCTCAGCCAGCATGGCGTTAAAGTCTACAAATGCTACTTGCCTGATGGGTAGATACATCCATGCTTTGATGGATTCCATCAAACAATTGGTGCCTAAAATTCCTGAGGACGATAGGAAGGATTTTCAGGAAGTGATTTCTGACACTCAGGATGCGGCAAGGCAGGTAATCCAGAGTGGGCTGGACACAGCTGATTCAGTGGCGAGAGTGATGGGCTCTTTGGTGGCCACTAGGAGAGCTGCGTGGTTGAAATCTTCAGAATTTTCTGCGGATGTTCAGTCTGCTTTGATGGATTTGCCCTTTGGTGGGTCAGGATTGTTTGGGAAGAAGGCTGACACTGCTTTGGAGCGGTTTAAATACAGCAGAGCGACGGCAAAGTCTTTGGGCCTTCAGACCAGGGGCTCTTTTGGAAAGCGATTCAGAGGATTTGGCAGATCTTCCTTTCGGGCCTTCAAACAATCTCAGCAGCAGCCGCAGCAGCAGCAAAATACTCTGTACAAGTTGTACAGGGGCAGACAAAGAGCTCGTCCTAGAGGTCGCCAAGCCTCCTCCTCCTCCTCTTCCCCTTCCCAGCCTCCTGCCAACATAGCAAAGCAGCCCTAGATCCGCCATTCCGGATCATGTGGGTCCAGTGGGGGGTCGGCTTACCCATTTTCTGCGAGATTGGGAATTGATTACATCAGATCATTGGGTTCTCAATCTCGTGGAGAATGGGTATGCTCTTCCCTTTCGGGAATTTCCCCCAAATTACCCTCCTTGCCAGGGTTATTGTTCGGAGGACCACCTGCTACTCCTGCAGGAGGAAGTCCTGGCACTGTTCAGAAAGGGTGCAATAGAGGTGGTCCTGGAGCAGGAGAGGGGTCAGGGATGCTACTCCCGGTATTTTCTGATCCCCAAGAAGGATGGCAGTCTTCGTCCAATCCTAGATCTCAGGATCTTGAATCTTTACCTGAAGCAGGAGAAGTTCAAGATGCTCACCCTTGCGCGGGTTCTTAAAGCGCTGCTGGAAGAGGACAGGATGGTGTCGATTGACTTACAGGATGCATATTTTCACATTCAATCAATCAATCAATCACGGCATTTGTAAAGCGCGCTACTCACCCGGGAGGGTCTCAAGGCGCTGGGGGAGGGGGGTATATTACTGCTCGAACAGCCAGGTCTTGAGCTGCTTCCTGAAGGAGAGATGGTCTTGGGTTCGCCGAAGGTGGGTGGGGAGGGAGTTCCAAGTCTTGGCTGCCAGGTAGGAGAAGGATCTTCCTCCGGCGGTGGCTCTGCAGATGCGTGGTACGGTGGCGAGGGCGTGGCTGGTCGATCGTAGCTGGCGGGTGGGCGTGTAGAAGGTCATGCTGTCGTTGAGGTACTTGGGGCCCAGGTCGTGGAGAGCCTTGTCTGCGTGGGTGAGGAGTCTGATCGTGATTCTCTTGCTGACGGGGAGCCAGTGTAGGTCTCTCAGGTGTCCGGTGATGTGGCTGTGTCGGGGGATGTTCAGGATGAGTCGTGTGGAGGCGTTCTGGATGCGTTGGAGTCTTTTTTGAAGTTTGGCTGTGGTTACGGCGTAGAGGGTGTTCCCGTAGTCCAGACGGCTGGTGACGAGTGCCTGGGTGACGGTCTTCCTGGTTTCAGTGGGGATCCATCTGAAGATCTTGCGGAGCATGCGCATGGTGTTGAAGCATGAAGATGAGACGGCGTTGACTTGTCTGGTCATCGACAGGGAGGAGTCCAGGATGAAGCCCATGTTGCGTGCGTGGTCCGTTGGTTTGGGAGCGGGGCCGGGGGCCACCAGGAGTCGTCCCAGGCGGAGGGTGGTGATCCCAGGATTAGGACTTCCGTCTTGTCTGAGTTCAGTTTAAGGCGCCTGTTCCTCATCCAGTCAGCGACGTCTTTCATCCCTTCGTGTAGGTTGGCTCTGGCGGTGGTGGGGTGGTTGGTGAGGGAGAGGATCAGCTGGGTGTCGTCGGCGTAGGAGATGATGTTGAGGTTGTGTTGGCGTGGACTGAGTGAAGATCCTTGTGGTACGCCGCAGATGACTTCAGTGGCCTCAGATCTGAACGGAGGGAGGCGGACTCTCTGGGTTCTTCCGGCGAGGAACGAGATGATCCACTCCAGTGCTTTCTCTTGGATTCCGATGTTGCTGAGGCGCTTCACTAGGGTGCGGTGGCAGACAGTGTCGAACGCCACAGAGAGGTCCAGGAGGATGAGGGCCGCTGTTTCCCCGTTGTCGATCAGGGTTCTGATGTCGTCGGTGGCTGCGATGAGGGCAGTCTCGGTGCTGTGGTTGGCCCGGAACCCGGACTGTGAGGGGTCGAGGGATCCGTTCGTCTCGAGGAAGGCAAGCTGTCTGTTGACGGTCTTCTCGATGACTTTGGCCTGAAAAGGAAGGAGCGAGATGGGACGGTAGTTCTTGAGGTCGGTGGGGTCCGCCGTTGGTTTCTTCAGGAGGGCGGTCAGCTCGGCGTGCTTCCAGCTCTCCGGGAAGGTGGCGGTGTGGAAGGAGGAGTTGATGATGTCTCGGAGATGGGGTGCGATGATGGCGTCGGCTTTGTTGAAGACGTGGTGTGGGCATGGGTCGGTTGGTGATCCGGAGTGGATGGAGTTCATCGTGCGGGTGGTGTCTTCGGTGCTGATCGGGGTCCAGTTGCAGAGGGTGGTGGTGGCAGGCGTTGGTTCGGTGGTAGGGTGCGTGGTCTGTGCATCGAAGCTGTTGTGTATGTCTGCGATCTTGCGGTGGAAGAACGAGGCGAGTGAGTTGCAGAGGTCTTGATGTTGTTGTTTCCAGAGCTGGGGTTGGAGAACTCTTTGACGATGCTGAAGAGTTCCTTGCTGTCGTGGGCGTTGTTGTCCAGTCGTTCTTTGAGTGCCGTCTTTTTGGTGACGCGGATCAGCTGATGGTGTTTGCGGGTGGCGTGCTTGAGGGCGGTCCTGTTGTGTGTGGTCTGGTCGAGCCGCCAGGCTTTCTCGAGGGTGCGGCAGTTCTTGGATTCCTTGAGTTCGTTGGTGAACCAGGGGGTTTTCTTGCTGCCGGGTCTGCTGGGAGAGTTCTTTAGTGGTGCGAGGTCATCGGCGCAGGCGGTCAGCCACTTGGTGAGATTGCTGGCTGCTTCGTTGGGGTCCGTTGTGCTGGTGGGAGTGTTCTGGCTGAGGGAGGCGGTGAGCTGCCCATCCTGAAGTCGCACAGGAAGTATCTCCGTTTCACGGTTGGATCGCAACACTACCAGTTTGCGGTCCTTCCGTTTCGTCTTACTACTGCGCCTGTCTTCACCAAGATGATGGCTGTGGTGGCTGCACATCTCAGAAGATCGGGGATACCGGTATTCCGGTATCTGGACGATTGGCTGATCAAAGCAGAATCTCCAGAGATAGTGCTCCATCATCTGCAAGAGACAACTCAGTTGTTGCACAGGTTGGGTTTTCGATAAATGTACCCAAATCTCACCTGGTGCTCTCCCAGCGCAACCTGTTCATAGGTGCGGTACTGGACACTACTGTGTGTCGTGCATTCCCTCCTCCTCAAAGGATTCGCGACATACAGGAAATTATTCCCTTATTTTAAAATGGAGCGGTGGTTCCAGTCCTGAAGGTTGTTCGTCTGCTCGGTCTGATGGCTTCTTGCATTCTGTTGGTCAGTCATGCACGCTGGCACCTGAGGGCACTCCAGTGGTGCCTCCGCAGGCAGTGGTATCAGCACAGCGGAGATCTCAGGGAGTCAGTGAGGATCTCGAGAGAAACTGCAGCAGATCTGTCTTGGTGGAGCGTGGAAGGCAATCTGTCACAAGGAAAGCTTTTTCAACTACCTCCATCGGTGGCCACAGTGATAACGGATGCATCCACTCTAGGGTGGGGTGCTCATCTGGGGGATCTGGAGGTCAAAGGTCTTTGGTCTCAAGAGGAAAGGTTGCTTCACATCAACCTTCTAGAGTTGCGGGCCATACGTTTAGCACTCAAGGCCTTCCTCCCTTTCCTTCGCGGTCAGTCAGTTCAAGTCCTGACGGACAACACGACCGCGATGTGGTATGTCAACAAGCAGGGAGGAATAGGGTCGCAGTGTCTCAGCAGGGAGGCTCTGCGTCTCTGGTCCTGGGTTCAGGACCATCAGATTTGTCTGATGGCAAATCATCTGGCCGGGGTTCTGAACGTACGTGCAGACAGTCTCAGTCGGCAGTTCTCAGCCGACCACGAGTGGAGGCACCATTCCAGAGGTCATTCGTTACGTCTTTCGGACATGGGGGACTCCTCAGGTGGACCTGTTTGCCACTCACGAGAATGCTCACTGCCCGTCATTCTGCAGTCTCCAGTTTCCGATGCAGGGAGCCTTGGGGGACGCGTTTCAGTTGAGTTGGGACTCACAACTCCTCTACGCGTTTCCTCCCATACCCTTGATTCCTCGGGTTCTGAGGAAGATACGTCAAGACCGGGCCCAAGTTATATTGATCGCCCTGGATTGGCCAAGAAGGGTGTGGTACATAGATCTTCTCCACCTCGTGCCCTCCGCTCCGTCTCCCTCACAGGGCAGATCTCCTCTCCCAGATGGAGGGGCAGGTTCTACACCCCCACCTCCACACCTTACACCTTCATGCCTGGAGATTGAGCGGGGCAACCGGATTTCCTTTTCTCTCTCACACGGTGTGGTGGATGTCATCTTATCGGCCAGGCGTGACTCCACCAAGTCCATTTATTCTTATAGATGGTCTAAATTTGTTGCTTGGTGTGGGGAGAAGTCCATTGACCCTTTAAGGGCTCGTTTGTCCAATATACTTCAATTTGTACTTTCCTTGGCGCAGCAGGGTTTTGCGGTGGCAACTATCAAAGGTTATTTGTCGGCCTTATCGGCTTTCCTTTGTTTTCCGGACCAGCCCTCTTTGTTTAAATCTCCTATTGTGTTGCCATTTATTAAGGGCCTTACCAATACATTTCCTCCTACTCCTTTTATTGTGCCTCAATGGGACTTGAACCTTGTTCTTACATTCTTGATGGGTTCGCCTTTTGAACCTTAACACAAGTGTCCCTTGAGACTTTTGTCTTTTAAGACTGTATTTCTAGTGGCAATTACCTCGGCAAGGAGGGTAAGTGAGCTTCAAGCTCTTAGTTCAAAGCCCCCATTTTTGTCCATTCATGCTGAAAGAATGGTTCTCGGGACCAGGGCTGCTTTTCTGCCTAAGGTGGTTACTCCTTTCCATCTGGGGCAGCCTATTACCCTCCCTTCCTTCTATCCTCCCCCTCATCCTTCCAAGGAGGAGGAGAGACTTCACCGCTTGGACCCTAAAAGGGCGGTGAGCTTTTATCTGGACAGGACAAGAGAGTTCAGGTTGGATGACCAGCTGTTTGTTGGATTTGCTGGCTGCAAGAAGGGGAAGGCGGTGCACAAGCGCCCGCTCTCGAGATGGATTATTCTCTGCATTAAGATCTGCTACGCCCTGGCGGGTAAGGAACCTCCAGAGGGTATAAGAGTTCACTCTACTATAGCAAAGTCTTCTACATCTGCTTTGTCTAGGGGTGTACCTGTTGAGGATATTTGTAGAGCAGCGACTTGGGCATCCCACCACACTTTCGCGAAACATTACTGTTTAGATTCTGAGGTGAGGAGGGACGGACACTTTGCACGCTCTGTCCTCCAGGACTTTTTGGTATAGGAGAGTGGACACCCTCCTCCGGGAGTGGGGACTGCTGTGGGACTTTATTCACAAGGTGAGGAATCCACTGGCAGATGTATCTATCAGAAGAACAAGTTACTTACCTTTGGTAACGCTTTTTCTGGTAGATACAATATCTGCCTGTGGATTCCTCACTGACCCACCTGCCTCCCCGTTGTCCACTCTTCTATACCTGAGTTACTGTAATGTATATATTTTTATTGTCATAGGAAATGTTTATTACAATTTGTTTTCCTGCATTGGCTTCACACTGTGTGTGTTATCTTGACATTTGTGTACTGTGTATATATCTGCTGTCATCGGTCCGTCCGTGTGCCTCGAAGGCACGGAAAAAAGGACGGAACTGATGTCATCACGCCGGCGTGGGCCTATTATGGTGTTGGTGACGTCAGCGGAGTCGCCCGCGATGCCGTGCCTCTGTGACGTCGTCCACGTCGGCGCGAAGCTACAAAAAGAATTTCCGAATGTTGCTGACGCAAGGGGATATTCACAAGGTGAGGAATCCACAGGCAGATATTGTATCTACCAGAAAAAGCATTACCGAAGGTAAGTAACTTGTTTATTCCCTTTACATCTTTGGCCTCGGTTTCCTGGGGAGGGATTGCTTCATGATGTTGGGGCCGTTATGGAGCGGGGTTGCTCTTGCTGACTCCGTGTTTATAAGAGGTGTGGCAAATCTGTTGGGGTCCAACTGATGTCTGGTCTCTTTCCGATGTGTTGGTGCTATACTCATTCTCCCTCTGTGACCTTTGTGGTGACTCCCTTTAGTTGTTCAATGAGCCGTCTCTCAGTTTGGACCTTGAAGTTTGTACCATGCTGATGACCTTGCATTATGGCTGACTGCTTAATTGTCAGATTGCTCCCCTTTTTTTGTTGTCTATTGTGATACTTTGTGTACTGGTCTTGATGATGGTCCCGCGGTTGGTGCTAAGGTGGCGTTGACTCTTGTGGTAGGATGGTCTGGCCTGTAGTCCAAGGTGGGGGTTGGGGCGCACCTGGTGTCCACAAATTCCACAAGAGTTCCCAGAAGCTGGTTTTTGCCTCAAAGGCCCAAGGCAGCTATCTTCCTTTTCCTTCCCTTCCTATTTTGTTTGCGACATGCTTTCAGTAGCAAACAATTTTCATTGGCTGCGCTCTCTTTAATTGCTGGTGTTGCTTTGCTGCCTCCTGGGGAGTGGTGTGAGCTTATCAGCGTGTTCCCTGTTTTGTGGTGTCCGGGTGACGTTATGTCTGTTCTGGGTGGTTCATCAGTTGAGTGGTTGTGCGGTTTGGTGTTTGTTTTTAAATCTGATAGTAGGTCTCTTAGCATTGATGGCAATGTGAGTATTTTGTCAATTATTGGGGCGCAGGTGCATTCAGGGTGTGGTGTTTGAGTTCCTTGTGCAGCTCCTGCCCCCGTTTTATGAGACCATTACATTCGGATTGTTTTCTGTCTATCCATGACGTAAAGTCTGTTAAGGTTTGAAGAACCGTAAGCTGCAGGTCCAGTTTGTGGGATTGATATTGTAGCGCCGTGGCTGAGTATTGCATTGTGCTTAGTATGGTTGCCCATATGGATTCTGTATTTGTTAGTCCTGTAGAGTTGCTTCTTTCAGCCCTAGACGCACTTTGGAGTATCGTGGTGGAGCGAAATAAAGCAAGCATAAAGCTGTACGAAGCAACAAGTTCCTCCCATTCCTGCGAGGCAAGGAAGGTCATGTCACCGTCCGTTTAGTGGGAGCCTTCATAAGGAAGCGGTAAACAGCACACAGGTGGTGTGTTGTTTAGTGGTTCGTTGAGAGTTGACAAGGTGTCAGATTGTGTGGTTGATGTCTGTAAGGGAGAGCTGTTTTGTGGCTATGATAACGTTACCCAAGCATTTTGTTCCGTCTGCTGGCTCTGCTCTAGGGTGAGAGCTTAGGGGTCCTTGTGGTCCGTTCGTTCATTGATTTCCCTTTGTTTTAACATATTTGTAGGGTCTGTGCCCAGGTGAAACTTGTTATCTGATGTGGAAGTTTTTTTAACCTTAGCGTTTCGTATTGGACAGCCTTCTTTGCTTCTGGGTATCTCCAGGGCGGGCTCTATCCCCTGATGGATTGTTGGCCTCACTATTTATCCTGGTTTCTGTATCTGTTTTGTCACTGTCCTTTGCAGGTGATGGTAGCCCAGCCGGGTTAGCGTAGATCAGTGGGGTGTGTTTGAGTCTCCCTGGTTGTAGAGGGGTTTGTAACCCCTTAATATCTTCATTTTTAAAGTATATAACTGTCCCGGGGTCTTTCAGCAAAGAGAATTTTTTGTAGATTTTGCCTGAAAGGTACGTGGATTTTTCCTTGAGACGCCCCCTCAATGTTTACGAGCTCTTTTAACTCCTCGCTTTTTGATGCCGACTTGAGGTGGATAGTAGGTTTGAGAGTTTTTTTTATAGACGCTGGACTGCAGGTTCCACTGGTATCTATACCGCTGAGAGAGCAGTTGCTGATTTCCCTGTTGTCCCTATTAAGGGGATCCATAGTGATGTCGCTTTTTTGCCGCTTTTTGAGTCGAGTTCAGGGTCGTCCTCACCTTTGGCTTTTCTTTGCTGTTGTTTAGGCTTTGGCTTTGTCGGGGACCTCCTTACTCTGCCTGACCTCATGTATTTCTCGTTTCCTGATTTACCTGTTTTCCCATTGGGGGATTCTCTGGCTTCCCCTTTAGTTCCTCTAGGCCTCTGGCCATTCATTTGCCAACAGTTGGGGCACCTGAGATGTTTGTTGTATTTAATTCCTTGTTTTCCTACCTGCTAATTACTCTGGTGCTGATGCCGGTATGGGTGGGTCCCCAGTCGATTGTCGCCTCCCTGCTTTCACCTGTGAGGGGAGACTGTGCGCTGTGGTGCGATGCTGGGAAATTGTAGTGACTGTAGTGGCACCGTTTCGAGACCCCTCCCTGTCCTCAGTTGGCCCCCATGATGGGGTCGCTCCAAGTTACCTGCAAAACAGGGTCTGCAGGTGTTTGTCCAGTTGAGTGGAGTGGAATGGTATGCTGGGGGGTGGTCTTGACTGGGGTGGATGGGACTCAAGCAGGTCCTCGGCTGCCTTGTGGTGTTTTTGGGGTTCTATCTGATGCTCCCGGTCTTTGGTAGGCTATGGTGGGCTGTTGACAGCCAACGGCCTAGGGAGAGATCAGGGAGAGCCAGAGGAGCTTTTGGCAGTTGGCAGATAGCAGGTCAGCTATCACTTCACAGACGGCAGCGGGAGAGCAAAGTGTTGACCGCTTGCGAGGTCACGGCCCGCGGCTCTCCCGGCGGCAGCGGGAGATCAAAAGTGCTACCACCTGAACTTTGAGGCTACGGCCAGCGACGTCCCCATCTTCGTGGCTCACATGTTCCCACCTTGGGAACAGGCCATTATGGTGGCTGTGTGAGAAAACTACAGGCAAGTGGGCGCTTCTGTCACCGGAGTGAGGAGGAGAGAGGAGGAGGCCTTGGACAGGCACGGAGTGTCGAGTGGTGAGTCACCGGCAGCCTGACAGGAGGTTTTGGGGTACCAGCAACAGGCCTACAGCGCTACACAGCGGGTTGAGCCAGGAGACACTACCTGTCAAGTTCCTGCTCCTGCTCTCCTGAGCATCCTTGGTTGTTTGACGCTCTCCTGTGGCCTCTTCCCTCTTCCCTTTGTTACTCGACCTGTATAGCTCTGTGTAGCTCTGCGCTAGTCCTCGAATGTGCAGAAAAGGCAAGAAAAAAAATCTCAGAGTTGTGCAAAATGTAGAACCATCATTAGTTACGCTGGACCATCGACAGTGTGAGACTGCAGCACGGCCAGAACACAGCAGGGCTATAAACTCCAGTCAACCGAAGATCTACACGAAATTCAATTTTCTAAGGGACCCAGGGTCAGCCCTCTTCTCAAACACCTCAACCCTAAAAGTTCTGCAATCTCCGCTGTTACCGTTGCAGTCCCAAACCTCCATCTAAAACTCAGCAAGCAAAGAACACAGCAAAGTAGAAAGGGCACTAGACCAATCACCACACCAAACCCAAACCTCGCCACAGCCTCAATGGACACAAGTGCCAGTAATTGACCCTCCAGCAAGTGCGCCAGGGGACTTAGGACCTTCCACAACAAAAATCAGCCCTCAAGAGCTTCCTACTATGGAACATAAGCTTTATGAGACCCCCACATCTCTACCAAAATTAGATGCTAGGGATGAGGACGGGGGCTTTAACAAAACAAAGTCTGAGAGTGACACTAAAGGAGCTACGAGGAGAATGGACTTTGAGCAAGTCAACACTACCAATGATACTCTCAGAAATATTACCATGTTCAGTAATCACACTACCCCCATCAAAAGAATGGACTATTCAAGCAAAAAATCACTTTCAACTATGCCACCCCTTGACCAAGGATGCTTACTTGAACAAATTGGAGGAATAGGAGTGGGAGCATGGACACAGGATCTAAACCAGATAGAAGATGCGAGGGCATCAATGTCCTATCTGACCACACAAGAATGGGAAGAACTGCTCGCAACCTATTCACCAAAACAAGATAAAGAAAAGGAAAAGGAACAGGAACAAAGTGAGGTCACCACCATAGAACCCTCTGAGAATAAACACGCCACAGAACAACCTAAAAAAGGCGCAGAAAAGCTTGCGCAAGCAAATAATCAAAATGCTGGGGTTTGGACGTCACTGCTAAACACAATACAATTGGCTGTTAACTCACTGCAATTTCAATCTGAGAAAATGGAAATCCAACTAACATTATTGAACACACTGACAGTTTTTACCGCCGGTATCGACGAAAAATTGGGAAACTTGAATGGATTAATAACAAGAGCCCAATCCAACTCTCAACTCAGAAGCAATTGCGATCAGGTCATCAATAAATTATCAACTTTGCCCTCAATTCTAAGCAGCCTGGTCAAGGATATCAAAAGTGTAACAGGGAAAACAACAAAACGCCAGGGCGATTCCAGCAACTCAGAGGGACCATCTAACGCCCAAGTAACCAGCAATACGCAGGGAGGAAATGTCAAGGCAGGTACAGAGGGAGAGGGCAGTCCCAGAAATGGCGGATCTCCAAAACTGAATGCAAAGCAGCGCTGCCAACTGAAAAGGAAGGGGAGTAACCAAAAGTCCCCTCCAAGCACAACAGCTTTTTTCCCCATTTTCTCAGATCAAGCCAACAAACGTGAGTGTAACTCAGTTGATGTAATCATTGCAAAACAAACACAACTGGCAACAAATACCTGCAATCATTCTAGGAATCAAGAAGAAGCCGTACACCAGGCACGTGCAACTAGGGTACACGGAGAAATGGGAGAAGATAACGGTCAAAGTATCACACATAGGGCTAGCACAGATCGTAAAGAAGAGGGAAAACACATTTTTCACTATCACTCTTTATACAACAATCTTGGATAGCGGCCATAACAAACAGCAATTACAATGCCAAGACTCGATGGGAGAAACAAGGGTTCTACACATTAACTCAGTGCCCTCATATGAACCAAGGGAAGAAGTGTGCACTGCGAAAGCCCAAAAGGTATCTAACATAAATCACAAAAACATCAACACCAATTTGACCTCAAACAACGGGCCTAGTCGAGAATCATGGGGGGGCCACAGTTAAGTCAGCAGGGTCAAACCTGGAGCCATTGCCGGAAGAATCTAAAGGGCCTATCATACAGCCCAATGGAAGATCCAGCTGGAGGCTCCCAGTCAGAGAGGCACAGCACAAAGGACAAGTTATAAAACAATCCTCCCCCACGCCAAGCAAAGATAAGCCTATCCTTAGGACCTCCACGGCCGAACCACCAAGTATCAAACTGGAAATACAGTCCAAAGAAATAACTACCAGCATACTCCAATCAGAACTGCCAGACACAGCAAATCTACTGCTGACAGCAAATCCAAGAAAACACCAGGCAGCAAAGGTTCTGGTATTTTACCTCCAAGGGACCTCAGGACATATTGAACCAAGGGAACATCCTAAAATTAACTGGGTCAATACCTAATCTTACCCTCTACCAACCCTCAGTGCCTAGAGGCCACAAAAACAACGTGGACTAAAAGCGAAACTGCAGAGGCAATCTTACCCGAAATGGACATATTTCATTGCTGGGGCATAGAAAGTGTTCCTTTCAAACAACCAGCCTATCCATAGCGTTTACTAAGTGAAGGAAGCCCAGCACCAAAAACTCGCCAACTACACTCAAACTGTGTACTCAGAGGAGCTTGGGCAGATCCCGCCAATAGAGCGCCAACACGGACGGGGATAAAAAACCCAAGGCTTGAATAAGGAATCAATATTGCGAACCATCATCTTACGCCCAGAGGAGCACTGACGCAATGAGCAAGTTCAAAGCCACGGCAGAACAAAGGAATCCCTTCTTAGATTCTGCTCATGGAACATAAACGGCTTAGCCACAAAAATACGTCACAAATTTTGACATAATCTTTCTACAGGAAACCTGGCTCTCGGTTCCCCAGCACATTGAGGGCTTCATTTGCTTTGCGAGTCCAGCAAAAAGGATGGGCAGATACAGCCATTGCTCTGGTGGGTTGGCAACATATGTCTCCTCAACAAGCATACCCTCACCCACTCTTATGGATTCATCATCAAACGCTATATTGGCAGTCACAATATCAATCCTCACAGAGGTCGAATAATTGGAAGTGTGCCTGATTAACTCATATGTATGCCCCAAACGGAAAGTGAAAGACTCTACCGAACTTGGAAATCAAATAGCAAAGTTTGCAATAGTGACGGAAAATCCAAACTTCATTTTGACAGGGAACCTAAATCAGTATCTTATAGGTTTGTCACAAGGAGAGGAAGTTGCTATACAAAATGGAATTCATAATATCTCTACACAAAGTCACCCACCAAATAGAAAGAACAAGCACTCCAATAGTTGCCTACTTGCAGAACTAGAACATCTAAATCTGCGAGCCTTAAATGAAAGATTCTCGGACGACACTCCACCAGTCGACTCTTACTATTCTCTTACAACAAGCTCCATACTGGACTATACCTTTGTAAGCCTTGCTCTCTTCCCATACATACCCGGGTACAGAATGGGGGATAAGGGCTATAGCGACCATCGCCCACAAGAATTTCAAATAACGAGACCATAGCAAGATCTATCAGCACAGATGTAATTCTGGGGCGCATCTCCATGTCCAATTTAAGAACAATAAAATGCACAATAAATAATACAAACTCTCAGGCCGAATCAGCAATCCAACTCTTTAACTCGTCAATATTCAGCCCGGAAGACAAAATTGACCACTGGAAACAGTTCATGGACAAGCTTTTAGATCAATACGCAGAAACAAAAACAACTCCCAGAAAGCATGGGAGAAAAATAAAATCTCAAAGGACCAGAGACAGCAGCTGAAACTTGCCAAAAATTCCATAAATGCTACACAACGCTGGCTGAGAAGATCCTCAGATAACACCACTGCACGAGCGTCCTTCGAATAAGCAAAGGGCAAAATTAAAAAGTCTGAAATGGAACATCAACAGCAACCTTGAGACTGTGTTTTGGGCAAAACTTTTACACAATACAAACAGCAATATTAGTGCCCGATTCTGGAAGACGGTGAAGGGGATTATTCACCCACACCATAAGGGTATTGGGTCTCACATTTTGGAAGCAAACTGGGTAAATTGTCTTACCACTCACTTCAATAATCAGACCGATAGTGCTGGAACGCTAATGGCTGAAAGCAGGACATCTGGAGATCAAGATGGAGCCAGTAATTCGGGATCAGGAGCTCCTGCTCAAAGAAAACAGCCCTCTTGTTGCGAGTAGTCCTCAGGATCGGTTTGTTAAAAGGTAAGCCCACCTCTAAATTTAGCCAACACCTGGATAGCCTTTATGGCACAGAGTGTTGACAGGATTAAGTGAGGGGAAAATATGAAAGATCAAGGAAGGAAAGGATGGGGACAGCAGGGAGGGAGATCTGAAAGACATAAACAGAACACATACATAAGACTGGATCCCTATACTGTAAATATCTCAATTCTATGAATGTTGCTATGAGGGTTCATACCTGTAAAAGAAAAGATAAAGCCTTGTGGATGTGTAGAGGCAACGTAGAGTTCGATATGATGTAACTATAAGGATACAGAACATACAGGAACATAAGTAATCTAGAAGAACCTATAACACAGTGCTCTATACAACCCAATGTTTCCTGCTCTAAGCACCTACCTAGATATGACTCCACTAAACATCACAGGGGTAGAGTGTGTCCCACACCTCCTAAACCCCTGTTAATACAAAAGTCAAAAATCAAGTTACACATATATATATATATATATATAAGATCCGTGATACCCTTTCCACACACAATGTTATTATTTCACGCAAAGCTCTTCTGGAAGATCCATAGATGAAAACCCCCAACTAATACGTCTTAGCTGAGTTCCAGGAATAGTCGTATTTACAACAAGAAAAGAAGCACCACAAGTAGTAACTATCCAATGTTCGATAGCTACTAAAGTCACACCACCGTTGGCCGAAAATACCAACCGGGACAAATCCAAGGAACAATACCCTCAGCTAGAATAAGACCTAATCTAGGCCTCCAAATTATCTATCTACAGCAAGAGGTGGGTAAGATTCAGTCTGCCGCTGAGTATTAGCCTCTCAGTGCAGCGGTGACAACACTCTTACCGCACCCAGTACACAGAACTCAGGGGTCGATCACAGCATCAGGTCCGGAATCACCGACAACGCTCCCCGGCCGCCATTCACCCTTTGTACAGTCTCGCGGGAGCGCGATGCGCCGCGAAGGATGCCGGGAGCGGTAGTTCTTTCCCGGAGGATGCCGGGAATTGTAGTTCGCAGTGATTCCGCGATCGTGACAGTACATCCCTCTCTCAACCGCGGGGACAGGGGCCCGGCTTCAAGGGACATCTCTTGTGGAATCCGGACACCAACCGCGGGGCATGTACACCCAGAGCAGGTTCCCAAGAGTTCTCTTCCGGCCCGTACCCCTTCCAGGACACCAGATACCACAACTTACTCCTCCTGAATCGGTAGTCCAGAATACGTCGAACCACATACTCCTCCTCGCCCTGCACCAATACAGGTGGAGGACGATAATGGCCCTTTGACAATGATGGTTTCAGTAAAGAAACGTGAAACACCGGATGTATGTGGAGATGAGAAGGGAGTTTGAGCTTCACTGCCACCGGATTTACCCGTTTCAGCACCCTATAAGGTCCTATGTATCTAGGGTTGAACACACTGTGTTTCCTGAAACGCAAATTCCTGGTAGACAACCACACCTCATCCCCTGCACAGTATAGAGGTCCTTGCCTCCGGTGTTTGTCCGCCGCAACCTTATACTTGCTTTTCACAGCTCGCAGATGTTCCTGTACCTTGACCATCGTCTCCTTAATATGTGCCACCCTATGAGACACTCCAGGAAGCAAGGAGTCAGTTTTAGGTTGCAGAAAGGGAAGGAATCGAGGGTGTCTGCCGTACAAACAGTAGAACGGAGAAGTTTTGGTGGAACCATGTGTGGCATTATTGTAAGCCACCTCCGCCAGCCACAAGTAGTCCACCCAATTCTCCTTGTCATTGTTCACATAGCATCTTAGCTACTGCTTAAGGGTCTGATTCAACCGCTCAGTCTGTCCATCGGTTTGCGGGTGGAAACTGGTGGAAAGGGCGGACTCTATATGCAACGAAGAACACCATGTCTTCCAAAACTGAGCAGTGAACTGCGACCCTCTGTCGGATACCATGACACTTGGCAATCCATGCAACCTCACCACGTTGACCATCAGCAGCACTGCCAACTGACCCGCCGAAGGTACTTGTTTACAGGCCACAAAATGCCCCATCTTGGACAGGTAATCGACCACCACCATAATGGCCGTACAACCTCTGTCTGCTGGAAGGCCGACGATGAAGTCCACCGATATCCGATCCCAAGGAATCGTTGGAGTAGGAAGAGGCTGCAGCAACCCCCGCGGACAGCCGTGGACCGATTTCACTCTAGCACATTGAGCACAGGCGGACACCCAGCACCCCACATCAAGTCTCATCGAGGGCCACCAGAACTGTCTCAATACACGCTCCAGTGTTTTGGCCACACCAAGATGCCCTGCACTAGGCGATTCATGGCACCAAACGTATACCTGCCTTCTCAGAGCCCGTGTAGGCACCAGCAACCGGTTACGGAACATCGGCAGGCCCCCATGCATTCTTCATTCCTGATGGCAACCCAACCAAGTCTTCCAGACAAAGGAGTTCACTCCCTGCCGAACATCCCTTAAGAAAGTATCTGGCTGTAACACACACACCACTTTCTCTGGAGCCACGATGCTTGCCTCAGCCTTTTCCTCATTCGGATTGCATGTCGACTGGCGAGTGAGAGCGTCTGCCTTCCTATTGTCCGCTCCCGGGCGGAAGGTTATGATGAAATTGAATCCGGAGAAAAACATCTTCCACCTGAGCTGTCTAGGAGACAGATGACGCGCAGCAGACATGAACTGCAGATTCCGATGGTCGGAATAAACAGTGACCACATGACGAGCACCCATCAAAAAGTGACGCCATTCCTGAAAAGAGTCACGTATGGCCAGCAACTCCTTTTCAGCTATGTGATAGTTTAATTCTGCTGGATTCAACTTACGTGACATATACGCCACTGGGTGTAACTGACCCGTATCAGAATGGCGTTGAGATAAGACCGCCCCTATCGCCACCTCCGAGGCGTCCGCCTCCACGATATAAGGCTTGCCTGGGTCTGGATGTGACAACACAGGGGCTGTTACAAATGCTTCCTTAAGGGACGAAAAAGCGGACTGCGCCTCTTCCGTCCACACAAACCCTTTTCCCTTCTTCAGCAGATGAGTGATAGGCGCCACCAACCGGGAGAACTGATTGATGAAACGCCTATAGAAATTGGCGAAGCCCATGAAGCACTGTACTTCCCGCACACTAGTTGGAACAGGCCAGTTCCGTACCGCTGCCACCTTCCTTTCCGCCATTTCTTGACCCTCCGGACTCAGCATTACTCCCAAAAATTCCACCACATGAACATGGAAATCGCACTTGCTGATTTTGCAGTATAGATGATTAGCCTGCAAAATAGTAAGCACGCTGGTGACATGTTGGTAATGCAGGTCCTCCGATTCCGAATACACCAGTATGTCGTCTATATAGACGATCACATTGCGGTCCAAGATGTCACGGAACACATCATTTAAAAAGTACTGGAAGGCCGCAGGGGCGTTACAGAGCCCGAAGGGCATTACTTGGTACTCAAAAAGTCCATATCTGGTTTTGAATGCCGTCTTCCATTCATCCCCGCTACGCATGCGGACCAGATGATACACCCCCTTTAGATCAAGTTTCGTGAAGATAGTAGCCTTTTTCACTTGCTCTAATAACACACTGGTCAAGGGCAAAGGGCACCTGTTCTTGATGGTAATGGCGTTTAATGCGCGAAAGTCCACACATGCGCGCAGCTCTCCATTTGCTTTAGGATTGAAAAAGAGAGGCAATGCGGCTGGGGATTTGGATGGGCGTATAAAACCCAATGCTAACAACTTGTCCAGATATTCCCTAAGATGCAGGTTTTCAGGTTCTGTTAGGGCATAAATCCTTCCGCACTGAATAGATGCACCCGGAACCAGATCAATTTGACAGTCGTACTGCCTATGCGGCGGTAACCCCTCAGCTTGTTCCTCATTAAACACCTGGCCAAACGACTGGTATGCAGCAGGGAGTTGCACACAATTTTCAGCTGCGGTGGCGATACAAGACCCCCCTAACAAACTCTGAGCAGGTCTCATAGCTCCCTGGAAACAATGATGCAAACAATAATCAGAACTCATATGCACCTTTCTCGAGTCCCAGTCTATCTTGGGGTTATGTTTCTCCCACCAGGGCAGTCCAAAAATGATGCCATATTGAGGAGCCCTGATCACACCAAAAGTAAGCATCTCCGCATGCTTGTCCTCCAACCTCACCTCCATTGCTTCTGTCTCATAACTAATAGGACCCATGCTCAGCTTCCTCCCATCCACAGCATACACCTCTTCTGGCCTCTCTCTTTGAACCAACACTATTCCTAGGCGTTTAGCCTCTTGATAATCTATGAACATGCCCGTGTCCCCAGAATCCACCATAGCTGAGGTTTCTATCGATTTCCCAGCCAACATTAGTACAATGGACATGTATAGATGATTCGTCACATACTGATCTTTGTTACTCAATGAAGGGACATATTGAGGACTTCCTGTTTCCTAGAGTCTGCTACTTTTCCGAAGCCTTTTCTGCATCAGCAGCGGCCACTCGGTTACCCCTGAATCGGTTAGTTTTAGGCTTCACAGGGCATTCCCTTACATAGTGGCCCTTCTTACCACAATATAAACAAAGGCCCTGTTTACGCCTTGATTCCCTTTCGGCTGGTGTCAAGGCGGTTCTCACTGCCCCTATTTCCATAGGCTCAGACGAAGGACCGGAACCAGCTTCCTTAGAGGCATGTGTCTCTGCCACCGGTTTCCTTCGGTTATCCCCTTTTCTCTCACCCAGCCAATGGTCTAAACGTAGGGCCAAGTTAATCAAACCCTCACAAGTGGTAGGCTGGGGGTCGATTTGTGCTATCACATCTTTGAGTTCGTCATTCAAACCCTGATGAAACAAAGACGCCTGTTTGTTTTCGGGCCATGTGGTTTCAGTTACCAAACGTCTGAAGGCATTCAAATATGTTACAAGATCCTTTTTTCCTTGCCTTAATTCTAATAATTCTCTGTCGACAGTATAGGAATCGGCCCTTCTGTCGAACACCCTCAGGAATTCCGTTTTAAAGGCTTCCCAATCATGCAACAATGGATCGTTGTGATTTACTAATAGGACTGCCCACTGTGCCGCATTGCCCGCCAGATAAGAAATCAGAAAAGCCACCTTCGCCTGATTTGTGGGAAAAGATCTGGGCTTACAGGAATAGTGCAACGCTATCTGGGTGAGGAACACCTGCACCTTATCCGAATCCCCACTAAACCTTTCAGGTGAAGCCAGTGGTACTGATACTGGCATCTCTACCACAACCGGTTGAGGTGGAGGCGTACCCCCTACATCAAAGGGATTGCGTTGGACCACATCAACACGTGCCCTCAGATCTGCTGTTTCTAACCGAGAGGCAGCTACCTCTAACTGTAATGCGCCCAGAGCCTCTATCACATCCTCTAAAGTGGCCATACCAGCACAACCCGACCGGGAGGACAAGAATTCGTGGGTCGGTAAATCTGTTGCGAGTAGTCCTCAGGATCGGTTTGTTGAAAGGTAAGCCCACCTCTAAATTTAGCCAACACCTGGATAGCCTTTATGGCACAGAGTGTTGACAGGATTAAGTGAGGGGAAAATATGAAAGCTCAAGGAAGGAAAGGATGGGGACAGCAGGGAGGGAGATCTGAAAGACATAAACAGAACACATACATAAGACTGGATCCCTATACTGTAAATATCTCAATTCTATGAATGTTGCTATGAGGGTTCATACCTGTAAAAGCAAAGATAAAGCCTTGTGGATGTGTAGAGGCAACGTAGGGTTGGATATGATGTAACTATAAGGATACAGAACATACAGGAACATAAGTAATCTAGAAGAACCTATAACACAGTGCTCTATACAACCCAATGTTTCCTGCTCTAAGCACCTACCTAGATATGACTCCACTAAACATCACAGGGGTAGAGTGTGTCCCACACCTCCTAAACCCCTGTTAATACAAAAGTCAAAAATCAAGTTACACACATATATATATATATAAGATCTGTGATACCCTTTCCACACACAATGTTATTATTTCACACAAAGCTCTTCTGGAAGATCCATAGATGAAAACCTCCAACTAATACGTCTTAGCTGGGTTCCAGGAATAGTCGTATTTACAACAAGAAAAGAAGCACCACAAGTAGTAACTATCCAATGTTCGATAGCTACTAAAGTCACACCACCGTTGGCCGAAAATACCAACCGGGACAAATCCAAGGAACAATACCCTCAGCTAGAATAAGATCTAATCTAGGCCTCCAAATTATCTATCTACAGCAAGAGGTGGGTAAGATTCAGTCCGCCGCTGAGTATTAGCCTCTCAGCGCAGCGGTGACAACACTCTTACCGCACCCAGTACACAGAACTCAGGGGTTGATCACAGCATCAGGTCCGGAATCACCGACAACGCTCCCCGGCCGCCATTCACCCTTTGTACAGTCTCGCGGGAGCGCGATGCGCCGTGAAGGATGCCGGGAGCGGTAGTTCTTTCCCGGAGGATGCTGGGAATTGTAGTTCGCGGTGATTCCGCGATCGTGACACCTCTGAAATCAGACAACTGCTCTAAGCCTTTCTTAATCAAGAAGCTGATAGCGAAAGGGAGGAAGTAAGGGGCCCCGGGTCCGAACAGAATTCCACCAGCCCTGTTTAAAGCTAAAAGCGGTACAAAAGGGGGTGGTGATGGACAGAGCATCTGAATCAATCAAACTCTCACACCTAGTCAAAAGATCTGGGTTTAATCCATCACCATGCTTAAGCCTACTCTGCCACCCCAGTTCAGACATGGCTATATGCAAATCAGTCTGACCCTGTGCTTCATGGGAACAGTCCAGCCCGAACTGCCAAGCCATGTCTTCCCTGGACCGGAAACAAGCTTCAGAGGACCGGTTTCTGGCATTCCACCCGTCTTCAGCCTGGCTTGCTTGAATCCAGTGGCAAAGTGAGCAAGGGACTCATGTCTGAGCATACCCTGCCACACTTATAATGGCCAAAAGCGGTACAAAAGGGGGTGGTGATGGACGGAGCATCTGAATCAATCAAACACTCACACCCAGTCAAAAGATCTGGGTTTAATCAATCACCGTTCTTTAGCCAACTCTGCCACCCCAGTTCAGACATGGCTATATGCAAATAAGTCTGACTCTGTGCCTCATGGGAACAGTCCAGCCCGAACTGCCAAGCCATGTCTTCCCTGGACCAGAAACAAGCTTCCGAGGACCGGTTTCTGGCATTCCAGCCGTCTTCAGCCCGGCTTGCTTGAATCCAGTGGTAAAGTGAGCAAGGGACTCACGTCTGAGCATACCCTGCCACACTTATGGCAGCCAAAAGCGGTACAAAAGGGGGTGGTGATGGACAGAGCATCTGAATCAATCAAACACTCACACCCAGTCGAAAGATCTGAGTTTAATCCATCACCGTTCTTTAGCCCACTCTGCCACCCCAGTTCAGACATGGCTATATGCAAATCAGTCTGACCCTGTGCCTCATGGGAACAGTCCAGCCCGAACTGCCAAGCCATGTCTTCCCTGGACCGGAAACAAGCTTCCGAGGACCGGTTTCTGGCATTCCAGCCGTCTTCAGCCCGGCTTGCTTGAATCCAGTGGCAAAGTGAGCAAGGGACTCACGTTTGAGCATACCCTGCCACACTTATGGCGGCCAAAAGCGGTACAAAAGGGGGTGGTGATGGACGGAGCATCTGAATCAATCAAACACTCACACCCAGTCAAAAGATCTGGGTTTAATCCATCACCGTTCTTTAGCCCACTCTGCCACCTCAGTTCAGACATGGCTATATGCAAATCAGTCTGATCCTGTGCCTCATGGGAACAGTCCAGCCCGAACTGCCAAGCCATGTCTTCCCTGGACCGGAAACAAGCTTCCGAGGACCGGTTTCTGGCATTCCAGCCGTCTTCAGCCCGGCTTGCTTGAATCCAGTGGAAGACATGGCTTGGCAGTTCGGGCTGGACTGTCCCCATGAGGCACAGGGTCAGACTGATTTGCATATAGCCATGTCTAAACTGGGATGGCGGAGTGGGCTAAAGAACGGTGATGGATTAAACCCAGATCTTTGGACTGGGTTTGAGTGTTTGATTGATTCAGATGCTCCATCCATCACCACCCCCTTTTGTACCGCATGTTATCAAATCTGTTCACCATATAGACCTGTACTATTTGAGGTAAATGTTTACTATATAATACACCTGTATGTTGCCCTTGATCCAAAGTGGGCTTGCTTCATACAATATCAAGAATCAGGTAGTCTTGCTCTGGCAGCAAATTATTCTCTGTCAGGGCTGCCAAACTTTGGAACACGCTTCCGCTATTGTTTATAAGATCCCTCTTATTACTACAATCATGAAAGCCTTGAAAACCTGTTTTTTTAGAAACTAAGTATACTTCTATACCTGACAGACATTCTGAACTTTGCTTCCCATCAGGACACCTTGTAAGGTATTTCCTGCACTTTAGAAATTGTATAACATAACATGCTCTTTGGAATTCTGTGGCCCAGGTCTTAGCCCGTCGTTCCTGAATAAATTAGCGATTCTCTCACACAGGCCAGTCAAGATGGTCTTAATGCTGCAACATTTTACATTTGATGCAGGCTTGAAACTACAGGCTGCCTAGGCAGGGGAATATTCCAGTTAATTATAATTAGGTGTTCCTCAGTACCTGGGCTTAGTGTTTTGGCATAGACAAAGCATAAGAAGCGACGTGTCATGCCCACCCACCATTGCCTGTGGCATTGGTAAGTCATCCCTCTAGCAGTCCTCGGGGACCCAAGGCACTGTGCACTATATACCACAGGTAAGGGCATAGTTGCATGAGCGTTCTGCCCCTACAGTGTCTGTCCCATTCATAGACATTGTGAGTGCAGTAGAGCCGTATTGAGTACATAGGCTGGGAGTTTGTCATTACAAACTCCACCGCACAATGGTGGCTTTACTGAATGCTAAAGCATTTGGTATCAAACTCCTCAGCATAATAAACCAACATTGATGCCAGCGTTGGATTTATTATAAAATGACCTCTGAGGGCATCTTAGAGATGCCCCATGAAAAACAACCAACTCCCTTGTGTTTAGCTCATTGGTTTGCGCCGGCCTGTCACACTAAAACATGTTTGGGACCACCTGGGGTGGGAGCTCTTTGTGCTCTCGTGGGTTCAGGAACAAAGGCTGCATTGGGTGGAGGTGCTTCACACGTACCGCCAAGCAGGAACAGCATTCAGGGTGGTGAGCCTCAAAGGCATCCTTCCCTTCCCTTTGATATGCTAACCATTCTGCAGCTAGTGGAGAAGCCTGCCCCCTTCACCAGGTCCCCCTTTTGGCAGCAAGGTTGGCGGGAAAATTAGGAGTCCGGAGAGGTGTGTCCACTCTCTGCCAGGACCACCCTTAAGGTGCCCAGGACCGAGGTGATCCCCTCCTTAGGAAATCCTGGATCTTGAATGAAAGGATTTGACCCATCAGGTTAAGGGGACCCTAAAGGTAAGGAGTCCATTGGCTACCATCTGCCAGTCCCTGTAGCACCCCAAAATTCAGTATTTAGGGGATCCCCTGAACCTTTATCCTCCAATTCCTGCAACCTAAGAAGGAGGACGAAGAAGACGCCATGCAGCAAAGCAAGAAGACACCTACTGCCTTGAACCCAGCCCTATCGCCCGGGTCTCCTGCTTCTGGAACCTGCGAAGAAGACAACTCCTGTCCCATGGCCAGCGACGTCCATAAACCCCAGGAAGATTTCCACTTTTGAATAAAGACCAGATCTCCTGAGGACAATAGCCTTGTCCAGAAAAACTCCATCTTCAAGGATTCTGGATCCAGGCGGATCTGCAACCCCTGCTCACTTGACACCTGGTGCCCACGGCTGAGTTCGAGTGACTCACCTGTCCTGTGAAGTCTCCCCAGTGATCCTGACCTTGTCTCCATCGTTGTCTGACCTCTCCTGGACCCCACAAAGTTGCTGGCAGCCTCAACAAAAAGGGTCCCCCTGACTGCGACCGGCTCCAACCCAGAAGATCCAATACCAAAAGGTACCCCTGCATCCTCAGCCCTTCAGCCTTTGGGAGCTCAACAGACAGTGCCTTGACCTCCCCCAGCCCTCCAACTTACCTACCCAGCCAGTGGTCACAGTCAACCAGCCTCCTGGTCTGATCCAGCAGCCTCTTTGTGCGACTGACAACCTCAATTGAAATGCATTGGGCGCCCAACATTGATTTTGCACCCGGCCATCCCTGTGCCGCTGGTGGTGTAGCTTTGGTGCTGCTCTGTGGTCCCTCCTGTGCTGATCTTAACCCCTGGGCCCTGTTACCTGAAACAGCGGGTACGTACCTGCAAAAAAAGTTACTCTTTGAGGTAACCCCAGCCTCCATTGATTTACTTTGTTCCCAGTGACCTCTGCACTCGGCCACGGCCACCCCGGTGCCGCTGGTGGTGCAGTACCTATCTGAAACTGAACCTTGCCCAGTGTTGTTCAATACCCCTGAAAACTGGGATAGTAAGTTGAATACTTACCTGCTGATGCATACCATTGTTTTCCTCCCATAGGATTGAATTGCATTTACAAAACTTATTGCATGCAAATGTCTATCTATTTCTACTGCAAAGTTCTACTGTTTCAATCTGATTCTACAAAAGTATTTCTAATACTGTAAAGCAATTTTTACTGCCTTGCAAAACAATTCCTACAGTACTTCAAAAGTGTAACTTCTACTGTGATGGCCTTATCGCAGTACCTGTCCTATGTCTATTGGGGAATTTGGTGACAGCTCATATTGCGTGAATGTAAAGTAGCAAGTGAACTGCAACAGAGTCAAGGAAATTGTTGAACAATCAATGAAAACGAATGGTGTGAATGTACATTGCTGATGTTATTGAAGAAATACATTTTTCACATATAGATTCTATCTGATTAAGGGACACTGTGTGCAAATGGATTTGCATTAAAACATATAAGTAAACAAACAGTATGTACAAAACAATGTCCTATATTTACACATTATTCTCTAACCACAGTTAAAGAATGCTGCCTGTTTAAGTTCTTCAAATTGATTTAGTTGCTTGCGGACAGGGTCCCACAAATGTATCCACTTGATAAACTTGCCAAAGACATCAAATAATATAATAAAACATTTCATCCGTCTTTATAAGGCAACTGTTACCTACCAGACGAGCAGCGATGGTACTCCAGTAAAGGTAAACCCTCCCAGAGGTAATATATATATATATATATATATTTTTCTAATTCATCTGGATCCAGCGGTTCTGAAAGTTGAATCGAGCAACCAGGTGCAAGCAACGGGACACACACCAGTCCAAGATTATCAAGACTTACACCAAGGATTTTTTTATGCTTTCAACATCAGGCTGGAGCTCCACCAATTCTTTAGAAAAGACAGATTGAGGCATGATTTTAGCAATATTCTTTATTGGAGCAGGGGCGATGTCACTGGATTTAAGACACCTGTGACGTTTAAACGTTCTGCAAATTTTATTTCCTTTGAGTTATTGGCTTTAAACAAGTTGTTCTCTGTGATGTAATGCAATTACTAGACAGAAAAGAGTATACCAAGTATAACATTAGCAAAGAGGAAAATATGGGGATAGACTGACTAATGAGAAGCTTCAGAATTGTAGCCACGCCAGCAGGCAAGTGTTGGGATAGTGGAGGACTATAGGACAGAGATCCTGTTAGTAGGAAGTTGGTTCTTCTATTAGACCAAAAAGGGACACTGTGTAAGGATTCCAGGCAAACCCTAATTGGTTTATAGAGGCAAAAATGATAGCTCAAATGCTCTCTTTTGTGGTAATGTGGGCGAGCAGTAGGGCTTATCAGAGGGCAGTGCTAAGCATTTGTTGTACTCATAGAGGCAATAAATGATACAATCACTGAATAATACATCTGAGACTAATTTAGAAAAATAACTTATTTTTATTTACATTTTGATGCCAAGTACTTTATCAAATAAGTATTTTTGTAATAGATATTCATTTTTACAGGTAAATAAATAGTTCAATTCAATGTGAATTTACTCAGCAATGCTTACCTATGGGAGAAAAGACATATGTTGCATACAGTTATCTACAATCAGTTTTTGGGGTCTCTTTCAGGACTAGGGGCTGTAGGGAGCCAAGGTCCAAAGTACTACCAGCAGTTATTTGTTACCTGCCCTGGGGCATCCGGGTGCAGAGGTGCTAGTCAGGTTTGTAGCTGTGCATGCTACGCTGGTGGAAAGAAGAGGTCCACCAAGGAAGTGGCAGCAGAGGGGAACTTGGGGACAAGTCCAGGAGCTCCCAACGGGGTACTTGGGTCACAAGGGTCCTAGGAACATGGGGGCACAGCTGGTTTGTCGATACCTGGACTGGGGCCCTCAAGTGCAATGTAGAAAGGTCGGTTGGGCTCTTTGTGTCCGAGGGCTTTGCAATTGTCAAAAGTATTGGTCCTGTATGACTCTGGTTGATCCTGGTGTCCTCACACTTGGTAGGGAGACAAATCTGACCTTCAGGAGCCTAGGATCCTCCTCCTGGAGGGGCAGCCATGTCAGGCCGTCCGGGGTGCAGAAACTCAGTAGACTGAAATTTGTGATTTCAGTGCCTGCGGACTGCAGGTGAGTAGCTCCTCTAGTTGGCAATTTGCGAAGGGCTGGCAATCACCCGGGATCTTGGGAGCTGGTCAGCTGCAGAGCGAGTCACTGGTCACGATTGTCAAGACTGGTGGAAGCTTGTCTACACCAATCAGCCAGTACACAAGCAATCTGTAGATTTTCCGGTGCATGTATTAATACATCCCTCGCTGGAATCAGTGTTGGTTTATTAATAAGAGATGTTTGGTATCAAACAGCTCTAGTTTCAGCAAACCCATCATGTAGCCGGGGAACTCGTAAATACCATTGTCCAGCACATGTACTCAAAATGGCTACCTTGTTCACTTGTAATATCTGAGAATTGACTTAGACATTACAGGTGCATATCTGCTTATGTAGGTATGTCCACACATGTAGTGTAGTGCACCCTTTCTTAGGGTTGTAGAGGTGACTTACCTATAATGTAGGCAGAGTCTGCATGCATGGCACACAGTGTGCCATGTCGTATTTTCACCTATCTGATAAGACATCTAGCGGCAGATTCCTTACCTTTGAATTCTCCCCAGACACCAGACTGGACCCAGTTTCTTTTTTTCATTTTTTAAATACATTTCTTTACACAGCAGTGCCTTTTCAAGTCGTTAGAGGGCGTTGAGCGTCTCCGTATCAATGTTGTCCACTCAATGTGACTTCGATGGAGTCCATGTAAGCCATCCTCTGGCGTGCTGAGGTCAGTTTCTTCTTTTCCACGCTTCCAATGTGAATCCGTAGAGTGGTCCTTCAGGCCGTTTTTTTGGCCTTCTTCAACGTTTTGTCAGTGGAACAGTGTGCCTTTTTCTGTGTCCTCAGGGTACAAACCCTGTTGTTCATGTGCAGCCACAGGTCCTCATAATACTTGTATATGGTGCCTTGGTGAACACCATGACTCTGAGGAGTGCGACTTCTGTCGCCAACTTCACCCAAAGGCCTTGCGGGAACACCGCTTTAAACTCTTGGCGCGCTTGTTGCATTGTTCGCGGTCTCGTTCTTGCTCCAAAAAAGGCTCTAGAGCCCGCTACAGAAGTCCTTCCTGTTGGTGTTCTTCGACATTGACGTCCAAAGGTCAGTAGCGACGTAAGCGTTGAATGTCGCGGCATTCCCCAACTTCGCTGCATACGTTCGTCTCTGACATCCATCCCTGTCCTCCGGTTGAGGAATCTGATAGAGACAACTAGCCGCAGACTCCTTACTTTAGAATCCTTCCCAGGCGCGTGACTGGATCCAGAATTTTTTTCCCACAGCACTTCTGCGCACCGGTGAGGGCTTCGTGTGGCGCTTATCGAAGTGGTCCACTGGATGTGACGTCGACTGAGTCCATATAACTCCCTCGCTGACGTTGATTCCTTCTTTTCAGCGCTTGCAACGTAGGTCTGGAGCGGTTAAGGGCCGGCCTCTCAGGCCCATCTTGAGGTCTTGTTGAAAGAACAGAGTGCTATTTTCAGATAATGTGGTCTGGCTTAAACTCTGTGGAGCTTGTGATAGACAGATGTCAATCACAGATCCGCATATCGTATGTATCTGAAAGAAACAGGTTAGTGTTAGATTCCTTACCTTAGAATATCCCCAGGCGTCAGACTGGATCTGGAAAGTTTTGTGTAGCAGTACCCGTGCACGTCGGTAGGTGTCGTCTGCGGCTCCACGTCCGTCGTTGGCATCGTTGGCGACGGGATGACGTCTTCGGAGTACTTAGACGCTGCCCTTGCGCGCTGACTTCAGTTCTTCTTTTTTCCGCACCAGCAAGCGCAGATCCGGAAAAGTCACTTTTTGACAAACTTTTTCGATCTTTTTGATCCTGTTTCGAGTCATAAAGACTATTGGTGCCGGTAGGGATGCCCGGGTTCAAGCCCTGTGCTGATTGCAACCGATTGATGTCGGTCACTGACCCCCACCGCCGGTGCCTGTATTGCCTTGGGGCCAACCATGACAACAAGTCGTGCCCCGACTGCCGGGCCTTGACGTCGAAGGCTAGGTGGGAGCAGTCCCGTAAACGTCTCGAGCTCCGACAGTTGGCCCCACGCCGCTCACCGTCCAGGTCCGTCGAGGAGGAGGTAGAAGGACAGGTCGCGGGGCCACAGTCATTGAAGCTCGGCGAGTCGACACCATTCCTCGGGCTCCAAGTCCTCAGGTAAGAGGCACAAGAAGTCGAAGAGACGACATCGCTCTTTCGACTCCCCCTGACGCTCGCAGGATGCGGCCTGGGGTTTGGGCGACACCGCCCACGTGGCTCCGCCGGAGCTGCAGGCGCCACTGTCAGCTCCATACCCGCAGGTCCCTGGGCGGGAACGCGACGCTGGAGGAGATCGATGCCTTCCTCATGGCCATGAGGTCGCTCTCTCCTCCGTCTGATCCCGCTGTGGCTCCTTCGGGCCCCGCGGCCCCAACTGGGTGCCCAAGCGGGCCAGGTGCTTCGGCCCCGGCACCGTCGATGACTCCGGTCCCGAGGCCGCAGGGCCCCACCGGGTCCGGATCCGGATCACCGCTGTTCGACCTTACGACCCCACCGCCGGCGTTGATGACCAGGGTGTCGCCCCCGACGCCGTCCCAGGACGATGTCGTCCCCGGTCCCTCCCTCAGTCCGGACCCGGCGTCGCTCGACGCCGCACTCGACGCCGAGAGAAGAACAATTCTTCTATGATCCGGCCCCATTCTTTGAACCTGAGGAGATGGGAGGCGAGGGGGACTGGGAGGGGCCTGAGGACCCTCTGGCACGAGAATGCCAGTAGTTTCAGGACTGGGCAGTGGATCTAAGGGAGGCCAGTGGTTTGGACACTTTGCCCGATACTGGCTTTGTCTCCCCATTTACCGTGGCTACGGAGGAGGGGGCTGCTTACAGTGTGGTGCTGACGAAGGCGGCCAAGGCCTTGGGTCTTGAGCTCCCTGTCGCGCCCGTGAGGACTAACCTCCTCACCGAGGTCCTTAAACCGCAGGCAAGCTCTTCGGAGCCTCAACTGCCGTTTAATGAGGCCCTTACTGATGTTCTGTTGGGCACTTGGTCCAGGCCCGCTACAGGTCCCCCTGTAGATCGGAACGCGGCCAAGCGCCACGCCCGGCCCCGGGTGACCCTAGCTTCCTGTCCACCCACCCCAGCCCCGTGAGCCTGGTTATCCAGGCCTTTAACTTCCAGACCGCATTATCCACCACCTGATCGGGAATCCAAAAGGTATGAGCAGTTCTGTAAGAAGCTGTTCTCCTCACTTAGTCTGGGGTTGCGGTCGGTCAACACTGCTTGCCTTTTGGGCCGTTATACCCACTCTCTGTGGGACACGGTCGCAGACGTGCTGCCAGATTGCCTGGAGGACGCCCGGGTCAAACTCGCTCAAGCCCTTGCAGAAGGGCGGGATGCAGCACGGTACTCTATCTGATGTGGCTGGATACCACGGACCCTTTGGGCAGGGCGATTTCCACGACGGTGGCGGTTCGCCGCCACGCCTGGCTGAGGTCCGCCAACTTTTCGGCTGATGTCCAGAATTCCCTCATGGACATGCCGTTTGATGGCCGTCGCCTCTTTGGCGACAAGGCAGACAGTGCGCTTGAGCGTTTCAAAGACTCTAGGGCTATGGCCAAGTCCTTGGGCCTGTCGGGCCAGCGCCAGCAATCTTCTGCCTTTTGCTCTTTTCGTGGCCAAGGAAGGGGCACCCCTCACATCCTGCCAGCCACGGGCCGCAGACTAACATCCAGCACGGCGGCGGACGTGGTAACTGCTGTGGCGGTGCCAGAGGACAGCGGCGAGGCCAGTCCACATCCACCCCTGCAGGATCCGCCTCAAAGCCTTCCTAGTCCGAGCTTTCAGGCCCATTCGACATCAGTGGGGGGCAGGGTCCGCCATCACCTCCTCCACTGGCACTCCATCACATCAGACAGGTGGGTGCTGCAAATCATCCGAAGGGGCTACTCCCTCCCCTTCGATGCGACACCTCCAGCCAAGCCACCGCAGTACCACCATGTGTCGGGGGATCACTTGCAACTTCTGCAAGACGAAGTTACAGCCCTCTTGGCCAAGGGGGCCATCAAGCTCGTTCTTGGGCCAGAAGTAGGTTGTGGTTGTTACTCCCACTATTTTCTGGTTCCCAAGAAGGGCAAAGGGGGCCTACGCCCTATCTTGGACCTGCGGAACGTCAATGGCTTCCTCCGGAAGGAGAAGTTCAAGATGCTGACTTTGGCTCAGGTCTTAGCTGCCCTAGACCCAGAAGACTGGATGGTAGCGTTGGACTTGCAGGACGCATATTTTCACATCCCCGTCCTGCTGGCCCACTGGCGTTACCTGCGGTTCACGGTAGGCCGCGAGCACTTTGTTTACTGTGCTCCCCTTCGGCCTTACCAGCGCCCCTCGGCTGTTCACAAAAGTGATGGCAGTGGTAGCAGCCCATCTGCGCAGATTAGGTGTGTCAGTCTTCCCCTATCTCGACGACTGGTTGTTGAAGGCGGGCTCGCCACCTCCAGACTACTGCAGACCTCTTGCACCTGCTGGGGTTCTCCATCAATATGCCGAAGTCACACCTGTGTCCCTCTCAGAAGCTCCTCTTCATCGGAGCGGATCTGGACTCACCGCAGTTTCGGGTTTATCCTCCCGAACAGCGGGTTTCGGATATTCAGGCTCTGCTTCCGATCTTTCGGCTTTTATCCCGAGACTCGTCAGATTGACGCGGCAGCTCTTGGGGCTGATGACCTCCTGCATCCTTCAGGTGCATCACGCCAGGTGGTGGATGCGGGTTCTGCAGTGGGACCTGAAGTTTCAGTGGACCCAGCATCCGGGCAACCTGTCCGACCACGTCCTGATCTCGGAGGGCACTGCAAGGCAGTTGCAGTGGTGGCTCACGGACCGCGATTGGGTCAACGGCAGATCCCGCTCTCTTCCCCAACCGGAGCACGTAGTAGTGACAGATGCATCCCTCCTCGGCTGGGGAGGCCACATGGGAGAGGCGGAGATCAGAGGCCTCTGGTCTCCGGCGGAGTCCCGGCTCCATATCAACCTTCTGGAGCTGCGGGCGTCTCGACTTGCACTGAAGGCATTCCTTCCCTCTGTCCGGGGAAGTGTAGTGCAGGTGTTCACGGACAACACCACCGCCATGTGGTACTGCAACAAACGGGGCGAGGTGGGGTCGTGCACCCTTTGTCAGGAGGCTCTGCGCCTCTGGCAATGGCCGGAACACCAGGGCGTCACCCTGGTGGTTCAACACCTGGCAGGTTCCCTGAACGCCAAGGCGGACAAACTCAGCCGCCGGTGCATGATGGATTACGAATGGCGTCTGAACTCGGACGTGGCGCAAGGCCTCTTTCAGCGATGGGAAGAGCCTTGGTTAGATCTATTCGCCACCGAAGAGAACGCGCAATGTCATCAGTTCTGCGCGTTGGAATTTCCAAGGCGGCACTCGCTCAGAGACGCTTTTCGTCGCGAGTGGAGCTGCTGTCTATTGTACGCCTTTCCGCCTATACCACATCTGCCCAGAGTGCTGAAGAAGATCAGGCGCGACCGGGCCCAAATCATCCTTGTGGCTCCGGACTGGGCATGAAAATACTGGTATTCCGAGCTACTCAGCATGTCACTCGATCCCCCGATTCGTCTGCCTCTTCAGGAAAACCTTCTGTCACAGCAGCAGGGGACAGTCCACCACCCGAACCTGTCCAGTCTCCACCTCCATGTGTGGAGATTGAGTGGCGACACTTGAGGCTATTTGGCTTGCCTCCTTAGGTCTGTTATGTGATTCTGGCAGCCAGGTGTCCCTCCACAAAAACGGTATACGCCTGCAGGTGGAACAAATTTGTGGCATGGTGCACAGCAAAGGCTGTGGATCCCCTTTCTGCCCCACTTTCAGAGGTTCTCCTCTTTCTTCTTCCTCTTGCCCAGCAGGGCTCTGCTCTGGGCACTATCAAGGGCTACCTCTCTACAATTTCAGCCTTTTTAAGGCTACCTGATCAGCCTTCTCTTTACATGTCCCCTGTTGTAAATAGATTCTTGAAGGGCATCACTCACATGTTTCCTCCTGTTCCTTTCGTGATGCCTCAATGGGACTTGAACCTTGTTCTTACTTATTTAATGTGCACTCCTTTCGAGCCACTTCACAATTACCCTCTTGGTCTTCTCACTCTTAAGACTGCCTTCCTGGTTGCCATCACCTCTGCCAGGAGAGTGAGTAAGCGAGCTCCAGGCTCTTTCTTCCAAACCTCCTTTCCTTTCTGTCCATCCGGACAAAGTTCTCTTGAGAATGCGTCCCTCTTTCCTGCCCAAGGTAGTCACAGACTTCCACATCGGGCAGTCCATTACCTTGCCCACCTTCTTTCCGCCTCCGCATCCCTCGAAAGAGGAAGAGAGGCTCCACCGTCTGGACCCAGAACGTGCACTCTCATTCTATCTGGACCGCACACGCCAGTTCCGGGTGGACTACCAGCTCTTTGTTGGTTACGTGAGCGCTAAGAAGGGACGGGCAGTGCACAAAAGGGCCATCTCTCGGTGGGTCATATTGTGCATCAAGGTTTGCTACTCTTTGGCTAAAAAGGAGCATCCTGTTGGGCTGAGGGCCAATTCCACTCGGGCCACTGCGGCTACTACTGCCCTGGGTTGGGGAGTCCCCTTGCAGGACATCTGTCAGGCAGCTACGTGGGCCTCACTGCACACGTTCGCTAGACACTACTGCCTGGACAGCCAAGTCCGGAGAGATGGCTTTTTCGGCCGTTCTGTTCTCCCAGATTTTCTGGTCTGATCATTGGTTTGCAGACCCTCTGTGGTTCCGTGATTCTGAACCTGTTCAATGAAGGTCGTCGGATATAGACGATTTTGGTGTCAGCGGACCGCAAATGACGAGTGCGGTATGTACGAGTGTTTTCGTGCATAATCGATCAATGAGAACACTACGTTTTCATAGATTCCGTTTGAACCCTTGGGTTCCATTTTGTGTACGGCAGCCATTTTGTGTGGTTGCCCTCACATAGGCCGATGACTATGGCCGAACGAGTCTTTGGGACACGTACACCTTAGCTGACTTCTGAGTGACCTGACCGAACTGACTCCTTGCCCGAGGCTGACCTCGTTGAGCCAGTTCCTTGTTAAGCAGCTGGTCAGATAGAGATCAAAGAGCAGGACATTGCTGAGTTTATGGTACATGCACACACCCTTCTATTTTGCTTCTCATCTGCTTCTGTTCCTTCCTTTATGGCTTAATTATTGATATGGGTTGAGGTCTTTATGATGGGTCCGTCCGGCCTGTTCGAACAGGAATGTTGGATTTTGCTTGGTCATTTCTGGTGGGCTGGACAACGGAAAGTGGGATTGTCGTAATGCGATATGTTTGAAATGTCACCCTCCAATTGGTCAGTTTGTATGTATTCGATGCTAGCCAGGAATGTGATTTTTAGCATAAAAGACGTTGCTCCACTCTATGAATTTGTGCAGTCTCTAGCGAACCACCCGTGTTGTACTTCGTAGACCTCTGTTCCTGGTTGCAGCCAATAAATTTGGTCTTTGACGTCATCAAGAAGTGTCCTGTGTCTCTGTTTGCCAAGGCAGGGGAACTCGAAGACATCGGGCGTTTTCCCTGGCGCCGCTGGGTTCTAAAACCCGGTTCTTCAGTTGGCGCCCAACGTAGGGCGACTTCAGCGGTACCGGTCCAAGCCTGAAGATTGTGAGGAGATTCGTGTGAAAAATCTGGAGGAAGGCCTGCCACTTCATCGACCCCTGTATGTCGTCGTGGTCCGAAAGTCTTTGCTGCGAGGTTCCCCGCTTTCCGACGGCTACGAAGGACTGCTGCCCTGACTGTCGCCCTGTCTTGGAGTCATTAGACGATTTGTAGAGCGAGACGATAGACGGGTCTTCTGGTGACGCCATCGACATTTCAGTTAAGTAGGAGTGGAGCGTCTCCCAGTACTTAGTTTTGTTTTGGTATCCCATCGGGATGCTTTGATTTGGTACCTGCAGGCCCCAAAGCCGAGGGACTTGTGTATTCACAAGACTATCGTTTTGAGATTTCCCTTGAAGTTTGAAGCTAGACTAGTGAGCGAAGATGCCTGGTCTTACAGACTTGGAAAGATATTTGGTTGTGGTTGTACTAGGGATTCCCGATTGGAGGATTTGTGTCCGGTTCCTCCGATTGGAACTCCGACCTATGAGCTCTACGTAAAACATGGAGTGGGCCCTATCGCGTATAATGAAGTATGGATCAAATATACCAGGAAAGACGGTGTCCTACAGTGGCCCCGGTATGGTAGTTTGGAAACAGAGATTTTAGATAATCTCGAAGTTAAATTGTTCAAGAAGAAAGCCCGGCCGGCGATGTTTGACTCTTTCCGCTTATGGCGAAAGGAAGCCAAACAGAAAGAAATTAAGTTAGCGAAGCGAAATAAACGAGAACGAGATATGTCAATGGTGCAAGCTGCTATACAGTTTAGGGACAACAAAGAAGAACAAGAAAGCGAACAGATGCTTAGGCAGCGTAAACTGGCGGTAGACAAGTGCTATCCAGCTTTGCCGCCTCAACAGCAGGAAGAAAAGAAAGATCTTGTGAAAGATCCTTTAATGTCGCATCTATTGAGTTCGCCACCCCCTTATGTGCAGAGTGCTACGGCACCTCCACAAGCTGTAGTTGTGCAACCTCCGGTTGCTTTGCCTCCAGTGGTTCCTCAACAGCCAACTCCTCTTCCATTGGCTCCTATTCCTTTGGTGCAGCCTTCTCAAGGGCCTCCGCCTTTGCTACCTCCTTCGTCTGCTACACCTACGCCTGTCTTGTTTACTCCTCCTGTTACTGCTCCGACGTTGGTTTCTTCTCATTCTGCTTTGTCTCCTGTTCTTTTGTCAACTTCTCCTTCTGCTCGACAGAGAATGACTGATGCTGTTGCTGGTCTCTTTTCTCCTCTTTTGGGTTCATTGGGTATGTCTCCTGTTGTAGAGCGTAAGCAATTGCGTAGCAAATTGCCTGGTCCTGATGAACGAACAGTGTTAGATCACTTAGCGCGTAAATGGGTTACGTATCCTTTACACTATGATCTCGAGCATGTTATGGATGTTTTCCGACAATGGGAAGCACCGAAACAAAGATATGTTTTCCATATGATGTGTTCCTTCCTTCGCGAACAATGGGAAGATGGTGATGTAGGACAAACTCCGCCTGAGTTGTACCGTATACGTTCTGAGTTTGCGAAAGGGACTGTTGTGGGTCTTGGGGTTGAGAAAGCAGTTGCGACGTTGTTGTGATGTAGGAGTTAATCTCCTTCACAGCGACTGTTTGAGCCTGATTCTTCAGTTAGGAGAAAGGCGCGTCAATATCCGAAGCGAGAGGTTCCCCCAGTTTGGAGACCTGGTGATGCAAATGCTAATCCAGCTATTCCTCCACACTTCCAGCGAGTTTGGGTACATGTTCCATGGAAGCGTGCTGAAGTTCTAGCCCTTAAGCAGACTTTGCCTGATCCACGTAAAAATCCTGCAGGGTACTATAAGGAACTATCTCAAACTGCGGATTCATGTATTATGAATTTGGCTGATATAGATATGTTGTTTGGGAATGTTGTTCCACAGCCTATATGGGGATTGATTCGTCATACGGATCATGCGCAGGAATTAGGTGATACATGGAATAATCTTAGAGCCGCAGATGATAGACAAGTAGGTGGTGCTAAACCTGAGGATGTGATTGCTGAACACCCTGGTAGGATTATTGATTATATGAAGACTTTGATGCCTGCTATGCGTGTTAATTGGGACAAGTTATCTGCGTGTAAGCAGAAGAAAGACAAGGCTGTGTCCGACTTTTTCACTAGGTTTGAAGAGACATTTGTTGACCACAGTGGTCAGGACATGAGTACAGAAGGTGGTCAACGGTTGTTCGTTGACAAATTTGTCCATACTTTGCTTCCAGAATTGTGCACTAAGTTGAAGGATTCTGAGAGTGCTTGGGCTGTTTCTACGTCAGCGCAGATTTTTGCTACTGCCCAGTACTATGAGAATAGAATTAAGGATGACATAAAGCGGATAGGAAGACTAAGGAATTGAAGACTAAAGTTCTTATACAGCAAGCTTATCCGCCTCGTAATAATCAGCGCGATTATCAGCAACCTCAGCAATATCAGAGAAACTCGCAAAGGTTCGATTCTTCTTAACAGCATTTTCCCGTAGGTCCTAATCAGTGTGCATATTGTAAAGAAGAGGGCCATTTCAAGAGTAGTTGTCCGGTTCTGTTGCAGCGCACGAATGGTGCTTCTGGTGTTAGAGGTCGAGGTGTTCAACAAGCTCCTAGAGGTAGAGGACGTGGTGTGTTTCCTCAGAATGCGCGTCCCTTGCCTCCACAGAATTCTATGAATAGCTTTGATCAGCAGAATGGTGCGTCTGGTAGGACGGCACAGTACTATGCGGACGATTACTATGTTGAAGGTGAGGATGCGGATGGTAATGATTGCTAGGACAGCCATAGACAAAGAGAGGGAGTTGTTTCAGTTCCAGTAGATCAGAGTGGACCTTATGTTGAAGTGATTGCATCAGGTGTGTCAGAGCCTATTCTGTTGGATACTGGTGCTGCAAAGAGTTCTATTATGCACTCTAAACTCCCTGGTGCACCTTTGTCTGGCTTAACAAATGTTTCAGTAGGTTTTTCTGGCGCCCCGGTTACGAATCAGATTTCTAGTCCGTTGTCTATTTCTGTTGGACCTTGTGAATTTGAAGCACCCCTCATTCTGACGACAGGTTGTGGTGAGAACTTGTTGGGATTGGACTTGTTGAAGAGATTGTATGCGACGCTGTATTGTTCTCCTTCAGGAGTACATCTTACATTGGGTAAGAGAGTGATCTCTCCGATGTATTTATCTACAGATCGACTTTCACCTGAATTCTCTTCTCTCCCTGATTCTCTTTGGGCTACTGGTCCTAATGATGTGGGTCTCTTAGAGATTCCGCCATAGTAGTGACGTTAAAAGCGAATGCTAGATTGCCACGTATTCCGCAATATCGAATTTCCAGTGATGGTGAAAGAGCACTTTTGGCGATCATCTATGATCTGATTGAGAAAGGTGTGATTGAGGAAACGAGAGGTAATGTGTGCAATAGTCCGGTCTTGCCTGTTCTGAAACGAACTGATTCTTCACAGCCTCCTGTATATACGTTTGTGATCGATCTCCGCGAGGTGAATAAAATTGTAGTTCCGCAATTTCCTGTTGTGCCTGATATCACCGCTTTATTGACTTTGATCCCGGCTACAGCCACGTGGTTTTCGGTGATTGACTTGAAGAATGCTTTCTTTAGCATCCCGATTGCCGTGGAAAGTAGAGATATCTTTGGCTTCTCTTTAGGAGGCCGAAGTTTCCAGTTTAAGCGTGCTCCTCAAGGCTATTGTGAGAGTCCATCGATCTATAGTCAAGCTTTGAAAACGCAACTTGATTTGCTTATTTTACCTGATGGTGCTGCTCTTATTCAGTATGTCAACGATCTGTTAGTTGCTGCTGACAATTAAGAGATTTGTAGAGAGGCTACTTTGTCGTTGTTACGTCATTTGTCTGATTTCCATCATAAGGTTTCTCTTTCGAAGTTGCAATATTGTCGACAAGAAGTTACCTACTTAGGTCACCTCTTATCGAAGGAGGGAAGGAAACTGACCCCAGAAAGAATTCAAGTGATTGCGAAAATGAGTGTGCCTACGACACAGAGAGAAGTACGTGCTTTCTTAGGTATTACATCTTATTGTAGACAGTGGATCCCTAATTTTTCGTTGCTCGCGAAACCTTTGATAGCTCTTATTGTTAAGGATACCCCAAATCCTATTCCTTGGACTGACGAATGTCAGAAGAGCTTTTCAGAATTGCATGATGCGTTGTGTTCGGCTCCTGTGTTGGGTACCCTCGACTACAGTAAGCCTTTCACATTGTATAACCAGAAGACCAAAAGCAGCAGACCAGGTCAAGCACAACGGATCTTAAAGTTCTTAAGGTTATGATGGTGCTATCATTTCCAACACCCGCTGCCGTAGGATGTACAATTTACCACAATGCAAAGAAACAAAATGGAAGTTGCACTCAAATGAAGTCAATAAAGAAAGTAATTTGTAAATGTCTTCTTTATTCAAAAGGTATTCATGAAGCAAAGGCACAGCCAACGCGTTTCGTTCCCATTTTTTGCCTCAAGGAACTTTGTCAGGGCTGTAAAAATTACAAACATATATATACACATAAATATACATTAAACATAATCCATGTAAACAGCACTAAACTGAATTAGACTAACCCAACAAACAACAATCAACACAAAATATGATACAAGATTTGATATAACCAAGTTTTAAAATATTTGTAGCATACCATAATGTACATTATGGTTGTAGTTACTTGTGGCCTAAGAGGACAGATTCAAACAATTCTATTTACAAACACTTGTGGCCTAAGAGGACTGATCCAAACAACTCTATTTACAACATGAAAAGGCTGACACATGTCTATATCCAAGTATATCTAACACCAGTCCCAGAGGGGGGGATGAAGGAAAAATTCAGACAAAGGACATGTTGCTAGAAAGGAGCACCTCAAGAAATGTTTAAAAACACCAGAAAAAAATGTAAAATGTTAGAATTTAAAACCAATAGTGAGACTCATAAGGGATTACCCAGATCTTAGAGTACATACGAAAAAAAAGCTCCAAAGTCCAGACAGAAAAGCAGAAGGAAGAAGCAGATATAGGCACCCGTATGCAGTATATGCTTACCAAGTTAATATTCATAAGGGGCAGCACTCATAAGTCAACCAATGTAAGCAAACCACAAATGACGGCGAGCTCGCTAGGTCAAAGTTCGTCACCTAAGAAAAAACGTCAGTTCAGTAATGGTAAGGTAACATATAAGAGAAAAATTTCATAGCATACCCTGTCGGGAGTATAGGACACTCAGATACGCAGGGGTATAATTGCTGTTTGGAGTGCAAACTTTGTGACATACCAAATAGCAAAACAAGGAAGCCCTCGTAAGGGTTGGGGGTGTCAACGTTGTATTAATTCAAACAAGTTGAGAACTAGGCGCCTAGGGTTTATCAAACATTATATGCACGTATATGAGATCAGTATCACACAATATGTAAAGTAGCAACTAGGGTTTATCAAACATTATATGTACGTATATGAGAACAGTATCACGCAATATGTAAAGTAGCAAAATCTCAGCTGCTTTAGAAGTTCCTATACAGTATAATTAGCTATATACCTTAATAGGGAAAGGATCAGCCCTAGTAGAGATGGTCACGAGTAGTTCCAGTCGGTGCAGTAAAGTCGAGTATGTTGCAAGTGCTAAAAAGGAATTCTAACACGGACCAACAGGTAGTAATTAGAGATGGAGACCCCACAATGTAATGTCCTAAATTCGTCAGAAAAATAGAAATTGGAACCCGCGGTGTAGCCCCCGATGAATTACAGTTAAGGAAAACCGGGGGCCACCATATCAGCTACCACTGCCCTATTTAAATATTCCTGGTCCCTGAATTTGGGGAACTTAAGTATATAATACAAATAAAGATCGAGAGAGGTGTCCCTACGGTCAACGTCTTACCTATTGTTAACCCCAAATAGGAAACAGTCAAAAGGTGGACGGATCGTGACTTCTTCAACGGAAAGTTCTAAATTCACAAGTGAAAGAAGAGCGTTAAACCAATAAGTTGGTTGTTCAAACCACATGGGCACAAAATTGCTGACATATTAAAAACAATTCAGGGTACACCGATAAGGAGTCCAGAAACAAGAGAATATATTTACAATTACGCTAAATTGTCCAACTGTCAAATTACCGGAAGACAAAGTTCATATTCAAAATAAAATGAAAAATACTGATGGTTAGTGCGTCGAATGTAAATGGCCATTACCTCGTGTTAAGACGACAGCCCGATGTAAATAAACCAATGATATCAGAGGTCCAAAGTGTGTGTCCCGCTAACGTAGCGTAACCGCTAAGGGTCAGGTAGTGACCCAATTTAAGAAACGAAGAAATAATGCCGCACCTATATCGTCAGAAAAGACCCATATAGTGATTAGGTATTATCCGGTAATTTAACTAAAGAAATACTGGCCCCCAACCCGTCCTGGAGAGCGTGAACCCCCCGTCACCCTGTCTGATCCCCGTACCTGTAATAGGGTCCCGGATCTGAAAAACGTCAGCGAAAGAGGCGTCCTGCAAGCAGTGTTCGGGCGCCATTGTGTTTATATAAGCATACGAGGAACGCACAAATCATACGTCCATCTGGAGCCCGCCCAGTAGAACCCTGTCATGTGACGGGAGAGAGCACGGCTTCAATAATACATGGGCGCCATTGAATAGTGTGGAATCCGTGTAGAGAACAAGGAATACAAAAAGTTCCAATTCATTCGATTTTCAGAAGTACTTCAATTAGAAACAAAGTGATTTCCAATTCAAGTCATAATTACAAGGGGAATCAGAGCCTTGGGAATTTATAAATCGTAGATAATTCCACCCTGTTGCCGGTTTGTCGACCATTGAGCATATAATGATCCTACCGTAAAGTTAATGGTAATGCTATATAATAAAGAAAAAAAGTGAAAGTTGAGAACGAATAGATAAGCCCCAAAAGACAGTTGTTATTAGAGAGTTGGTGCATAAAGTAAAAATTGTGCCCCACTCTTGTATTCCTTGGATGCAATATATCATAGTGTCAAATCATGTTAGTTTTGACTGAGCACTGGATATCAGGTAACACATGGTGAATCGCGTAGTGGGAGCTACCTGACTGCAAAAATATACTGACACAATTTCTCTGTACACATACAAATGAAAAAATGAATATGTAAACAAAATAATATTAGAACAAATAGAAGAGGGATTGCCAGTTCCCTTATTCATGATCAGCTATACATTGTATCAATCACCAAGAAATGACAAGTTTAGTACACAAAATTATAAGAACCACGCTTTGTACATAGAGATATTCACCAAAAGAGATATACATATACATGGAGGCAAATCCAGATAAATATCAAAAGAAAATGTCTGAGCCAACTAGAAGACATCGCATTACAGGCACAATTCAGGAATTTATTGTGAAATGACATCAAGATTAGCAGAGGAAGTAATGAAGTTCCCTATCGGTGTTATCCCCCATTTGGGTTGCCTTCAAACGGCAAATCCATTTTGCTTCCCTTTGTCGAAGTGCTAATTCTCGATCACCCCCCGACTGTCCTGTGAAATATGGTCAATTCCATAGAACCAGAAGGTTAGGTCGTTGGGGTGTTTGTCGTTGTAGTGTGCTCTGACCGGATATCGGATGTCCTTATTGATTATTGCTCTGCGATGTTCCTGAATCCTGGTCTTCAGTGGGCGGACAGTACTGCTGACATAAATGATATTGCATTTACAGCCCAAAACATATACCATATATGGCGTATTACAGTTGACAAATTCATTGATCTTATATGTTTTGGAGGAGTTAAATGCAAATTCATAAGTCTTGTTACAGCCATAGATGCATATATTGCAAGACCCACAATTGAAAAACCCACAAGGTTTTGGAGGAAACAATGTCTCCCTCACGTTGGTCACATTACTCTTACAAAGAGTATCTCGCAGGGATCTTCCTTTGCGATAAGTGATTTGCGGTTTGTCAGTGCTTACACTTGACAATCCTTGAATGCCTTTAAGGATAGTCCAATTCTTTTTGAGAATATTATACACTTTGCTGCTGTTGGTGTTGTATTGAGTTACAAATCTCACTGGACAGTCCTTTTTCTGGATAGATTTCGAGTTCTTATGTTTTGAACAAAGGGTATCCTCCCTATTCAATTTGGTGACTCTCTCAGCGGCTCTGTGTACTACATTCCTTCTGTATCCCCTCTTCAAAAATCTGCTACTAGCTTTTTGAATATTGTCACCAAAGGTATCATCCTGGCTACAATTTCTCGGTATCCTTTCACATTGTATGTCCATGAGAGAGAGGGATGTGCATTGTCAGTTTTGACTCAACAGTTTGGCGATAAGCAGCGTCCATGTGCTTATTTTTCGTCAACTTTGGATCCGGTAGCTAGGGCGTTGCCGAGTTGTTTGAGAGCTACAGCAGCAGCGGCTGTTTCGATTCAACAGTCTGCTGGTTTGGTGATGGACAATACACTGATTGTGATGGTTCCACATGCAGTGGATACCTTGTTGAATTGTACAAAGACACAGCACTTAACTAGTGCTCGGTTGTCGGGTTACGAATTGACACTGTTAGCGAGTCATGTGCATATAAAGAGATGCAACACATTGAACCCAGCCACGTTGTTGCCGATTTCAGTTTAGACAGATGTTACTGAACAGCATGATTGCTTCCTTAGGACAGAGGAAGAAACGAAAGGGAGGATAGATCTTAGGGATACTCCTCTTCCAGAGTGTGATGGTACCTTATGGGTTGATGGTTCGTGCTTTAAGCTTCCAAATGGTGATAAGACTGTGGCATACGCTGTTACGACTTTGCATACGATTGTTGAAGCTGCACGTATCCTACATAATTCAGCGCAAGCAGCAGAGTTGATGGCATTGACGAGAGCGTGTGTGTTGTCGAAAGGAAAGCGAGTGACTGTGTATACCGATAGCCAGTACGCGTTTGGTGTGGCTCATAGTTTTGGACGTTTGTGGACAGAGCGTGGGTTCCTGACTTCGCATGGAACTAAGATTCAGCATGGTCAGTTGGTGAATGAACTTCTTGAGTCACTTACTTTGCCGTTGCAAGTCGCGATTGTGAAATGCAGTGCGCATAAGAAAGTTACGGATGATGTTGGTCGTGGTAATGCTTTTGCAGATGAAGTCGCGAAAGAAACTGCGAGAGATGTGATGAGTCGAATGTATGTTGTGGGTCCGGCGAGATGGGTTCCGGATGGAAGTATGTATGAAGATACGATTGAGAGTGTGAAATCCATCCAGGTTGAAGCTACCGAGAAAGAGTTGAATGAATGGAGAGAGAGCAAGGGTAAATTGGATTTGAATGGTTGTTGGATTGAATTGTCAGAGCATCAGAGATGGTTGTTACCCGATGCGTATGTATTTCCAGTGGTTACAATGGCTCATGGAATGGCTCATATCAGCGTGAAAGGGATTTGTAAGTTGTTAGCTCCAGTATGGCAGAATGCTGGTATTCCTAAGTGTGCAGAGAATTTGGTTAGGAATTGTATGGTGTGTTTGATGTACAATCCTGGTAAGGGAACTCCAACTCCAGCTGGTCATTTTGCTCCTCCAACGTATCCGTTTGAGGCTTTGCAGCTAGATTTCATCCACATGGAGAGGTGAAACAACCTGAAATATGTCTTAGTGGTTGTTTGCTCTTTTTCTAGATGGGAGGAAGCCTACCCTTTGAAAGATAACACTGCCTTGTCCACAGCGAAAGCCCTTATTAAGGAATTCTTCCCTAGGTATGGTTTGCCGAGAATGATCTGGAGTGATAATGGGAGTGAATTTGTGGGTCAAGTGATGAAGAGAGTATGTCATGGATTAGGAATCAAGCAGAAGTTCCACGCTGCAAATCACCCCCAATCAGCTGGCCTAGTTGAGTGCTATAATGGCACTCTTAAACTGAAATTAGCCAAAATTCAAGCGAGCTCTGGTTTACAATGGCCAGATGCCTTGCCACTAGCCCTTTTGTCCACTAGAATGACTGCGCATTCACAAATGGGTCTGAGTCCTTATGCGGTAGTTTTTGGTCGCCCGGCAAATGTTTGGGGAGTGCTGCGGCCGACAAAGTTTAGTGAGATAGAACATCCTGTGTTGCTTGACTACCTGTACGAATTGACGGCTAAATTGCGTGTTTTGCATCAACAGGTTCACGATACACTGCCACAAGCTTCTGAAGATCCAGGACACGCCATCGAACCTGGTACCTGGGTGCTGGTGAAGAACTTCCAGCGGACCAAGAATGAGCAGCCCCGCTGGAACGGCCCCTATTTAGTTTTATTGGCCACCCGTTCTGCAGTACGAGTGCACGGTAAAAAGAACTGGATCCACGGCGTACATTGTAAGAGAGCCCCTCTGCCTCTGCCGTACGACCGGTGGGTCCAGAAAGGACTTCCTGATTCTGAAACAGAGACCGTGCCTCGTTTTCTGCCTTTTAGCGATGCCCGTTTGATTGGAACGAATACTGAGCAAGAAAGTGACTATCTTCTTCAAGAAGCTGTGCCTCCGTTGAATCGTTTGAACACTGTTGAACCTGAGTTATTATTGCGTGAACAGACATTGCCTGGCAAAAAGCGTTATAATTTGCGACCGAGAGTCGCTGGACAAATAAAGCACTGAGATTCTTTCTTTTACTGATTTTTAAGGTTTCAGCTCTCCTCCGAGGAACTACTTTGATTTTTGTTTTTCGAACCGCCATCTGGGTTCAGCTGTAGGGTTGCGGTGTCAAGTCTTTGGAGTGCAAGCCGAAGACGTTAGGTCGACGGTTCTGGTTGGTCTAAGGGAGTTGCCCTGGACTGACAGACGCATTCCTTAGCACAGAACACCCTACCGCCGCGAGCAGCCATTAGAGAGGATGGAGTTTTTCAAGATGGAGAGACCTGTTGAAAGAATAAGCTTTAAGAGCAAAATCTGTAAATTAATGAGCAGAAAACGTTTTTTAATATTGTGTTTGCTTATATTGTTTAGCTTAATTATGTTTTTAATTGGATATGTGACATTCTCTTTTCAAGTGACTTTCATGCCCACTACACAACCTATACCTCCTCCTACTGTTTCTTCACATTCTTTTTACCCTCTGCCCAAACATGAAATTGTTAGATGATTGGAATTTGCTAATAATTCCTTTGTTCAACGCCTGCATCAACACCAGCTAGTAATGAACACAACAAATTGTTGGGTTTGTGGCCTTATGCCCCATACTACAGATAAAGGTATTCCTTACCTGGTTTTGCCTTTTAGCTACAATGGTTCTATTTGGGCATATAGAGCGATGTTCATTTATGCTCATGGAGTCTATCCCCAACGTTCCGTGAAAGATAGTCCGAAGACTAGTGCTCTGGTCAAGGGTATAGTTGACATGATTAGAGGAATTAGTTCCTATGAGATTATCCCGAGAGATGAGACACAAGCATACATTGGTTGGAACGTTACTGGATACGGAGTTAGTCTGAGTGTTAACCAGCGAGCGAAAAGTTCCCCTCCGATTTGGATAGTGCTCCATCAGGGTCATTATTGTCTGCAAGGTAATGGCAAGAACCCGAGAGCTCAGTTAGGGAAGCGCGTTTGCACTGAGACTTTTGTATTTGTGTCTCAGACTTCCCCAGCGTTCCTAGCAGCTAAGGGTACCTATTTCATCTGTTACGATAAAGCATACACATGGTTGCCCCCTGACTTCTCGGCACATGTTTTGTTTCATTCCTGTTGCCTCCCACATTTACAGCTGCGTCAGATTACCATAAGACGAGAGTTGCTAGAGGTGTCTGTGAGAAGTTGGCCTGATATATAAGGTTCACTATTCTAGTGAACACTTTGTATCAGTCCAAACAACCCTTATGGTGATTGGTTGTAAGTCAACCTTATAGACCAGCTATCCTAGTAGCATGGATACGAGCAGTCTTCGGGCTAAACTCTAGAGGGCGTGTTAAGCCAGCTGTTATACCATCACATATACCCCTTGAACACCAAGTGAAAGGACACCACACAAGTGTTATGAAAATAAACAGTGTATTTATTTAGATCACAACAGCCCTGTACTCTTTATGAGGACAGGGTACTAAGCACACAACAAAACTCTTACGAAAATACTTTAAGTTGCACAATTTACACAAATGCCCGAGGGGCACGAAAAACCATATACTATGAAAGTGGAATGCGAAATTACTAGCAGGTAAATACTGTACTAATAGCTTTGGAATCGCTAGGACTATGTTACTGAACCTTCAGATTACTAGTAGGAGGCCTAGGGGACTCGGGTGCAGAGTGTGCACTCTCACGCGGGATGCGGGACAAAGTCTATGGGAGCTAGTAAAGGCAAAGTTAGTGTTCTCGGGCGAACCCGATAAGGTAGGTCGAAAACGACAGTGGATCTGGACCCTTGGATAGTGAGGCTATGCTGGGGCACCGAAATGCCAAAGTTACCTAGCCCAGGGGCTGCAGCTACATAGGTCTGAAAAGACGTCGGGAATCCTCGTTGACGAACCAGGAGCCTGAAGAAAGAAGTTGCTGGCAGGCGACCAGTGAAGATTGTTCGAGTGATCCAAGCCTGGATCGAAGATGGATGACACCTGAAAGCAGAGGGGACCAAGTTCTTAATCACTAGCCAGTGATTGTGTGGGCACCAGGATGGCACCGGGCGAAGTCACCTCAACCAGGTGAGTTGGCGACGCTGGGCTCTGCAGTCTCACGGACCAGGAGGCGTTGTCGGCGACCAGGATGGAGGTGCGAGCTGTCCCACGATGGTTGATGCTGTCGACGTCGCTGGACCCAGGATTGGGGCAACAAGTCTTGGCAAATTCAAGCCCACGCGGTGGACCTAAAATGGCGTCTGGAGTGGACCAGGAGGGTCCGGGGTGCTCCTCTTTTGGAAGGGAGCAAGGGCCAGTCTGGAGCAACCAGACCAGCAGTGTTGTCGTCGTTGATCGTCGTCGGGAAGGCCACAAGCCAGCGGGCTAGTAGCCAGACAACGCGGTGAGCAGCCAAAAAGCAGAAGGGCCCCACGCAGATCGTGGAGATGCTGGGGGGCTGGACTTCGGTGCTGGAGCTGCTCAGGGTCGGGGCTTCTCGGACCCCAAAGCACTCACCAGGGGATCCCTCGGCGGTCGTGCTGTATAGAAGTCGTGCAGTTCTGATGATGGCCGGTCCCTCGAGGTCTCGTCGCACCTACGGTTCTCAGCTTAGCTGTAGAGGTAGGTAGAGGTCAGAGGTGCCAGGGAAGCCGGGTCTCGTTGTGCTGGTCGGTCGGATTCCTGAGGAAGGACGTGCAGCAAACCGCAGAGTTCTTAGATGGTGCCTGCGGATGCAGGGTGACTATTCCTTAACCACAAGGGAGAAATCTTGAGAAGAGTCGAGAGTTCCTTTCGTAGAAAGTAGTTTCTTGAATCAAAGATGATCTAATTTGGAAGGGTCCCCGCTCCTGCCTTTATCCTAAAGAAAGGGGTGGGTACGCGACTAGGTCCTGCCCTAGGGGTGGGACCAGGAAGGGGGGTGGTTACACCCCTCTCCCATGCCGGACTTTCCCCAGGCCAGGGGCTGGTGTGCCCCTGGAACGGGTTCTAGCCGGCAGATGCATAGTGAGCACCGGGGTGCCACTTGCAGTCACCTTCCTGTAAATCCCTGCCTACCCAGGATACACAAAACCCTGTCTGGGATGGTGCTAGCGCCGCCCCTGACAGGAAACCCTTTGTCCAAACTCCCCTCGCTGGAAGGACTCCCAGCTGCAGGGGGTCAGACTCGTGTCTGTGGTGGCAGCATCCATTTTGTGATGCTGAGGCTTGAGTTAACTTTAACCGGGGTTCACAGTTACATACATGTCGTGTCCCTCTAGAAGGGTGGAATGCTAACCCCGTCGCCAGAATTGGCGAGGGGTTAGTATTCCAATTCGTATGACACCTTACTCGACATGTTTTGATAAAGCAATACCAAAGCATTTAACCACGAGGATTATAATGCACTTAAGAGTATATGGTATGCGTTATCATGGAACAGCTATTAGGACTTGGTTCCGCAAGCTGCAAACTGGCTCAGCTCATGCCAGAGCACCATCTCACACGATTCCAAGAACTCTGCCTTCAGGATTGTCAAGGCCTGCCATAGGAGTGACTGATAGGAATCTGTGTGTCCATTTTTTTAGGGTTAGATATAGGTATACTATATCTAAAGCAATGGGCGATTACACCACCTTGCCCCAGCTGTCGTGCAGCCAGTTGTGTCAGATTTAGATGGCCATCCAGGGGTGGCATAATACATGCTTCAGCCCCTGGTAGGCCCTGGGTACCTATGCCCTGAGTTACAGCGTCTGATAAGGTGGCCCAGTACCAATTGGATAATGCACCCAAGGTACACATGTCAATTTAGTGAGAGAACAGCTAGGCTGTGGGTCTGATTGGCAGGCCCACAGCCAGAGAAAGTCGTAAACCAGTGAAACAAAAGCAAAAAATCTGGGTGATCATAGGATTGCAGACCCTACTCTCCTACAGTGTCTTCAGTAGGGAAGATACCGCAGGATAAGAATAGGGAGATTTCTTTAAGGGTTTTCTGCCGTTTTGGGGACCTATGGCTACCAGCAGGAATACTCGACAGTTGACGAGAGTGGTTGAGTCCACCATAGTCGAAACTGCTGGTGCCCTTAGTAACTTCACTACTGAGCTCCAGTTGGATCGACTTATGACTCTTCAGAACAGAGTTGCGCTAGATGTCATACTTGCAGATAGAGGTGGGGTGTGTAAATTGATACAATCGAGCTGCTGTGTTTTCATTCCAGACAACGCTCCGACAGTTTTTCAGGCCATTTCCAAGCTACATAAGATCACCGAGTCTGTACATATAGACGAGGGAGATTGGTCGTTGATGAGATGGTTTTGGGGATTGTTATCCACGTGGGGATGGAAGATTCTGATGGTCATTGGGATGATCTTAGCTATCCTTTTCCTGTTCTGTCTTTGCGTACAGTGTGCTCCTGCTATATGTGGCCTTTGTGTTACTTCGTGTGCGAGAAGACCTGTCCAGAGAGAGTTACTAAGTACTAGGATGATGCTACAGCAACATCTTGATGATCTGATGAATATAGACCTGGATTCAGACTGACATGGGTTTGGGTTTGTTGCCTATGTAAGGGAAAAAGGAGGGTCTATGGTTCTGTGGTTCCGTGATTCTGAACCTGTTCAATGAAGGTCGTCGGATATAGACGATTTTGGTGTCAGCGGACCGCAAATGATGAGTGCGGTATGTACGAGTGTTTTCGTTATAATCTATCAATGAGAACACTACGTATTCATAGATTCCATTTGAACCCTCGGGCTCCATTTTGTGTACGGCAGCCATTTTGTGTGGTTGCCCTCACATAGGCCGATGACTATGGCCGAACGAGTCTTTGGGAGACGTACACCTTAGCTGACTTCTGAGTGACCTGACCGAACTGACTCCTTGCCCGAGGCTGACCTCGTTGAGCCAGTTCCTTGTTAAGCAGCTGGTCAGATAGAGATCAAAGAGCAGGACATTGCTGAGTTTATGGTACATGCACACACCCTTCTATCTTGCTTCTCATCTGCTTCTGTTCCTTCCTTTATGGCTTAATTATTGATATGGGTTGAGGTCTTTATGATGGGTCCATCCGGCCTATTCGAACAGGAATGTTGGATTTTGCTTGGTCATTTCTGGTGGGCTGGACAACGGAAAATGGGATTGTCGTCATGCGATATGTTTGAAATGTCACCCTCCAATTGGTCAGTTTGTATGTAATCAATGCTAGCCAGGAATGTGATTTTTAGCATAAAAGACGATGCTCCGCTCTATGAATTTGTGCAGTCTCTAGCGAACCACCCGTGTTGTGCTTCGTAGACCTCTGTTCCTGGTTGCAGCCAATAAATTAGGTCTTTGACGTCTTCAAGAAGTGTCCTGTGTCTCTGTTTGCCAAGGCAGGGAAACTCAAAGACATCGGGCGTTTTCCCTGGCGCCGCTGGGTTCTAAAACCCGGTTCTTCGCCACCACCCGGGTTGGTATTGCTGGGGTATCTATTCTAAGGTAAGGAATCTAACACTAACCTGTTTCTTTCAGATGCACAAGTTACTTACCTTCGGTAACGATATATCTGTGAGAAACAGTAGTTAGTGTTAGATTCCTTACCGCCCCACCCATCCTCCCCATTCTGCGAACCGATATCTAGGGTTAAGGTTCTTCCCTTTGAGGGCTCTAGTTTCATGGCACCAGTGTCGGTTTTGATCATGACTCTGTGTTCCTGGCGCGGAAAAGCTGTGTATAAGAACTGACAGCGCGCGGGGGCGGCGTCTAAGTACTCCGACGACGTCATCCTGGCACCAACAACGCCGACGACGGACCCGGAGCCTCAGACGACGCCTACCGACGCGCAGGGGTACTGCTACGCAAAACTTTCCGGATCCAGTCTGACGGCTGGGGATATTCTAAGGTAAGGATTCTAACACTAACTACTGTTTCTTACAGATATATCGTTACCAAAGGTAAGTAACTTGTGCTTATGGTGCCTCAGGGAAAATCACGACTCCAAGGAGTTCGGTTCCTGCGAGCGTCTTTGTCCGATGGCATTAAAAGAGCGCCATATGAAACTCCTGGCTGCCTGCTTTTCAGAGAAACCATGTCATTGTCACTCCTCACTGAAGTTTAGTGACGGGTCCAGAAGTCATTCGGGTGAAGGGGCGCCTCCTTCGATGTCAGGGAAGGATCTGAGAACCAAACAGTCAAAACGTAAGTCTGACGCCATCCCCCAACCATCAGTTGTGGAGCACTTACAAGGCTCATCCCTGCACCTCCCTAAGTATCCTGGAGCTGGGGCGATTCTACCCCAAATGCGGGAATATTTTTTTTCCCTGCAAAAGGTTTTTAGGCTTCAGTCTCCCTCTGGTGCGCCCTCTGGCCCCAAGGCGGCAGGAGGCGCCCTGGGTTGGTCTTCAGAGGTGGGTTCGCCTTCAAGGACAGTTGGGGTCTCTGAATCCGTTGTCGGATTCCAGACTGCGTCGATGCACAAGCCTTTGGGCATCACATCTTCTGCGTCCATTTAGCTGCTGAAGTTGCTGACACCAGTCGACGCCGACCCGGGTGCTTTGGTGCCCAGTCAGCTGGCGATGTCAGCGTCATCAGTAGATGTAGATCCTATTCCTACTGCCAATGTCAACATGACGCCTCAGCAGCATTCGGGTGCGGTGCCGACAGTGCCGGCTCTCCTTCGGGTGCTTTTTTAAACCTTGTATATGGGAATGCACAGTTAGACATTGAATGGGAGAATGTGGGGGTGAAAAACTCTTTGCATAATGCTGTGTAGCCTCTTGTGGTTTGGCATTGGCTGACTGAACTGGGACGTTTAGTGCATTGGAGGCCTCCCCCGTTTCAGATTTACTTTCCCCACCTGGTATGGCAACAGAGGAAAGTGCCTTGTCGGCTGGAATAGTGAAAAGTGCAACTGTGGTGTTGGATTGTCAATTTCCATTAGTGGAGTTATCCACAAATCTTTTAGTGAAGATTCTTCATCAAGGCAAGACAGGGGTGGAACCCGTGCTCCCTTTTAATGAGTCTCTGTTTGATCTTCTTTTGGGAACTTGGACAAAGCCTGTGTCAGGAACTCCAGTTGACCGAACTGTGGGCCAAAGGCATCCTCCTGCCCCAAGAGGCACTCATTGTCTCTTGTGTCATCCTACTACAAAAGGACTGGTGGTTCAAGCTGCTACAGCTTCTTTGGACCTTAATGCCCTGGCTTTTGTTCCATCAGGCAAGGAATCTAGATGGTTAGAGAGTTGTGGGAGGAATATGTTTTTTTCTGTAAGCTCGGCTTTGAGATCTCTTAACACTTGTATTAGGTAGGAAGGTTTTTGTGTGCCTTATGGATTCAGTAGTGCAGAGGCTGCCTTTTCTATCAGAGGAAGCCAGGAATGAGATGTTGAAGGTAGGCAGCAAGATTCACTATCAAATGTAGTATGGACACCACTGATTATCAATCAATCAATCAAAGCATTTATAAAGCGCACTACTCACCCAGAGGGTCTCAAGGCGCTAGGGGAGGGGGGCCCGCTACTGCTCGAACAGCCAGGTCTTGAGTTGCTTCCTGAAGGCGAGGTGGTCCTGGGTCAGGCGGAGGTGGGTCATGAGGGAGTTCCATGTCTTGGCGGCGAGGTAGGAGAGGGACCGTCCCCCTGTGGTGGCTCTTCGGATGCGGGGGACGGCGGCGAGGGCGTGGCCGGTCGATCGAAGCTGGCGTTTGGGAGCGTAGAAGTTGAGGCGGCTGTTGAGGTATCCTGGGCCTTGGTTGTGTAGGGCTTTGTGTGCGTGGGTGAAGAGTCGGAAGGTGATTCTCTTGTTGACCGGGAGCCAGTGCAGGTCTCTCAGGTGTCCAGAGATGTGGCTGCGCCATGGCTCAGTTGGTTGCTCTGCACAGGCATGCGTTGCTGCATCGGTCTGAATTTTCAAAACCTGTGCAGGAGAGCCTTAAAGATATGCCATTTGATAGTGTCCATTTATTTAGTGAACAGGCTGATTCAGTGGTAAGGCGATTCAGAGCTGCCCGATCTGACAAGTCCACTTGAGTTTGGTGTTGATTTTGTGTAGAGAGGTATCTACATGACTGAGTTATGTTGTATTTCAACTGGTACATCCAGGGCAGTGTTTAGCTTCATTCAAAGGTTTTGATGCCTAGTATTTTTTAATCCCGGGAGTTGGGATTACAGAAGTTCTATTCCAGAATAAGTGGTTTTCTAGTTATTCCGCTAGTTGCAGAGGTGCTGAAATCTGTCATTTACAGTTTTTCAGTGTCTAATTTATGCAATATTGGTTATCTGAGCCATGTTATGCAGGTCTTACAGTTTTAATCACTCTAGAGAAGAGCTTCGGCTCAAGAGCTATACCCTTAAGGTATATACTATACCCTACTCTTGTGAGCTTCTTCAAATGGGCATATATATATATATATATATATATATATATATATATATATATATAAAAACACACTGAAAGGGGTCTGTTCAACTTATGCACAGTTTCTCATGTTGAGTGCTTTGAGTTCCACTCTATGTATAGGTAGTTCTCAGTGTCATTTTTTTAATTCGTATCCCATCGAGTCATGGTGTGTACAATTTCACCCTTTGATAAGCTTAGGTGCGAAGACCCTCTTGATTGGCTTGGCCTGATATGTTTTGTACGGTACGGCAGAAGGATGTCTATCCCAAGATTCCTTTTTTTTCTTTGTTTAAAAGTTTATTTTTCCCCAATATGTCAAACCAATGTTACAGCACACTTATTCAAAACATAACATATTTCCACAATTTCCATACTACAAAATAAATCTCTTGGCACAAGAAGAGAGGAAAAAGAGAAAGTAAAAGGGAAAAAAAATGAAGAAAAGAAATTAGACATGGAAATGCATCCTTGGAGCACATTCTTAAAGTTGTGCAGGTTCCCTTTCTATTTACTAAGACCCCTCTATTACTTGGAATCCAATACACCAAAGCATCAGCTGACTAACAAAGTTTAAAAAGTTAAACGTGAGTTAAGTCCCCGAGGAGTTACCCTTAAGAGAGCTACTAGACAGTGTGTATAGAAGGGGAACCTGTCTCAAAGTGGCCGTTCATCCCTCGTTTCCATTGTGCTTTAGGTTGCCAAATATACCCCCCCCCCCCCAAACATTTTGGCTCTACGACCTTTCCTGTCATATATTGCTTTCTCCAGATTATATGTAGAAAGCAACCTAGCAATCCAAGTTTGAAAGGTTGGGGGAGATCTGTCAAGCCAGGCCTTTGCTATACAAATACGATATACTGCCATGGCCAAAAACAGGAACTCTGTAGGGTGCCCCTCTGCGCCTCCCGACACCCCCAAAATTATTAATTCAGGTGAAATTGCCACCCTAACCCCCAGTGAAACATCCATAAATTTCCCAATTGCCGTAATAAGGGAGTACAGTTGTGGGCATTCTGCAAACATGTGGATAATATCTGCAATATTTGAGTCGCATCGCGGGCAGGTTACACCTGAGGTGCCGCCCCATTGTGCTATCCTAGCAGGGGTGTGATACAAGGAGTACAGTGTCTTATAATGTTGAGCTTGCAGAGCCGCTGAGCATAAAACAGTACATCCCAAATCCAAGGAGACCTGGAATCCCTCATGAGATGACCCTAATTTTCCTACCCACTTTGTGGCATACTTTTACCTGTCATCAATTTTTAGTGCATACAATTCAGTGTATAGCTGTCTAATTGAACAATTCCCGCAGCTTTCTACATAGTCCAATATTCAACATTGGCCAAATCCCAGTGGCCCCCCTGTTTATTGGCGAAAAAGCTCCTCACCTGCGAATACTTAAAAAAAAACTCCTACTGCAAAGTTTGAATTTTGTTTGTAATTCTTGAAACTGTAACATGCCCTCCTGATCGCACAAGTCCCCTACTTTCTTAATGCCTTTATTCTCCCATTCCCTCATAACGGCGTCTCTAAAAATATCCTCCGGTAATGAGATATTTGTATACAAGCGAGTGTACCTGTTATATCTCCCTATCCCTAGTTTTTTTTAAACTGCCTTCCAGATACTATATGCTGCTTTCAGCGTCTTGAACCTTGTGTGCTTAAAATAGCTGAAGTCAATTGTGTTTAAAAAGCCATTTTCTGCATCCCTACCCAACAGTGCCCTATATACATTTGTGAAATCAGGTCTGTTGCCCAATTGCTCATTACCTTCACCCCCCTATCAAACCCTGAAAATACTGAAGGGCTGCCGCCCAATAATAGAGCCTAAAGTCTGTGGCCCCCCAGCCGCCTTTCCCCCTAGGGAGAATAATGTGACGATACGCTCTCCTAGTTTTCCCTTGCGCCCAGATGAGCCTATTCAGTATCGGTTCTAATTTATTAAACCATGAGTGGTCGAAAAATAACGGAATAGCTGTAAAAATGTATTAAAATGTTGGCAAGGTAATCATTTTGATGACATTCATCCGTCCGCCGAGAGTTAGATGTAGTTTATGTATTCTTTTGGTATTCTTCTTGACTTTTGCTATTAATGGCTCCATGTTTACCTCTACCAACCTATCTAGGTCTGAAGTCACTTTTATCCCTAAATAGATTGCCACAGGGACCACCCTCACATCCTGATATGATGAAAAATTATTTTGTACAACCTGCGTCTTCCCCTTATTAATTGAGTACCCCGAAATTGCCCTGAAGTCCTTCACCTCCCGCTCAATTTCCATGATGGCTCTCCCTGGATCTGGTGTGATTATAGCCACGTCATCCGCGTAGGCAAATACCTTGTATTCCCTACTATGCAGCTTGACTGGAAGGATGTTATTACCAGCTAGCCTTCGTAATATTGGGTCCAGATACAGCGCAAACAACAGAGGTGAGGCGGGCCCCCCTGCCTAGTCCCATGCTTTATTTGTACTGTATCTGTATAGCCTTTATTAATTCTAACCCTTGCAGTTGGCTCTATATATAAGGCCTGGATTGCTCTAATGAAGCCCCTACCAATGCCGAACCATTCCATGACCTTCCAGAGATAGTTCCAGGAGACCCTGTCGAAAGACTTCTCCGCATCCAAGAATACAGCCGCGACAGGATTCCCTGAAACCTCTGCTGCATCAAGGAGGGTTATCATTTGTCTCGTATGCTGCGTAGTCCCTTTCCCTGGGATAAACCCATGCTGCGTACTACTAAACAGACTTCAATAACCCTCCCTAGTCTTTGTGCCAATGCTTTAGAAAAAATGTTCGCGTCCGCATTCATTAGCGTTATTGGCCTATAGGACCCTGTTCTAGGGGGGGTTTGTCTTTCTTTAGTATAACTATGATGTCTGCACCCGCCCATGAGTGCGGCGCAGACAGCCCTAATTGTGCCTGACTTAGGATCTCATGCAGATCCTTACCCAACGTGGCCCAGAAAGTTTTATAGAATTCCACCGGGATTTGATCCGGGCCTGTGGCTTTCCCAGAGGGGAGTTTGTTCACGGCCGACTCTAATTCCTGGATAGTGAATGGAAGGTCTAGCTCCTCTTCCCCCTCTTCTTCTAATACTGAGTGTGGTATTCCCGCCAGGCATTCCATGATATGATATGATATGATAAAGGAATTTATACAGCGCACGTTCACCAGCGGCTTCTTGGCGATTTGGACAAACAGAGGAGGGAACTGCTGGATGACAACCTTAGTCATTAGATAACTAATCAAAGGCTTGAGAGAATAACCAAGTCTTCAACGCCTTCCTAAAGGAGTGATAGGAAGGAATAAGACGGAGGCCAGATGGCAGGGAGTTCCAGAAGAGGGGAGCTTGGAAAGCGAATGTAAGTCCCCCCAATCTTTTCCGCTTAAAAGGGCATGGCAGCAGCAGATTGGAACTCGAGGAGCGGAGGGCTCGGGAAGGGATATATCGATGAAGACGAGAGGAAATGAAAGCCGGGCCTTGTTGGGCGAGGGCTTGATGAGTCAGGCAGCCCACCTTAAAGAGGCTGCGCTGGATCACAGGGAGCCAGTGCAAGTTCTTCAGGAGGGGCTTTGCCGAGCTAGTCCTAGGCTGCCGGAAGACCAGCCTGGCCGCTTGGTTCTGGATAAGCTGGAGCTGGTGGGACTGATAGAGGGGAATACCAGCATACAACACATTCCCATAATCAATACGGGAAACAACCAGCCCAAGCATAGTCTGAACCAGGGCCTCGTGAGTGAGGAACCTGCTATTCTTCCTGATGCGGCGGAGATGAAAGAAACAAGCCGAAAGCACAGATTTGATCTGGGGTTTCATGGTCAGGTCCTCACTAATGGTAACTCCAAGACTCTTGACCGAGCTCACCGGGCAGGGGGCACTGCCCAGTGAGTGTGGCCAGAGCTGGAGCTCCAAGGGGTTGCCGGGGCCCAGTAGGCACAAGCTCGGTCTTTCCTTGGTTCAGCTTGAGTTGGTTTGCATTCATCCAATTGCTGATGAAAGACATGGTAGATTGGAAGTTCTCAATAGAGGTAGGAGAAGAATCAATATCAAAAATGAGCTGGAGGTCATCCGCATAATTGAGGACAACCCCTGGTTCCTCACGCAGCCTGGAAATGAGAGGGGAGATGTAAAGGTTAAATAATAACGGGGAAAGGGAAGAGCCCTGAGGGACCCCACAGGTCAGGTCTTTAGCTTCAGATGTAAAGGAGCCAAGGCGAACACCTTGCTTGCGATCTCGTAGAAAGGAGGTGAGCCACCTTAGCGGGGTGCCCCTGATGCCGGCGCTCTCGACCCGTTGAAGAAGGGTGGTGTAATCAATGGTGTCGAACGCCGCCAAGTCAAGGAGCACCAAGGCTTGGGAGATGTTATTGTCCGCCCTCTTTCACAATTCGTCGTAGACTGCCACCATCACAGCTTCTGTGGAGTGTTGCGGTCTAAAACCGGCCTGATGTTGATCTAGAAAGTGAGAACTTTCCACAAAAGAGCCAAGGCCGCTAGTTACATAGTCCTCGATAAGTTTGTCCAGAAAAGGGAGCAGGGATATTGGACGAAAATTGCTCAAAATCAGTGGCTCTGCCAGAGGTTTCTTAAGGATGGGTGAGACGACAGCAGATTTGAATGCGCTAGGGACCAACCCCGCTGCGAGGGAATGGTTAAGCAGTGAGAGGGGTACCTCTGGGAGACTAAGAAAGATCTCACGGGCGATGTGGGCAGGGCAGCACAGCAGTCGGCGGGAGAGCCAGAGCGAACCTTCCTGAGAAGAGATATAAACATTTCCCGTGTGATTGGAGGGAAGTTCGAAAATGAGGCAGGGTTGTCAAGAATACTGCCTGTGTAGAAACCTGCATCGGGTGTGGAGATACTTGCCTTAATTAAGGCGATTTTCTCAACAAAATAGTTGTTGAGAGAGTCACAGAGAGGCTGTGAGAAGGAGGGGGTCATTGTAATCCGGTCAGGTTTAGCCAACTCATCAACAATGGTGAATATCTCCCTGGACTTGTTGGTGGACTTAAGATTTTTTTCGGAAAAGTATTTGGTTTTGGCCTCAAGAATTGCCAGTTTATATTCTTTCAGCGCGGCTAGGAATATAAGCTTTTTGAGCTGACAATAATACGCCCTCCACTTGCGCTCAGTTTGTCAAAGTGCCAGCTTCAGGTCAATCAGGGACTTGCAAAACCAACGCTGTGCATCATGAGGGCGCTTGGTCCTGAGCTTCTTAAGAGGGGCAACGGTGTCTCGAGCGTCTGCAATCCAAGTATGAATTCTCTCGGCCTGGGTATGAACAGACAGAGGGGAGCCTGCCTCGTCCAATAGGGAGGGAGTTGTAGTGGCCAATGAGAGACAAAGCGAGGGGATGTCTACCTTGCCCCAATTACGGATGAGTGGGCGATTAATGGGGCGCAATTTAATGGCGGGGGCTTTAGGTACCAAGAAGGAAATAAAAAAATGGTCTGACCATGCACATGGAGAGATCTGTAAGTTTAAGACTTTCTGATTTAAGTCCCATAACTGGTCCAGGATGTGACCCTTGACATGGGTAGCAGCGTGGATGTGTTGGAGAAAATTTAGCGCGGTTAACAGGTCCGTGAACTCCCTAGAGGAAGCACTTTCATGTTGGGTCTGGGGCCAATAGTTAAAATCTCCTATGATGAGAGTCCTGGCGTGGTTGATGGCCAGTTCAGCCGCTATATCGCCAAAAGAATGCAGGAAGCCGGACGACTGTCCTGGGGGACGATAAAAGACAGCAACAGTGAGGGGAAAGCTTTCTAATTCAAATTTGAAGATTACATAATCCACCGACTGTATGGGGTGCATGCTGAGAGATTTAACATTGTGGGCGTGAGAGATTATGGTGGCGACCCCCCCAGTCTTCCCCTGCTGCCGATTTGCCTGAAGGATATAATAACCATCAGGAACGGCAGCCAAGATGTCGGGAATAGAATTAGGTGTGAGCCACGTTTTGGACAGCAAAAATATATCTGGCTTATTTGTTTCTAAGTGGTAGAATATCTCGGCTTGGTGTTTCATTAGTGAGCGGGTGTTTAAGTACCAGAAAGATAGACAGTTCTGTTCACAGCCAGGGGAAACGTTTTGTTGTAAAACAACAGGGTCTGAATCAGCGACAGGCATAGTGATCAAGGTGGCCTGGAAAGAATGTAAAGGCTGCAATGAGGCTGAGTATTCATAGGGGGTTAAAAGATGTTTGGCGGGTGGGTCCTGGCCACGTAAAGAAAGCAGTTTCTGAGGGGAGTACACCCTGGTGGACGGACAACTAGCAGGGGGTAGCCCCTAGCCCCGGTCTGGCGCGGACAGGCGCAGACTGGCTTGCCTTTGGCACGCCCGCTGCGCGTTGTCACCTGCATCTGGTTTTAAGGCGAGTGAGGTAGGAGCGCTAGACCGCTCACCTCCTCCAACCGGAAGTGCAGAGATGTCAGGAAGTGTCTCACCCAATGGGCTCCCTCCACAACAATCGAGCACTAAACTGCTCGCCGTGGACCGAGGAGTCCAGCGTGGACGACACAGCAGGAGAGGGTGAGTAACAGTACTAAAGTTAAAAACACAGCAGAGCTAGCAATCAGCTCGAAAACAGAAAATAAAGGGTTTTTTTTAAAAAAAAGGCTGAGCGTTACCAACAGGCAGTATGCCTCAGCGCATCCAACGCGCGTCACCCTCTGTGCCCGGTTTTAAGGCGAGTGAGGTAGGAGCGCTAGACCGCTCACCTCCTCCAACCGGATGTTCAGAGATGTCTGGAAGTGTCTCACCTGATGGGCTCCCTCCACAACAATCGAGCACTAAACTGGTTCCATAATTTCTGTATCTATATTTAGAAGCCTCTGATCATACAGCGTTGCATAGAACCCTCTGAAAACCTCCCTCACCTCTTCTATCTTATTCACCACCCCTCCTATTCCGTCATTAGTTTCTTTTATTTCTCCTGCTGCCAGATTTTGCCTAGTACGGATTGCCAACAAGTGACCTACCCGCTCGCTATACTCATAGCATTTTTCCTTTTTAGAGAGATAGTTACTAGCCGCTTTCCTTACTATACTTTCGCTTGCCTCTGCTTTGGTTATTTCGATTTTTAATAGTAGGTCGACCAGTGGATCTTGTTTGGCTATGGCCCCTATCAGAGGTTCTTCTAAGGCTGCTAAATCTTTAAACATTCTTTCAATCCTGTTCCGTTCCTTTTTATTTCTATACAGCATGTAGCTCAGGGTTTCCCCTCTAATTCCATCCTTAAATGCGTCCCAAGTGATGCCCGGGGGTGCCTTCCCCTATTAATCTCCCAAAAAAAGGCTATCCAGTCATGCATGTGCTTACTATATTTTTAATCCCTTAGAAGACCTCTCTCAAAAGTCCAGAGTTGCTCCTTTCTCCTTCTATTTCTCAGTGACAAAGTTAAGACAAGCGGATTGTGGTCCGACAGGATCCTTGGCAGCTTTTCCAACTGACTGCTACCTACAATAGAGCTAGAAATAAAGAAATAGTCTAGCCTGACCATGATCTTATGCGTGGCAGAACAATATGTACTGCCTGTGCCTACCCGGTTATTCTGGGCCCACATATCCACTAATGCATTGTGGCGAGCTAAGTTACATATAGCCTGGCATGTCCTTTTCTTTTGTCCCACATAAGACCTCCCCCCCCATTGTACCTAACCTAACCAACCCAATAATATTGAAATTCCCGCAGCAGATCACTGGTTCTGGCCATAGAGGTAGCTCCGTATCTAAAAATTAAAAAAATATCAGGTTCGTCGTCCGTGGAGCCATAAACGGATACAATTGTACACGTTCCAGCCATTGTTTCCCCTTCCACCATTACCCACCTTCCCCACTGATCTTCTTTTTTCCTTTTAACCTTCACCTCTCCCTTCCTGGCTAACATGGCCACCCCTCTCGTTTTAGTCCCCTGCCTTGTGTGAGCAAGTATCTCAAACCCTAATTGTTCCAGCAAATATTTATTATTCCCCTCGATGTGAGTCTCCTGAAGGCATATTATATCTAGTTTTAGCATTCTCAACATAGCAGCAACCTTCTGCCTTTTACCTCCATCATTAAGGCCACAGATGTTAATGGAGGCGATCCTTAATGCCATCTGAGTCTGCTAGGTGTTTCCTTTCTTACATCAAGTTTTCCTTTCATCTTCCATAATGTGCCTAACAAAAAAGTGTGTGAAAAAGTGTCGCTGTGTCCTATTGATTTGTGTTGTACCTACCATGCTACCACCACCAACCCCCCCAAGCCCCCCTTCCCTGCTCCCTGCCTCCCCTGGACCCCTTCCCTCCCATGGACACCCCCCCTCTTCTACAGGCAAATAGGTCAACCATGACCTATGTGTGACTGCTATAGGTCATAGTGTTGCATCCCTCTCCTTCCCTTACCCTTCAAAGAATTGCTGTGCCATCCCTATGGGCCCTCCCTTATTGCAGGTAGTCCTTTTCCTCTGTTCGCCTGTCCCCTTCCCTGCTCTCTTAGTTCCTCTAAAAACTGCCTTGCCTTGATTTCCGAGAAGAGCATCCTGGTCTGACCTCTAGTAATAACCTTTAGTCTGGCAGGGAACAGGAGATATGCTTCTGAGCCTTGACCTTGAAAGGGTGCAATTAGTTTCCTAAGTTTCCACCTTCTTTCCACCGTCACGTGGCAGAAATCTGGCCTTGCAAAAAAGCTGGTCCCATGGTATGATTTATTTGAGTCTGGTCTGGCCTTATCCATAATTTCTTGTCTTGCCAAGAAGTTACCTACAAAAACTAACATTGCCCTAGGCACACTATCCTGATTGCCATCCCTTCTCTTTTTAAGTATGAGCGGAAACCTGTGCGCCCTCTGAATCTCTGTCTCCCACTGCCACTGTGACTCAGGGAAAGCTCCCTTAAGTAGCCTAATAACGTACCCCCTTGCATCCTGCCCCTCCACCCCCTCGACAAGACCAAGAAGTCTGACATTATTGCGCCTCTGGCGGTTTTCAAAGTCCTCAATCTTCCATTGAAGGTCTTATACCACTTTCTCTTGATCCGTCTTGAAGAGGACTGCCATTCCACCATATCGTCCTCAAGTCTGCCTGTTCTCTCTTCCACGTGCGTCACCCTGTCCTCCACTTCTTCCTTTTGTTCATTTTCCTAAGAGATGCTTGGATCTTCTTAGTGGCCTGTCTAGCTCTCCGACTTTCAACTCTGGCTTCCCCCTGCATTTGTTTTAATGTGCTGAACAGTAAGTCCATTGTGGCATGCTGCGGAGGAACTTCACTGGTGTTTCCTCCCGTTACCGCTATCATGGGGTTACTTTCCTGATATACTTTGGAAGTAGCGGAATAGTCCCAGAGTAACTTTTGGTTCATGCCTGAGGGAGAGCCACCACCTACCTTTCTAGCATTGGCTTTCCTTCTTTTTTTGTGTACTTTTACCCCCTGAGCCAGTAAAGCTTGAGTCAGAGTCTGAGCTGATCCCTGTGGAATCTTCCCCTTCACTGGAGAGCATTGAGTCCGTTTCTTCATTCACTGAAAAAAATCGATCCCCCTCTGTCCTCCTTTCTCTCCTTGTGTGAGTCCAGGCTCGCCAAGCTGCCCCACTTTCCTGTGTCACTCTGGGGGATGCACAGCCCTGCCTCCACCTTTAACAGCGCATCCAGCATCTGTAGGTTAATCGGCTTGGTTCCCCCCCCCCTCTGCAGCCTCCTCCACCGGGACCCCCCCCGCACACCTCCTGCTCGCTCTCCTTTCCGATAGTCGACTGCGCGGCTGCCACATTCTCAGGATCGGCGTCCGAGCCCTTGTGTTGCCTGGCAACCGCGTCGTTTGCGTCCTCGAGGACGGCTTCCCCTTGATCGGCGTGCTGCAGAACCGGCTGCTTTGCTTGTACTTTGGCTGCCGCGGCCGCTGCTGTCACGGAGGGGTCTGGAGACTTTATACTAAAAACTTCGGATAAGGTAGGCTGCCGAAGTGTGCTGTCTTTATTCATAGAGTTATCCTTGATGTTTCGCTGTGATCTTTGTACCGCGAGCCCACGCGTTTCTTCTGCCGCACTCGAGTCTACAGGCTTGGATCTTGGTTCCAGCTTCTTATCCTTTTCTGCTTTCCTCTGCTGTGCTTTTGCCGCCGCGCTGGTGAGAGAAGCCGATCGCTTACTCGCGACCGGCACTTTGTGACTTCCCCCGGAGTTTGTAGTGTCTTTTTGGCCAGCTTCCTTTGTCGTGCTGGACGGGTCTGGCGGGGGCTTCTCCTTCTCTTGTGCGTTGGGACATATTGAAGGGTACCTTGTAAGCGCCCACACAGCTGTATAGACTCGTCAGATTAGTTTTTAAAAACTTCAGGGTTGAAGCTATCGCCCAGTGAATCCACCGTTCGGTGCTCTGGAACTGCTTCGGAACTGCCGTTGCTTGGTCCTGCATACGCCCATAGGTCCACAGCATTCCAATATTATACGTCCATCCACGTCCTGGTCAGGAGAGGGAGTTGATGCGACTGTCCTCTACAACCCTATAGCGGCCATCTTGGCTATCACAAGATTCCATTTGATATTTTTTCAGAAGACACCTATAACCTGCATTGTTATGTGGCTTTTGATTTTACCCTAGTACAGGCCTTGTGTTTGGTTGATGGATGGAATTCTCTGTCTGTTGGAGGTAGACCACTATTAGTAAACACATGTCTTGTGATATTTTATTGTATTATATTGCTGTTCAGGTCTGTTTTATGGCCAGTGTTGGTGAATATATTCATGTTCTCTCAGCATTATTGGTTTCTGACTGTCATGGTGTGATATCAGATTATTGTAGGCCTTCAGGCAGATATAGTATTTTAAGTGATTCTATTCCTTCTATTGGAAAGGGTTGTTTGAGAACATTTCCCTCTATGGTGTACTATTTTTTTTCTACCTATAATCAATGTGGATTGGTCTTTGAAGGGAGATGCATGGGCCTTGTATGTCTACCTTTTGTAGAAGACTGTTATTACTGATATTCAGGATTATGGCTCTAATACAGGGTGATTCCCTTCATTATCTACCTGTCTATAGTTGCGGGTAGACAACTCTTTGCCTTATTTTCTACCTTTAGGGGCTGTAGTTTGGGTTCTCACTTGGTGAAGTGTGGCTCCTAGATGGTTAGGTAAATTATTATTCGTCTTTTTCAGCTTTTACCAGCCCATCGATGATGATCTCTACTTATAAGGCAAGGTCTTGTGCAGACCTTCGTGTTAGTTAGTCTATCAATATTTATTTTACTTCTTGAAATCTTCTTCGATTTCATGCTGTAATGGTTTAATAGTGTCTTTTAGGCAACTTGCATTGCTCTGGTGGGTTGGATGCAGTTGTGTTTCTAAAGGTATGACTCGGATATGGTCACATACTGTTATGTCACTATTGCCTGCAGGTTATTTCTCTTTCGGCTATCAGAATAATTGTCCTTTTGTTGATAAATAGGCGTTTGAATATTTTACTCCTATGTCTCCATTTATATCTGTATTTTTGTGTATATAGGATGTTTTACAGGTCCTTTTACTTCGCTAGTTCTTTTTTCCATTGAATGACTGCTTCTATGTGAACAATGGGAGGTTAAGGTTGTCTGACTTTTCTGTTATATGATCATTTATGTTCACCATAGAGGATGGATTTTCTCTGTTATTTACAGAGCAATCATGTCCATAGCTAGTTTACAGGTGTGGGTCCGCGGCACAGCTGGCTTGTCTGGTTTCATAGGTTTGAACATGATGTCCAGATTTGTATATTTATAGCCATGTGGTTGATGACAAAGTTTTACTGGCATGGGTGATATATTGCCCATGTGTTTATTGCATTAAAAATGTTGTTACTGTGGTTCTGTCCACAGTTATTTTGAAAAGAGATGTTATGTTATGTTGTCAATGATTTGTAAAGCTCTCGTACCCCGGTTGGTTTTCTTGGCGCTGAGAAAAGTAGGGGGTAGCCAAGTCCGGAGCAGATCATTCGTAAGCTTGTGTGAATAGCCAGGTTTTGAGAGATTTTCTAAAGTTTAGTAGATTGGTGCTCAGTCTGATTTCCAGAGGGATGGAGTTCCACAAGCGTGGGGCCAGGGTTGCAAACCTACATCCCCCTTGGCGCTTCAGCTTGAAGGTGGGCACCATCAGAATGTGGAGGTGGGCTGAGCGGAGATTACGTGGGGGAGTGTAGCGAGAGATGAGATTATCAATTAATTTGTGGCTGCGGCCGTTTAGGGATGTCAACACCAGGCAGCCAACTTTAAAGGCACAGCACTCGGGACAGGGAACTAGTGCAGCTTCCTGAGGAAATGGTCTTGTCTTTCTGATATGGGTACGTTATTCCTGTGGTTTGAGTCTTGCGACTTTATTTACCTACGGTCCCTTCTGGGGACTCTATAGAGTAGGATGTGTATCTTCACACTGCTGTTATTACACATTTTAGTCTTCTCCCATTCTCTTTTATTTTGGGCCGGTTTGCTTTTAGTAAGAGACTTTTCATGCTTATTGTTCGCAGACACTCCTCCGGGAATGGTATAGCTTTGGCATTTGATTCTAAAGTAAGGAATTTGCAGCAAGATGTCTCTATCAGATGAACAAGTTAATCTGAAAGAGACAATTAGTTATGGATTCCTCACCTTAGAATTACCCCCAGGCGTCAGACTGGATCCGGAGAATTTTTCTTCAGCAGTACCCCTGCATGTCGGTAGGTGGCGCCGGTTGACTTTGTGATCGCTGTTGGTGTTATGGTCACAAGAATGACGTTGCAGTATCTACTTAGACGCTGCCCCTGCGTGCTGACGTCTGTTCTTTCTTTTTGCGCACCAGCCAGCGCAGATCCGTAGGGAGCGGTACCTCGAGTCTCTTTTTGCGACTTTTTGTTGACATCTTTTTGAATCGTTCAAGTCCTGGTGCACGTAGGGATGTCCCGTCCTCAAACCGGCTTTAAGACTTGCGTCGCAAATTGATGTTGGTTATAGACCCGTACCTCTTGTGCCTTTGGTGTTCGGTACGCGACCACAACCCGAAGTCGTGCTCAGACTGCCAGGCTATGAACTCAAAGTCTTTACGGGAGCAGTCCCGAAAGCTTCTCGAGGCCTGGCAGTGGTTGTGGGACTGGTCACGGAGCCATCACGACCACTCATCATCGAAGTCTTCGTCTTCGGGTAAGTTGAAGCACAAAAAGAAGGCGAAGAAGCATCGTTGCTCCTCGCGTTCTCCCCACCCGTCGGCCGATGCGACGTGGGTTGAGGAAGGTAGGCATCTGGCTCTGCCCATGGAGACTGCTTTGTCGATCCCAAGCTTCCCTCCTTTTCCAGGAGCCGGGGTGACCCCTGCTCAACTTCGTAGCTTTTATGAAGCTCTCCACTCGATCTTTGGGCAGCCAGACTCCACCGTGGACTCAGCTGGGGGCTGTAGGCCTTTGATGCCGGCGGCTTTGGCTTCGCAGAGCCCCCAGGGTTATCGGCCTGGATCCAGATCAGAGCCAGTCGACCTCGTGACACCCCCTCCAGTGCTGAATCCAGTGGCAACACTTCCGCCCCCTCCGATGCCGGTTGTGTCCCCAGCCAACGTCGACCCCAGCCTAACCCTCAATGTGAACGCAGAGCCGGACCAGTGTTGACCGGTATTTTTGTACCACTGTTCTCCCCTGAGGTACCCTATCGCCCTGAGTGGCTACCAGAGGAGAGTGAGGAGGACTGGGAGGAGTCTGTGGACCCTCTAGCAGACCAGGTAGAAGAACCGGACTGGAGAGAGGAGTTGGGTGAGGTCAGTGGTCTGGACAGCTCCCCAGACCTTGGTATGCTATCCCCCCTAGCGTGGCTACGGAGGAGGGCGCATCATATGCAGTGGGTTGCGTAGGGCGGCTGAGGCCTTAAACCTTAAGCTTCCTGTGGTGGCTGTCAGGACTAACCTCCTGACCGAGGTGCTTCAACCGTCAGTGGCCTCCTCGGAGCTCCTGCTGCCATTCAATGAGGCCCTCAAGGACATCCTTTTGGGAACTTGGTCCAAGCCCAACACAGGGGCTCCTGTGGATAGGATGATTTCCCGACACCACCACCCGCCCCCAGGTGACCCCATTTTCCTCTCCCAACTCCCCACCCCTGAGAGCTTGCTGGTCCAAGCCTCGACTTCCAAGGGCGCATTCCCTACCGCACCACCTGATAGGGAATCCAAGAAGCTGGACCACCTTGGGAAGATGATGTTTTCTTCGTCCAGCTTAGGACTGCGCTTGGTGAACACCGCATGTCTCTTGGGCCGTTACTCCCACTTGGTGTGGGACCAGGTCACGTAGGGGCTGCCACGTCATGGGTCTGGTGCCAGCGGGCGGGCCAGTGCACCAGCACCCCCTCTACATCAGCCTCCAAGCTCTCCTAGTCCGACCTTTCAGAGCCACCATTCGCCAGTCGACGGCCGGATTCTCCATCACCTCCCCCACTTTGCTCAACATCACGTCAGACAGGTGCGTTTTGCAGATAGTCCGAAGGGGCTACTCTCTCCCCTTCGAGACTACCCCTCCAACCATGCCACCTCAATTCCATCACATGTTGGAGGATCACTTGGCCCTTTTCCAACAGGAAGTTATGGCTCCCTTGGCCAAGGGAGCCATTGAGCGAGTTCCTGTCCCAGAAGTAGGTCTTGGTTGTTATTCCCACTACTTTCTGGTGCCCAAGAAGGACAAGGGCCTGTGTCCTATCTTAGATCTCAGGAACGTCAGCCGCTTACTCTGGCAGGAGAAGTTCAAAATGTGGACACTGGCTCAGGTCCGGTCTGCCCTCGACCCTGGAGACAGGATGGTAGCGTTGGACTTGCAGGACGCTTATTTTCACATCCCCGTCCTGCACTTTCAGTCTACCATGCTCCCATTTGGTCTTACCAGCACCCCTAGGGTGTTCACGAAAGTGATGGTGGTGGTCGCAGCTAATCTGCGTAGATCAGGGGTTCCAGTTTTCCCTATCTTGATGACTGGCTGTTGAAGGCGGGCTCACCCCAGGCTGTCGTCTCCCACCTCCAGACTATGGTCGACCTCCAGCATTCACTGAGTTTCACCATCAATGTGCCGAAGTCACACCTGATTACCTCTCAGAAGCTCCTCTTCCTCGGAGCAGTTCTGGACACTGCACAGTTTCTGGATTCTCCTCCCGAGCAGAGAATCCGGGATATTTGGGCTATCATTCCGATCTTTCAGCCTCTATCCCGGGTTTCGGTCAGACTGACCCTGAGGCTACTGGGCCTTATTGGTCCTGCATCCTGCTGGTGGAGCATGGCAGGCGGCATATGCAGGCTCTGCAGTGGAACCTGCAGTTCCAGAGGGCACAGCATCAGGTGAATCTTTCCAATTGCATCGAGATCTCGGAGGGCACTGCACACCAATTGCAGTGGTGGCTAACAAACCAGGATTGGGTCAACGTCAGGTCCCTCTCCCTTCCCCAGCCAGAGTTCACAGAGGTGACAGATGCATCCCTTCTGGGGTGGGGAGGCCACATGGGAGAGGTGTAGATCAGAGGCCTCTGGTCTCTGATGGAGTCCGATCTCCACATCAAACTTCTGGAGCTGGCGATCCGTCTTGCACTGAAGGCATTTCTTCCTTCTGTCAAAGGGAGAGTAGTGCAGGTGTTCAAGGACAACAACACCGCCATGTGGTACTGCAACAAACAGGGCTGGTGGGGTTGTGGACCCTATAGCATGAGGCACTTCATCTCTGGAAGTGGGTGGAACATCAATGCATGGTTCAACACCTGGCAGGTTCTCTGAACACCTGGGTGCACAAACGAAAGCCGCCGGTGCATGATGGATCAAAAATGGCATCTTCACTCGGAGGTGGTGAAAGGTCTCTTTCAGAGGTGGGGAGAGCCTTGGTTAGATCTATTCGCCACTGAAGAGAACGCGCAACAAGTAGTTGTGCACATTGGAATTTCTAAGGCAGCAATCGCTTGCCGATGCTTTTCGTTAGGAGTGGGGTTGCGGTCTTCTATACGCCTCTCCGCCTATACCACTTCTACCCACAGTGCTGAAGAAGATTAAGCCCAACCGGGCCCAAGTCATTCTTGTGGCCCCGGACTGGGCACGAAGAGCCGAGTATCTCGAGCTCTTGCACATGGCCATCGATCCTCTGATCAGACTGCCCTTTCGGGAGGTTCTTCTGTCACAACAGCAGGGTATGGTCCTCCACCCGAACCTGTCCAGCCTTCACCTCCTTGCATGAAGATTGAGCGGCGACAGCTGACAGCTTTTGACCTTCCTCCTGTAGTCTGTAACATTATCATGGTAGCCAAGCATCCCTCCACCAAAACGGTATACACCTGTAGATGGAACAAGTTTGTGGCATGGTGCGCAGCAACGGCTGTGGATCCCCTTTCTGCTCCCCTTTCAGAAGTTCTCCTCTTCGTTCTTTCTTTGGCCCAACAGGGCTCTGCTCTGGGCACTCTAAAAGGCTATCTGTCAGCCATTTCGGCCTATCTTCGGCTTCCAGACCAGCCTTCTCTTTTCAAGTCCCCTATTGTATATCTCTTCCTTAAGGGCATTACTCACTTGCATCCTCAAATTTCTTTCATAATGCCCCTTTGGGATGGTGATGGATCAAGCCCTGATCTGTTGACTGGGTACAAGTGTTCTGCTTAGTTCAGATACTCTGTCCATCACCACCCCCTTTTCTGAATCGTTTTGTCCACCATAAGCGTGGAAGGGTATGCTCAGACATGAGTCCCTTGCTCACTGCACCATCAGGATTCAAGCAAGCCGGGCCGAAGATGGCTGTAATGCCAGAAACCGGTCCCCGGAAGCTTGCTTCCTTTCCAGTAAAAGAATTGGCTTGGTAGTTTGGTCTGCCCTGTTCCCATGAAGCACTGGGCCAGGGACAGACTACTTTGCATGTAGCCAGGTTCTGAGCTGGGATGGTGCAGTGAGCTAAAAAACGGTGATGGATCAAGCCCTGATCTGTTGACTGGGTACAAGTGTTCTGCTTAATTCAGATACTCTGTCCATCACCACCCCCTTTTCTGAATCGTTTTGTCCACCATAAGCGTGGAAGGGTATGCTCAGACATGAGTCCCTTGCTCACTGCACCATCAGGATTCAAGCAAGCCGGGCCGAAGACGGCTGTAATGCCAGAAACCGGTCCCCGGAAGCTTGCTTCCTTTCCAGTAAAAGAATTGGCTTGGTAGTTTGGTCTGCCCTGTTCCCATGATGCACTGGGCTAGGGACAGACTAATTTGCATGTAGCCAGGTTCTGAGCTGGGATGGTGCAGTGAGCTAAAAAACGGTGATGGATCAAGCCCTGATCTGTTGACTGGGTACGAGTGTTCTGCTTAATTCAGATACTCTGTCCATCACCACCCCCTTTTCTGAATCCTTTGGGACTTGTGGCTTGTTCTGACCTATCCTATGTGCGCTCCTTTCGAGCCGCTACATAACTGTCCTCTCAGACTTCTGACACTTAAAACAGCCTTTTTGGTCTCTATCCCCTCTGCTCGCAGGGTGAATGAGCTTCAGGCTCTTTCTTCAAAATCTCCTTTCCTGGCTGTTCATCCGGATAAAGTTGTCCTCACTAGGCCTTCTTTCCTTCCCAAAGTGGTTACCTCTGCTGGGGTGACATTTCGTGCTGGACTCCTTGTTGCCGTTGCCACAGCCCGTGAGGGTGAAGAACCTCGCCTGCTGCTCTCGACCCCGGCTCTCGCCCCACGCCTGATGCGGACCACCGCCTGCCAAACTACCATCCCCAGGAGGCAGTGCGGCGTGGTCTCGCGGGAACACAAGCGGGCCGGGCTTCAAATCGCTCTGCGGGCTCCCGCTGTGCAGGACGCCCATACCTTTGCTGGGGTGACATTTCTTGCTGGACTCCCTGTTGCCGCTGCCCGTGAGAGTGAAGAACCTCGCCTGCCACTCTCGACCCCGGCTCTCGCCCCACGCCTGACGCGGACCACCGCGTGCCAAACTACCATCCCTAAGAGGCAGTGCGGCGTGGTCTCGCGGGAACACAAGCGGGCAGGGCTTCAAATCACTCTGCGCGGGACGCACGCAGGTGAAGCCCGGGCCAAGTGCGGGCCCGTTTGAGCCCGTTCGAGGCTGGAGAGGCTGGGCTGGGCCACCCCCCTAACATCAGAGACTGAATAAAAACTGTAAGTGCATTTTTTCACATTAATACTTTGTCTTAGTAAAGCGCATAAACCTGTAATGGCTGGCCGCTCAGGAAGAGGGAAGACTGCTATAACTGGAGGCTCTGTGGCAGGAACATTATACCAATTCATTGTAAGAGCTGCATCGGTATTAGCCCGTGAAATTTATCTAACAGAACGCCGCCTCTCCCTAGACCCGGCCTATACCAAACGGTCTTCCTTGGGTAACATTGCACCGTCTGTTACCCCAGAAGGAAGTACAAACAATAATGCCATCAATGACTCAGTAGCCATAGGTTTAAACAGCAATTCAACTGCAGATACCACAAGTACCATGGTTGGTGGAACCGCCAACACACAGACCTTAAGCAAAACCGATACTGTGATAATTTTGCCTGAAGGGGTATCCACCTGTGCTCAAACGCTGGCTGAAATAGGGGCTATCCTTTCTTTGTCAGGACATACACCAGGAGCGATACCTAAACAGAAGAAGGTGATGGGCGCCAAAAGGCAGCCAAAGTTAACAATGACATTTCACCATCTGCTGTACAAATTACCCCTGAAACACACGTACCGAAAATAAGTACTCCTTCTGCTAATATGGTGGTTTGCCCATCGGTGGTTCTGGATGAGGGTATCTAAAAGAGACACGTTAGTGATAGATTCCTTACCTTCGATTCCTTACCTTAGAATATCCCCAGGCGTCCGACTGGATCTGGAAATTTTTGTGTAGCAATACCCTAGCGCGTCGGTAGGCGTCGTCTGCGGCTTCGCGTCCGTCGTCGGTGTCGTTAGCGCCGGAATGACGTCGTCGGACTACTTAGACGCCGCCCATGCGCGCTGACGTCAGTTCTTCTTTTTTCCGCGCCAGCTAGCGCAGATCCGGAGAAGCTCTACCCCTAGTCAATTTTTGACTAAACTTTTTGATCTTTTTGATCCTTTCTTTCCTCGAGTCTTTGACTCTATCGGTGCTGGTAGGGATGCCCGGGTTCAAACCCTGTTCGAAGTGCGACCGACTGATGTCGGTTATGGACCCCCATCGCCGGTGCCTGAAGTGTTTAGGCCTCGACCACGACGACCGCACCTGCTCCGACTGCCGGGCCCTGACGTCTAAAGCTAGGCGGGAGCGGTCCCGCAAGCGACTCGAGCTCCGGCAGTCGGCCCGCGCCGTTCCAGGTCCCGGTCCCACGGGAGGTCGAGGGACCGGTCGCGGGGTCAGAGTCATCGCAGCTCCGGGAGTGGACATCGGTCGTCAGGATCCAAGTCCTCAGGTAAGAGGCATGAGAGGTCGGAGAGACGTCATTGTTCCTCCGACCCACCCCGACGCTCTCACGATGTGGCGGGGGGTTCGGGCGACACCGCCCACGCGGCTCCGAGGGAGTCGCAAGCGTCGCCGCCTGCCCCACACCTTCGGGTCCCTGGGCACAGCGCGACGCCGGAGGAGATCGAGCGGTACCTCATGGCCATGAGGTCCCTCCCTTCTCAGTCAGGTTCCGTGGCGCCTCCGGGCCCAACGGTCCCGGCTGGAGGCCCTAGCAGGTCGGGTGCTTTGGCCCCGACGCCGTTGGGTGCTTCGGCCCTGATGCCGCCGGTGGCTTCGGTCCTGGCGCCGCAGGACCTCACCGGATCCGCTTCCGGATCCGGGTCGTCGCCGGTCGACCTCACGGCCTCACCGGCGCCGGCCCCACGGGTGTCGCCCCCGGCGCCCACTGTGGACGCCGCCCCTAATGTTCCCTTCTGTCCGACTCTGGCGCCAGAACGGCGCGCTGGGCGTTGCTTCCGACGGCCTTGGAGATTTTTATTTCCATGAGGAGGCCCTGTCTGTTAATCCTGTTTTACAGGAAATGGGTGACGAGGGAGATTGGGAGGGGTCTGAGGATGCTCTGGCACTGGAGTGCCAGTCTCAACAGGACTGGACATATGAGCTTGGGGAGGCCAGTGGTATTGACACTTCGCCAGACACTGGATTTGTCTCCCCTCCGACCGTGACTTCGGAGGAGGGGTCTACTTATAGTGTAGTGTTGACGAGGGCGGCTAAGGCCTTAAACCTTGAGCTCCCCGTCGCGGCCGTGAGGACTAACCTCCTCACTGAGGTCCTCAAACCGCAGACAAGCTCCAGCGAGCCTCTGCTGCCGTTCAATGAGGCCTTGTGTGACGTTCTTGTGGGCACTTGGTCCAAGCCCGCCACAGGTCCGCCTGTGGATAGGAACGTGGCCAGACGCTACCGCCGGGAACCGGGCGACCCTTGCTTTTTGTCCTCCCATCCCACCCCCGAGAGCCTGGTTATCCAGGCCTCCACTTCCCAGACCGCATTCCCGTCGGCTCCGCCCGATCGGGAATCCAAGAGATATGAACAGTTCATGAAAAAGGTGTTCTCGTCCCTAAGCTTAGGGCTGCGGTCTGTCAATACCGCCTGTCTCTTGGGCCGCTACACCCACACCCTGTGGGACGCGGTCGCGGACGTGCTGCCACAATGTCCGGAGGAGGTCCGGGCTAAACTCGCCCAAACCCTTGTGGAGGGCCGAGATGCAGCGCGATATTCCATCCGGTGTGGGCTGGATACCACAGACTCACTGGGGAGGGCAATGGCAACGACGGTGGCGGTTCGACGCCACGCCTGGTTGAGGTCTGCCAACTTTTCGGCCGATGTCCAGGCCACTCTTCTGGACATGCCGTTCGATGGCCGTCGCCTCTTTGGCGACAAGGCAGACCATGCGCTTGAGCGTTTTAAGGACTCCAGGGGTACGGCCAAGTCCTTGCGCCTCTCGGCCACACACCAGCAATCGGGTGCCTTTCACTCATTTCGTGGCCACGGAAGGGGCGCCCCGCACGTGCTGCCAGCCAAGCACCGCAGAATGTTCAACAGCGCGGTGGCGGCCGTGGAAACCGCCGTGGCGGCGGTCGGGGACAACGGCGAGGCCAGTCCACACCTCCCTCCGCAGCACCTGCCTCAAAACCTTCCTATTTTTTTTTTTTTTTGTATTACAAAAGGTCCTCGGATTTTTGTGATATCTAGAGGATTAATTTCCACAGGCTCAAAATAAAGACTGTGTTTTTTTCTTCAGTGTCCAGCCGGACCTAGAAGTGTTTATTTTTTGAAGATGGTTAAAATAAACAGAATAAAGCGAAACAATTCGCACATTGATGACTGGGCACAAGCCTGTACCAAGTCAGAGGGAGACAATACAAAAAGAGAAAGACAAAGAATTCACAGGCAAACAGGGAGAACAGGGTGGCTTATAATACAATGCAAACAGTTCTTGAATAAGCACAAACCCACAGTAACTGCCGAGAAAATTAAAAATCATACAACGAGCAGTACTGCAAAACAGTCGACGAACGTTTCGATCCCTATCTCCAATAATATAGTGGGATCATCTTCAGGACTAAAATTTGACTTTGCCTGATTTGTCGAGTAAGCCTGTAGGGTATAAACAGGAAGAGAAAGAAAAGACAATTTCTGTATCAAATCTTTACAGAGTGAGTGCTAAAAGGCTAAAATGCTCGTCAACAACCGTTCTTGTCATGCAAAATGCAACATGTGCACATGCAGTTGTGTATTCCCAAAGGGCACGGATCTCAGTGTGCTCGTGTTTGGGGTGCAGAAGACCGAGTCAAAAAGGCATACCGCGTTTACTTATGTGGAAGTGGTGCTCGGTGGCGGGGAATATAGTGTTTGGGTGAAGAATTATCGTGGTGAGTGAAGCATGGGGTCACAAGAGTGAAAAATGGGGGCCCGGTAAGAAATTATGATTATTACCACGAGCAAGGCTGGGAGGGCCGGTCGTGGATGGAGGCACTTCCAAGGGCAATCAGTTCCAATTATAGTTGATGCCTGTATGGAATTGTCTTTGTCATAAATTATGCGTATAGCAGGTAAATAAGACACGAAAAAATGAAAGCTATAGTTACCGGGTAGCGATTCAACGGAATCACAAGGGGGATTAATACCAGCCAAAAAGGTCGAATTAGTTGGGACCTAGAAGGGAGGTTTATAATCCAAAGTTAGAATTGCAACGGTGGTGTCAGGGTGGCGACTTAAGTGCAGTGAAAGTAAAACAACGTTACCGATAGAGCCTAACGTTTAGCGTGGGCTCGATGTGGAACTTCAATTTGAGAATTGTAGCCTGTGGACAAAAACAAGGGCAATTGGTGGTTGAATGAGAGTGATGGGCGAGTGACGGCGGTTGGTACAGGCAAGTAATTACCGTAACCGGTGGTCTGTAATCCACGCAAGGCGCTCGATAGCATAAGCCTTATTCCGTGCGAGCCTGCAATAAAAATACAGAGGGCGCACATAAGATATATAACGGACTATACCGGACTCATTTGGATCCTTAAGGGAGCCGGGGTCATGGACCCATTCAAAAGCTTACCGTGATTTACTCGTAGTGGGGCCACAATGGGTTCCCGTCTAGCAGCACAATGGCCAGATGCTTAGCGTCTGCATGCAGAGACGCCTAATGTGCTCCGTCAGGGTAGTGGTAAACAGTGAGGACGGACTACTCGAAATTGAGTTGTAGTGCCGGTATTGGTCGCCATCTTTGAATGGTGAGCTGCCCGGGCATTGAGATTCTTGGAATAACTAGAGAAGGTGCCACTGCGCGGTTCGCAGAACAAAGGTCTCCAGCTAATTGATTAAAAGCAAGCTGAGACGCCTAATGTGCTCCGTGAGAGTGGTGGTAAACAGTGAAAACGGGCGACTCGTAGGTGAGTTGTGCCGGTATTGGGCGCCATTTTGGAATGGTGAGCCACCGGAGGAGTGAGATTTTTGGCATGAAGGGGACTGGCTGGTGAAAGTGCCACAGCGTGGTTCGCAAAGCAAAGGTCTCGAGCTAAATACTTAGAAACAAGCTAATTAGAACCAACTGACATTTCAGAGTTGTTACATTTAAGACCAGACAATTATTATATATATATGCTCATGCAACGAAAGGAAATCATTAGTAAACAGCTTATATTAGGCTGGTCCAGTCCTCTGTTCTGTTGAGGCCATCCTGAATGGAGTTGAACTGTATGATGGACTTCAGCTCTTCTTTATTGAGTAACTGTCCCATTTTGCCACCTCTCGGAGGGAGTCTCAGTACTTTCAAGACAGTCCATTTCAATTCACTGTCAGAATGTTTTAGAGCTGCAAAATGTTCCACCAAAGGTGCATTTAGAGTGCCGCACCGGATGCGGCTCCTGTGTTGTCCAATACGAATTTTTACCTTTTGGCTGGTCTGTCCTATGTACACTTTTTGACAAGGGCACACAATTAAGTAAATAACATTGTAGGTGTTGCAATTAGAGAAGGAACGACATTGTATAGTGATATTGTTAAAGGTAAAACTTTTTCCTTCTATAGTGTTGTCACAGTTATTACATCCACCACATTTTGCATGCCCAACAATGGGGGACAGACCCCATACATTTTCAAGTGTAGTTGGTGGTAAAGGAGCAGGTAGAGCAGCCCTTACAAGGTGGTGGATGTAATAACTGTGACAACACTATAGAAGGAAAAAGTTTTACCTCAACAGAACAGAGGACTGGACCAGCCTAATATAAGCTGTTTACTAATGATTTCCTTTCGTTGCATGAGCATATATATATAATAATTGTCTGGTCTTAAATGTAACAACTCTGAAATGTCAGTTGGTTCTAATTAGCTTGTTTTTAAGTATTTAGCTCGAGACCTTTGCTTTGCGAACCGCGCTGTGGCACCTTCACCAGCCAGTCCCCTTCATGCCAAAAATCTCACTCCTCCGGTGGCTCACCATTCCAAAATGGCACCCAATACCGGCACAACTCACCTTCGAGTCGCCCGTTTTCACTGTTTACCACCACTCTCACGGAGCACATTAGGCGTCTCAGCTTGCTTTTAATCAATTAGCTGGAGACCTTTGTTCTGCGAACCGCGCAGTGGCACCTTCTCTAGTTATTCCAAGAATCTCAATGCCCGGGCAGCTCACCATTCAAAGATGGCGACCAATACCGGCACTACAACTCAATTTCGAGTAGTCCGTCCTCACTGTCTACCTCTACCCTGACGGAGCACATTAGGCGTCTCTGCATGCAGACGCTAAGCATCTGGCCATTGTGCTGCTAGACGGGAACCCATTGCGGCCCCACTACGAGTAAATCACGGTAAGCTTTTGAATGGGTCCATGACCCCGGCTCCCTTAAGGATCCAAATGAGTCCAGTATAGTCCGTTATATATCTTATGTGCGCCCTCGGTATTTTTATTGCAGGCTCGCACGGAATAAGGCTTATGCTATCGAGCGCCTTGCGTGGATTACAGACCACCGGTTACGGTAATTACTTGCCTGTACCAACCGCCGTCACTCGCCCATCACTCTCATTCAACCACCAATTGCCCTTGTTTTTGTCCACAGGCTACAATTCTCAAATTGAAGTTCCACATCGAGCCCACGCTAAACGTTAGGCTCTATCGGTAACGTTGTTTTACTTTCACTGCACTTAAGTCGCCACCCTGACACCACCGTTGCAATTCTAACTTTGGATTATAAACCTCCCTTCTAGGTCCCAACTAATTCGACCTTTTTGGCTGGTATTAATCCCCCTTGTGATTCCGTTGAATCGCTACCCGGTAACTATAGCTTTCATTTTTTCGTGTCTTATTTACCTGCTATACGCATAATTTATGACAAAGACAATTCCATACAGGCATCAACTATAATTGGAACTGATTGCCCTTGGAAGTGCCTCCATCCACGACCGGCCCTCCCAGCCTTGCTCGTGGTAATAATCATAATTTCTTACCGGGCCCCCATTTTTCACTCTTGTGACCCCATGCTTCACTCACCACGATAATTCTTCACCCAAACACTATATTCCCCGCCACCGAGCACCACTTCCACATAAGTAAACGCGGTATGCCTTTTTGACTCGGTCTTCTGCACCCCAAACACGAGCACACTGAGATCCGTGCCCTTTGGGAATACACAACTGCATGTGCACATGTTGCATTTTGCATGACAAGAACGGTTGTTGACGAGCATTTTAGACTTTTAGCACTCACTCTGTAAAGATTTGATAGAGAAATTTTCTTTTCTTTCTCTTCCTGTTTATACCCTACAGGCTTACTCGACAAATCAGGCAAAGTCAAATTTTAGTCCTGAAGATGATCCCACTATATTATTGGAGATAGGGATCGAAACGTTCGTCGACTGTTTTGCAGTACTGCTCGTTGTATGATTTTTAATTTTCTCGGCAGTTACTGTGGGTTTGTGCTTATTCAAGAACTGTTTGCATTGTATTATAAGCCACCCTGTTCTCCCTGTTTGCCTGTGAATTCTTTGTCTTTCTCTTTTTGTATTGTCTCCCTCTGACTTGGTACAGGCTTGTGCCCAGTCATCAATGTGCGAATTGTTTCGCTTTATTCTGTTTATTTTAACCATCTTCAAAAAATAAACACTTCTAGGTCCGGCTGGACACTGAAGAAAAAAACACAGTCTTTATTTTGAGCCTGTGGAAATTAATCCTCTAGATATCACAAAAATCCGAGGACCTTTTGTAATACAAAAATAAGTAGCTTAACCCATGGTCCTTGGCCATTACTTCGGGTTCCCTTGTATACTAATACCCTCAAAACCTTCCTAGTCCGAGTTTTCAGGCCCATGTGATGCCTGTGGGAGGCAGGGTTCACCATCACCTCTCCCACTGGTGCACTGTCACGTCGGACAGGTGGGTGCTGCAGATCATCTGAAGGGGCTACTCCCTCCCCTTGGAGGCGACCCCTCCAGCCATGCCACGGCAATTCCAGCGCGTGTTGGGGGATCACTTGCAACTTCTGCAAGAGGAAGTCACGGCCCTCTTGGCCAAGGGGGCCATCGAGCGCGTTCCTGGGCCAGAAGTAGGGTGTGGTTGTTACTCCCACTACTTTCTGGTACCCAAGAAGGGCAAAGGGGGCCTACGCTCTATCTTGGACCTACGGAACATCAACGGCTTCCTCCGGAAGGAGAAGTTCAAGATGCTGACTTTGGCTCAGGTCTTAGCTGCCCTAGACCCTGGAGACTGGCTGGTAGCGTTGGACTTGCAGGAGGCTTATTTTCACATCCCCGTCCTGCCGGCGTTACCTGCGGTTCATGGTAGGCCACGAGCACTTTCAGTTTACCGTGATCCCCTTCGGCCTTACCAGCGCCCCACGGGTGTTCACGAAGGTGATGGCGGTGGTCGCAGCTCATCTGCGCAGGTTAGGGGTGTCAGTCTTCCCCTACCTCGACGACTGGTTGTTGAAGGCGGGCTCGCCCCAGACAGTTGTCAGCCACCTCCAGACTATGGCCGACCTCCTGCACTTGCTGGGGTTCTCCATCAACGTGCCGAAGTCGCACCTGTGTCCCTCTCAGAAGCTCCTCTTCTTTGGAGCGATTCTCGACTCGGCGCAGTTTCGGGTTTACCCACCCGAACAGCGGGTTCGGGATATACAGGCTCTGATTCCAATCTTTCAGCCTTTATCCCGAGTCTCGGTCAGGTTGACGCTGCGGCTTCTGGGGCTGATGGCCTCCTGCATCCTTCTGGTGCATCACGCCTGGTGGCGGATGCGGGCTCTGCAGTGGGACCTGAAGTTTCAGTGGGCCCAGCATCAGGGCAACTTGTCCGATCATGTCTTGATCTCGGAGGGCACTGCGAGACAACTGCAGTGGTGGCTCACGGACCGCGATTGGGTCAGTGGCAGATCCCTCTCCCTAACCCACCCGGAGCACGTGGTTGTGACGGACGCGTCACTCCAGGGCTGGGGAGGCCACATGGGAGAGGCGGAGATCAGAGGCCTCTGGTCTCCGGCAGAGTCCCGGCTCCATATCAACCTTTTGGAGCTGCGGGCGATTCGTCTAGCACTGAAGGCATTCCTCCCCTCTGTCCGGGGGAGTGTACTGCAAGTGTTCACGGACAACACCACCGCCATGTGGTACTGCAACAAACAGGGCGGGGTGGGGTCGTGGACCCTATGCCAGGAGGCTCTGCGCCTCTGGCAGTGGCTGGAACATCAGGGCGTGACCCTGGTGGTTCAACACCTGGCAGGCTCTCTGAATGCCAGGGCGGACCAACTCAGCCGGCGGTGCATGATGGATCACAAATGGCGTCTGAACTCGGACGCGGCGCAAGGCCTCTTTCAGCAATGGGGAGAGCCTTGGTTAGATCTAATCGCCACAGAAGAGCACGCGCAATGTCATCAGTTCTGCGCGTTGGAATTTCCAAGGCGGCACTCGCTCGGAGACGCTTTTCATCGCAAGTGGAGTTGCGGTCTATTGTATGCCTTTCCGCCTATACCACTTCTGCCCAGAGTGCTGAAGAAGATCAGGCGTGACCGGGCCCAAGTCATCCATGTGGCTCCGGACTGGGCATGAAAATACTGGTATCCCGAGCTACTCAGCATGTCAGTCGATCCCCCGATTCGTCTGCCTCTTCGGGAGGACCTTCTGTCGCAGCAGCAGGGGACGGTTCTGCACCCAAACCTGTCCAGTCTCCACCTACAAGCTTGGAGATTGAGCACCGGCAGTTGAGGCCATTTGACTTGCCTCCCGAAGTCTGTGATATCATTCTGGCAGCCAGGCGTCCCTCCACAAAGTCGGTATACGCCTGCAGGGGGAACAGATTTGTGGCATGGTGCACAGCAAAGGCTGTGGACCCACTCTCTGCACCCCGTTCTGAGGTTCTCCTCTTTCTTCTTTCTCTTGCCCAGCAGGGCTCTGCTCTGGGCACTCTCAAGGGGTACCTTTCTGCTCTTTCCGCCTTCTTACGGCTACCTGATCAGCCTTCCTTGTTCAAGTCCCCCATTGTAAACAGATTTTTGAAGGGCATCACACACATGTTCCCTCCTGTTCCCTTCATGATGCCCCAGTGGGACTTGAATATTGTGCTCCCTTTGAGCCGCTCCATAACTGTCCTCTCCGTCTTTTGACTCTAAAGACTGCTTTCCTGGTTGCCATCCCCTCTGCCAGGAGAGTGAGTGAGCTCCAGGCTCTTTCTTCTACACCTCCTTTCCTCTCTGTTCATCCGGACAAGGTTGAGTTGCGGACAAGACCTTCCTTCCTGCCCAAGGTTGTCACGGCCTTCCACATCGGGCAGTCCATTACCTTGCCCACCTTCTTTCCGCCTTCTCATCCCTCGAAAGAGTAAGAGAGACTCCACCGTCTGGACCCAAAACGTGCGCTCTCTTATTATCTAGATCACACACGCCAGTTCCGGGTTGATGGCCAACTCTTTGTTGGTTACATGGGCGCTAAGAAGGGAAAGGCGGTGCACAAGAGGACCATCTCGCGGTGGATCATCTTATGTATCCAGGCATGTTACTCCATGGCCAAAAAGGAGCCCCCTGCTGGATTGTGGGCTCATTCTACTCGGGCCACGGTGACTACAACTGCCCTGGGCTGAGGAGTGCCCTTGCAGGACATTTGCCAGGCAGCTACGTGGGCCTCGCTGCTCACGTTTGCAAGACACTATTGCCTGGACAGCCAAGTCCGGAGGGATGGCTTCTTTGGCCGTTCCGTCCTCCAGGACTTTCTGGAATCATTATTGGTTCACAGACCCACCACCGGGGTAGGTATTGTCGGGGTATCTATTCTAAGGTAAGGAATCTATCACTAACGTGTCTCTTTCAGATGCACAAGTTACTATTTGTGTAACGATATATCTGTAAGAGACATTAGTTAGTGATGGATTCCTTACCGACCCACCCATCCTCCCCGTTCTGCGAACCGATATCTAGAGTTAAGGTCATCCCCTTTCAGGGCCCTAGTTTCTTGGCACCAGTGTTGGTTCTATCATGGCTCTGGGTATCTGGCGCGGAAACGCTGTGTATCAGAACTGACGTCAGTGTGCATGGGCGGCGTCTAAGTACTCCGATGACGTCATTCCGGCGCTAACAACGCCGACGACGGACACGGAGCCGCGGACGACTCCTACCGACGCGCAGGGGTATTGCTACGCAACAATTTCCAGATCCAGTCTGACGCCTGGGGATATTCTAAGGTAAGGAATCTAAGGTAAGGAATCTATCACTAACTAATGTCTCTTACAGATATATCGTTACACAAGTAGTAACTTGTGCTTCTGGGCGAAAGTAGGTAAAATTCTAACATCTTCTATCCGGCCCATCACGGACAGATTAAAACTCATTGAAGAAAGATTAAGCTTAACAAAAAGATACACCCGATAATACCAACAGTGACCCAAGAGAAACTTCTTTCACAAAATGAGACAAGGAAAGCCATGGCGCCAATTTCCTCACCACAGATACCTGCATTTGATCTAATGAAAGGATCATTACGGAGCAGTGCCGAAGGCGAATTGTGTCCAAAGAACACCCAAAAACGCTCAAGGAAAAACTGACATATCCAAGAGAAATAGTGTTACAAATCATACGGTGGGCGGGGGAACAACCAAAACCTTGCAGGAGGGTGGGTATAGAATTGTTATAAATGATGACCAAGAAAGTTTGTTACCGAGTATAGACCTGCCCCCAGAATCCATCCCTTATGTTATTGTTCTTGCAGGGGTCCCTGAATTAGGGAAAGGTACCTCGGAATCGTTTGTAGAATTGAAAAACAAAACCATACATTGGCTTAATGCTAATAGACCCCTTCCCCCAAATATACACAGCAAGATTTTGTTTGTACAGAGAGTCAGTTGGGTGGGAAGGAGTTGGAAAAACATTCCAGGTGACTGTATTATCATGAATTTTAAAGATACGCAAGCTGCTCAGTATATCCGCGGCGGGTGGTCCCACATGTCTAAAACAAGAATACAGTCATTTGATCTTACTCACTTTTATAGTTCTAAAACACACAGAACAAATTATATTATGCAGGGAATAACTTTGGAGGGGAGCCCAGGAGTAAATTATGCCAGAAATAGAACAGATTTCGAGGGCTATGGGCTGGAACTGGGTTTTCCAACTAGCAACCGATACAGCGTATTTGACATGGTGGACTGACTCATTCGAAATATCGCCATCCCCAAGAACCCCTGGCCAATGGTCAAGGAAATAAAAGCTAAGCGAAAAAACCCTGAAAAACAATCTTTTAATAGGGCCTTGGGTGGGTTGGAAATCAATTCTGCCCAGAGTTTAAACGATGATATGGACAAAGTGCCTTACCCTGACACTATTATAAAAAATAATCAATATACACAGAATAAAGTTGATATCCCACTTAATCCATATTTAATTACAAATTTAACAGTAAGGGAAGAACCTCTGGTACTCAACGAACAGGCCAGGGACCATAGTGAGTATCAACTGGAATGCCAAATTAAAACTGGAAGCATATCAGGAGATCTTCCTTCACAAATTACTGATAAGACAAAAGTTACTAACACAGAGATAGAAAACAACATCAGATTGATGTCCTGGAACATCGCAGGGTTATCAGCCAGGACAAGGGATCCTGGCTGCTTATCTTTTATGCAAGAGTTTTCAATTATTTGCTTACAGGAATGTTGGGTAATGGAGGCCATTCATATAAACGGCTACCGCACTTCCCACACTCCTGCTACTCGGACGACAAGGGGAAGGAACAAAGGGGGCCTCTACACATACGTATCAAATCTTTTAAATGGCATGAGAGTAATATTTGATCCCGTTTCTGAATACTACCAGATATTGCAGATGACGGATGGGGGTAATCAAAAAATAGTTTTGATAAATTTTTACAAAACCATTCCAAAAGCAGAATTCAGTAAGATCTTAGAGGATATGTTCCAAACCCTCAAGAGTATTGAAGAAAAACAGACAGGGAACAGATGTGTTATATGGGTGGGCGATTTCAACTGTTTTTTATGCCCACATAGCCACTTGAATATTTGTGGCCTGGGCCCAGGTAGAGAAGATTCTTGCGAACACTTCTCCCATACGATCCTGGGCAACCTTTTTAATGATTTAATTTTCCAATTAGACCTGGGCTTCATAAATGAGTTATGTTCTCCTCCGGTCCCTTTTGAGCCAACATACATTGGGAGGGGATGTAAATCTGTCATAGACTTTGCTCTGATATCTAATCGGCATTCTTGTCATGTTCTCACTTATAACACATGTGAGATGGCAATGATTGATCATTTGCCAAATAACCTATCCCTCTCTTTTGCGGGGTGCCAAGGAAAAGCAAATAACTTAACTGAAAATCTATATAGCTACAAATTAAGCCTTGCAAAGAAGAATGGATATGCCATAAAGTGGAACAAAGTAGAGCCCATGGCTTTCTTCGTAAGTCTTGATAAAAACAAAAATAGGGAATTTGAAACGTCTTACCGCAAACAGTGATTACGCCACAGTTATTGAGGCCTTTCTCAAAATCACTGAGGAAATTCGACAGCTCCTCACAAGATCACAGATACAGGGCAAAGCTAAGACGCAGAGATGGTTCAACTCGGATTGCAGTAAGACCCATGCACATTTATTGGCGACGCTAAAGAGTGAACCAAGAAACGCGGTTGAAATAAGATCCGCGGTTGAAATAAGATCCGCCAGAACTGCATATCAATATGCAGTTAAAAATCGAAAGAGAGAGCTGAAACAGGAAGCCTGGCAGGCGTTACATGAAGCCTGTCTGACTAAAGACAACACTGGGTTCTGGAGGGCCGTAAATGCCCCTTTTTTTGCAGATAATGAAACTGACACAATAGAAGTGGCAATTACTGAAGATACATGGGTAACCTACTTTAGTGAGCTCTATCAGGCAGACGTTTTAAATGAGTGCACGAGATCAGAACAATTGGAGGAGAAGATGCTGTGGCCCAAGAAACCTTCCCTATAAATATTGAATTTTAATTGATAGAAGTTCAAACGGCCATTAACAATAGTGCCGCAGGGAAAGCGCCAGGACCAGATGGGGTGCCGGTAGATATATATAAATCCAACACAGGATTATGGGCCCCACTTTTAACAAATGTCTTAAAGAGCTGTAATAGATATGGGTTTTTTCCTACATGGCAAGAGGCCATTGTGGTTCCCATTTTTAAGAAAGGTGACCGTAGTGAACCAAAATGTTACCGACCAATTTCTCTATTGGATTCACTTATGAAGGTTGCTGGGAGAGTTATACTTAATAAATTGCAACTTTGGGTGTAAGATAAAGGTATACTTTCACAGTTTCAATACGGGTTCAAGGCAGGACTTGGTACAACGGAGCAAGACCTGAACGTAGCGTTGATAATAGTCAAGTACGTAGCGGCTAAAAAGGAAAAATTATTTTTAACTTTTGTAGACCTAAGTTCGGCCTTTGACTGTCTGAATCATGACAAACTCTGGACCATATTACTGCAAATGGGTGTAGAACCAAATCTGCTAATTTTTATAAAGGAACTATTTTGGGGGGCTGGGGCCAGGGTTTGGTTTGGGAATAAGGGCGAGTGCACCTCTAAATTTGACATAAATAAGGGAGTGAGACAGGGTTGTATACTCACATCATTTGTGTTTAATTTATATATAAACAGTGTAGCCTCTTATCTTACTCAAGATAAGCAGGATTATCCCAAAGTTAGGAATACCTCAGTCCCCATTTTACTATATGCAGACGATGCAGTAATCATGGCACGGACCCAAGTCGGCCTCCAAAGATCGCTCACTAAATTTTCCAAGTAAATGAGTGATAGAGGTCTAAAAATAAACATAAGCAAGACTTTCACTATGTGTTGCACCACGAAGAGAACTTCTACATGTAAAATCTTCCTCTCAAACACAAAAATAGATACAACTGACCCATTTTCGTATCTGGGTATTAACTTTGATAAAAAGGTGACCTGGTCTTCGGCAGCCCGGGCAAGAAAACTGGCTTTCTCACGAGCAATCAGGGCTGTCCGAAATTTCTCTAACAAGTTGGGGGGTCGTCCAGTCCCAGTACTAGTGGACATATATAAATCTAAATGTGTGTCCACCGCGACATATGGTGCAGGGATATGGGGGATAATAGAAACTCACAATTTACAGCTTTGTGAGAATGCATTCCTCCGCTACTTATTAGCTGTCCCGGGGTCCACTTCTACTTATGTGTGCCATCAAGAACTAGGTCTGTATTCTATTTCGGACCTTATCAAAGTTAATCCCATTTTATTATGGCACAAGGTGTGCTCAACAGATGAGACAGGTTTGAACTGACAGACACAGTGTAACAAGGACTGCGCCAACACAAATTAATCACTATTGTTTCATAAAGAAATGGGCGCAAGAAGATACTAATAATCACAGGTTTGAACAGAGACATAATTATGGGGAAACATCCTTAACCACGATGTTTAAACAACTACTTACCGGAACAACGAAGGGTGAACAACGAAGAGGGCCGAACCACGAAGGAAACATTCACGAACGACGGAACAACGAAGGATGGAACCACAACTTTTAGAACACCGGAGCATGCTAGGAAAACAATTAAAAGGGTAGATGGGGGGTGTGGGAGGGGGGCTCCCCCCACAAATAAAAAATAAATAAAATATATATAGTAAAAAAAACGTGGAAGATTAAAATCGTAATAGATTAAAATCAAAAACAGCAAAGGTTGTTGAAGAAATTAGTTTTAAAAAAAATTGCCGGTTTATGTCAGGAGATGGCAGTGTTGCTTTCATTTTAAAAATTGTAAAAGCATAAGATTCAGAAACAGAATATGGAATTAAATCTAAAAATGTTGTGGTTTAGGGAGTAGTGGTTTAAAATGTAGTGGTTAAGAAAAAGTTGTGGTTAAGCCTTCGTTGTAAATGAAGTTGTGGTTTAGGCAGTAGTTGTTAAGTCATACAATCATAATTATGGACTGCCTTAATCTAGAAGGGGTCTCAAGGATCCCCTGGATTATGTATGTAAAGAGGCTCCTAACTGACATCGGATATCCTGAATATTTCGACTCCCCGAGTTGCTTAGCGACTGTTCCAAGGAAGAAGTTGAAAGAAACTTGTTTGCACTTCTTAGCGAATAAACAATGGCTGGCAGAGAAATGCAAGACCTCAGTCATGGAGAATCATTTGATCCTCCAAGGACAGGGCATCCAGCCATACCTGACTCAGGTGTGAAGTTGTTATTCTCGCATGCTACTCACACAATTCAGGGTGGGGACTTTCTTTAGACTGGTCACGTTTCCCGAAATAAATTCTTGGTCGAAAAATTTGACATTATGTCCCTGTGATGATGTTTCTCTTCAATCCATGCTACATTGCACACTTTTTTGTAAATTCTATACCTTGCTGAGGAAAAGATTTTTAATTACTGTGTTAAGAAAGTGGGGATTGAGACAATGCAGGATAGCGCTTATGAGTTTGCAAATGCTGGAAGATGAACTGACTATGTACCTCGTGTCATCATTTCAAAAAACTATAATTAGATCTAGGACCTCAATGAACTGACCTAATACAAACTTCCAAGTTATTGTAACTCTTCTTTTAAATGTATTTTATCCTTAATTTTTTACTATACTCGCATGAATTAAGATGTAAATGTGTTTTACTGTTTTTATTGTGCTTTTATGGTTTTTATAATCAAAATCGAATAAAGCTGTTTTTGACTTGACTTTGGTTACCTCTTTCCACGTAGGACAGACCATCACTTTGCCCACCTTCTTCCCGCCCGCTCACCCTTCTAAAGAGTAGGAGAGGCTCCACCGTCTGGATCCATAATGTGCGCTTTCATTCTATCTGGATCGCACAAAACAATTCTGGGTCGATGACCAACTCTTTGTTGGCTATGTGGGTGCCAAGAAAGTTCGGGCCATACAAAAACGGCAATCTCTTGATGGGTCATTCTTTGCATCAAAATCTGTTATTCCTCAGTGAAAAAGGAACCTCCAGTGGGGTTAGGTGCCCATTCCACCAGGGCGACGGCAGCCACTACTGCTTTGGGATTTTGAGTTCCCCTTCATGACATCTGCCAGGCGGCTACTTGGGCTTCATTGCTCACGTTAACCAATCAATCAATTATTTGTAAACCACACTACATACCCGCGAGGATCTCAAGGCGCTGGGGGGGGAGGCGGAGGGGGGGGGGGGCGGGGCGCTACTGATCGAACAGATATGTCTGGAGTATCCTCCCGAAGGTCAACAGGTCTTGGGTCTGTCGTAGGCTCAGTGGGAGAGTGTTCCATGTCTTGGCGGCGAGGTGGGAGAAGGATCTCCCACCGGTGGTTGTTCTTCAGATGCGCCGGACGGTGGCGAGTGAGAGGTTGTCAGAGCGTAGCTGGCGGTTGGGGATATAGAAGAAGAGCTGTCTGTTGAGGTAGGCTGGGCCGGTCTTGTGGAGTGCCTTGTGTGCGTGGGTGAGGAGCTTGAAGGATATCCTCTTGTTGATGGGGAGCCAGTGCAGGTTTCTAAGGTGGGGGTGATGTGGCTGTGGCGTGGTACGTCAAGGATCAGTCGTGCTGAGGCGTTTTGGATGCGTTGTAGTCGTTTAATGAGCTTGATCGGGGCTCCCGCATAGAGGGCATTTCCGCAGTCGAGTCTGCTGCTGACGAGGGCCTGCGTGACTGTCTTTCTTGTATCTGTTGGGATCCATCTGTAGATCTTGCGGAGCATGCGGAGGGTGTTGAAGCAGGAGGAGGAGACAGCGTTGACTTGCTTGGTCATTGAGAGCGTTGAGTCGAGGATGATGCCCAGGTTGCGTGCGTGGTCGTGGATGTCGGGGCTGCCCCCAGTGCCGTCAGCCACCAGGAGTCGTCCCAGGCTGAAGGGTTGGAGCCGAGGATGAGGCCCTCCATCTTACCTCCATCTTGTCTGAGTTCAGCTTCAGACGGCTGGTCTTCATCCAGTCAGCGACGTTTTTTATTCCTTCATGAAGGTTCGCTTTGGCGGTGATGGGGTCCTTGGTGAGGGAGAGGATCATCTGAGTGTCGTTGGCATAGGAGATTATGTTGAGGTTGTGCTGTTGGGCTACGTGTGCGAGCGGGGCCATGTAAATGTTGAACAGTGTTGGGCTGAGGGAGGATCCCTGGGGTATGCCGCAGATGATCTCGGAGGCTTTGGAACGGAATGGGGGGGAGGCGGACGCTCTGGGTGCTGCCGGAGAGGAAAGAGGTGGTCCAATCCAGAGCCTTGTCTCGGATCCCTGCGGAGTGGAGGCATGTGCGTAGTGTGCTGTGGCAGACTGTGTCGAAGGCGGCAGAGAGGTCTAGGAGGATGAGTGCTGCGGTCTTGCCGTTGTCCAGCAGGGTCCTGATGTTGTCGGTGGCGGCGATTAGGGCAGTCTTGGTGCTGTGGTTGCTGCGGAACCCTGACTGGGAAGGGTCCAGGATTCTGTTTTCTTTGAGGTATCGGGTTAGCTGTCTGACTGTTTTCTCGATGACCTTGGCCGGGAAGGGGAGCAGAGCGATGGGCCGGAAGTTCTGAGGTCTCTTGGGTCTGCCTTAGGTTTTTTGAGTAGGACGTTGATCTTGGCGTGTTTCCAGATCTCTGGGAACACTACTGCCTGGACAGCCAAGTCCGGAGAGACAGCTTTTTTGGCCGTTCAGTTCTCCAGGACTTTCTGGTGTGAACTTAGTTTGCAGACCCACCTCCAGGGTTGGTATTGCTGGCGTATCTATTCTAAGGTGAGGAATCAATAACTAATTGTCTCTTTCCGATGAACAAGTCACTTACCTTCGGTAACAATATATTTGTAAGAGACATAGATTAGTTATGGATTCCTCACCACTTCACCCATCCTCCCCGTTGTGCGAACTGACTTTTAGGGTAAGGGACTCCCCTTCAAGGCCCTAGTTTTGTTCACCAGCGGTCAGTGTTTTGCATGGCTCTGCGCTTCTGGCGTGGAATGTCATGTAAAGAACGGACGTCAGCGTGCATGGGCGGCGTCTAAGTAGATAACGCGTTGTCATTCCAGCGACCACAACGCCAACAACTAATGCGAAGTCGACCGACGCCAACTATCGACGTGCAGGGGTACTGCTGAAGAAAAATTCTCTGGATCCAGTCTTTTGCCTGGGGGTAATTCTAAGGTGAGGAATCCATAACTAATCTATTTTTCTTACAGATATATTGTTACTGAAGGTAAGTTACTTGTTCCTTACCTTCGGTAACTCATTATCTGATAGAGACAGGATCTAGTCGCAGATTCCTTAACGACCCGACTATCCTCCCCTCTCTGCAAACGGAGTCTCTTTGGGTCTCAATTATTTATTTATTTAAAAAGGGAGAGAAGGTGAGAGAGAGAACCCATTTTTTATTACTTAGTGGTTCTCTTTCATCTTGAGGTTGTGGTTAGGATATTCATATACTGAATTATGGTTGCAAAGTTAATAATTATTTGACACTTTGCGTCGCTTGATTGTCTTTGGCACACTGTTTAATTCACAGCTCCCATAGCTGGCTCTGCTTTTCAAGTGCGGAAAATGGTGACGGAAGAAACTGGCATCAGCACATCGACAAGGGAGTTATATGGACTCCGTTGATGTCTCATCTGTTGGATGACGTTGATACGGAGTCATGTGACACACTCTGCTAGCGTGGGCTTGCTGTGGGAAAAAATTGCTAGATTCAGTCTCGCATCTAGAGAGGATTCTAAAGTAATGAATCTGTGGCTAGATCCCGTCTCTACCAGATAATACGTTACTGAAGGTAAGTAATTTGTTTATCAGGTTGAGAGCTATCCCACCCCACCCAGTAATCCCTGGAACTGGGGTGACTGGACCAGATGCAGGAGTACTGTTCTTCCCTTCATGTCATCTTTGGGTCTCCACCTCCCGCAGGTTTGTCTTTCAGCCCCAAGGAGGTCATAGGAGCCTTGACTGAATCAATGCTGGCGGGGTCTCCCTCTGCTTCAGTTAGGTCCTCTGGATCCGTAGCTGGATCTGTCTCTGCTCCGGTGTACAGCCCTTTGGGCTTCCCACCTGCGACACCAGTATCCGATCAGCCAACTGCAATATCGACGTTGGGGGTGCCGATCGACACTGTCATCCCTCCTCTCCAAATCCAAGGCGTAGCCACATTGACGCCGGATGGCGTGACCATGTTGACACCAGAAGGAGTTGTGGGCAGTGCCGGTGGTGCAGTTCGCCTAGGACACCTTTCCTCCTCCTTTTTAGGAACCCCCTACTGTTTTTACTCTGGTAGTATAGGCTTTTGGTGGAGAAGAACTGGGGTTTATTCGCCCCATGACTCACTGTCCAGCCTCCTCTGGAGGTTAGTAGGCTCACTGAGTTGGGTGAGGCTAGTAGCCTTGACTTCTCCCCATCCTAGGGTCTCTTTTCTCCTCCCAGCCTCACTACAGAGGTAAGCTCTGCCTTCGCTTAGCTTCTATGGAGGGCAGCTGTGGATCTGGAGATGCTGCCCCCTTCTGTTCAGGTGGTCATCGACACTTTAATTAGGTCAGGTCCAAACGGGTGTTGAGCCTGTGCTCCCCTACAGTGAAGCCCTACATGATCTTTTGTTGGGAATCTTGGGCTAAGCCTTCAATAAGGGTGCCCCAGTGGACTGGGCTATAGCACCTAGGCATCTCCCTGTCCCCGGGGACACGGCCTGTCTACTCTAGCAGCCTACTCCGGGCAGCTTTGTGGTAGAGGCTGCTACAGCCTCCCCTAACACCAATGCCCTTTCTAACGTTCCTCCGGACATGGAGTGCAGAAGTCACTCTCAGTACTCTTGGTCGGCATGTGCATTCTGCCACCAGTTCAGCCTTGCGGTCACTTAATACCGCTTGTGTTCTGGGCTGCTTTTTTCACGCATTGTGGGATTCGGTCTAGCAAATGATCCCTTTTATTCTGGATGAGACCCAAAACGATCTTGCCCAGATATTTCATGATGGTCAACAAACAGCTATATTGTTGATTTGATGTGGCATGGATACCACAGATACTGTTGGGCGAGCCATGGCTTTTTCAGTGGCACTCCGCCTTTGTGTATGGCTACGCAACTCTGGTCTTTCAAAGGCTGATGGACATGCCTTTCGAAGGTGTACATCTGTTTGGTGCTCACGCCAATTCCGACTTGCAGCATTTCGGTACAGTCGAGGTCGAACTGAAACTTAACTCTGTTTTTCTATACCATCTGACTCCCTTATTCCTCCCGTACTAGACTTGTAGAGGGTCAGTATTCTTTATTTCTTTCACATGTAAGCATTCTAGGGCAGTGCCCATTGGCTTTTTTTCTTTTAATCTCTGCCTACAGGTTGCACCTGGTGAGGTGTTCATGCCCTCTGCATATATTTTTTCTTACTCCTTCAACTGCCGATGACAGGCTATGGTCCCCGTTATCCAGTATGTATATTATTTTGTGGCCCTATTGAGCTTCAACACCTGTTGATACAAGGTCTTCTTTTCTGGAGATGTTTTTTCTACCCAAGTTCTAATTCTATATAGGGTATTTTGCTATTGTGCCGATGCATTGTTGGCTTGTTCCCTATCCTTCTGGGAACATCGTCTGTATGCCTTATAGGCATTCCTACTTATGTTTTTTTTCACTTCCATACTATCCCTTATAGGGAACTTCAAATTATGTGCTTTTGGTAAGATAGTGCAGGGGGTTTCTGCTTGCACCTTCATCGCCCGTCATCCGTTTTCTCAATGTATTTCTCCTCAACATTGTTTTTTTTCCTTATACTCTAGCTGGGGTCCTTCTTTCCCTGGCAGACACAGGGGGACGGGGCATAGCCTTTGGCCTAAGGTATATTGTCCACTCCTGTCCTAGGCAGTGTTTCTTCTTTCTCCGGGCTTTGGAACTTCTTTTTGAGCTAGCTCTCGCTATGCATTGGCAAGAATGGCTCCTGCCACTTCTCTTTTTCTCAAGGTTCCTTATTAGGGTATCTTGGTTAGTGGTGGAGTACTTTTCCGACCCTTTATTTCCTGTGCCATCACCTTTGCTGTCTTTAATCTGCTTCTACCCTGTTTGAAGCTGTTATTTGCTTTTCGCTTTTGAGCAATACTTTTGGGCAGTGCCATTGTTGCTACAGGTAACATTTCTGTGATAGTTCAGATACCAACCACAGCACTTAGTTACCAACCTGGTTGTTCTTCAGATGTCGCCTTCTAACCTTTTTCGGGGTTCATGGCTGTATTTCATCGTAGATTTTTTCTTGAACATGTGTTCCTTAGCCACCTTATGTCTTGGGTTTGGTTCGTAAGGAAGTTGGATACTTTTCCAGAGAGTTTCTATCAATCCTCATAGGCCGTGATAAGGTTCCAACCCTTGGGTTTCATTATGCTATTCATTCCTTATTTGGAGATTCCTTTTGCTTGAGGAGTCTTTCTGTATCTCCCTTCTCTTTCTTTAGAAGATGTGGGGTCTTTTCACATCCAAAGTAGTGGTATAATTAAGGTTTTTGCTTTAGATTATACCTTCTGGTCATTTTATGGGTCCTGTCTCCTGCAAAGACATTTCTTCCCAGCCTCAACATTTGTTGTGCCTCTCTAGCTGTTACGTCAGTTTTTCATACTGATCTCTTGTTCTCAGACCTCCACTTCGTGGTGCTTGGTCTTTACACAACTATTTGCTCTGTTTCTTATCCAATGCTTCAGCCCCATTTTTCTGTCTGATAACCAGTCTCCATCCCAATATAAAGATTATCTGCATAGGCCTTCTGTGTGTTGGCCTTTGCTCATCATGATCTTTTTAAAGACCCAGATATGGGTCTTCGTCTCTCTATTCTAGCGGCGTTTGTTCAGACCTGCTGTCTTCTTTTTCAGTTATCTCTCAGTTGCCCGATTGTGTCCATTTAGTCAATAGTGTTGTTTTATGTTTGTAAGGTAGCGGGGTTCAATTGGGACACAACACGCTTTTAGTGCTGGGTATAATGTTTTTTGTTTAGATATGGAGGACTGGATAAACAACAGAACTGAGTGATTTTCCCTCTTCTCTTCTTCTTTGCAGGCGCCAGGGAATTCAGGAACACCAGATCTTCATATACAAGTTTTCCCTGTTCAAGTTTGATAAGTTTTGAGGTGGGGTGGTGTGGGAACCAATAGAGAATGATTCAGTTTGTCACCTTCACCAGTGGAATTGTGCCCTTGAATAATAGAAATATTCATGAAATAAATCTTTTCCAAACCAAACAATAGATATATATGAATGTACTTTTTTTTCGGATTGTCTTATCTTAGAAACAATTTTCTGGTTCTCTGGTTAGTTTCTTCTCTCAACCAGGCATACCACGCGCCCTTGAGTTCATTGAGAGTATTTCTTTAGGTCATTAGTGTGCACACAACTAGTATTGCGATGAAAATGGGGTAGGATTTCTTCCCAGTGAAAAGAGGAAAATGAGCAGACAAATATGTGGCACGCAATATGCAATTGAGGCAGTTTTGGGTCCTTCCCCAGGTAGACTTCTCCCATCGTATATCCCCTGTAGTGGCGACCATATCTAGTTAAGCCATGCTCCTCCCGGAGCGCGGCTGGCTGTTGTGTTCCCAGTGACCTCCTGGCTCATTCTCGTTGCTCACGCTTTGGCAGCTTCTTTCTGGCTAGATATCTTCCCGCAAATAAAGTAACTGGACCTTCTCCTTTAGTCTTGCGCAAGGGCATCTGTACTCGGTAAGGGCACTGTCTCCACATTCTGTTTCGTCCTCTTTCTCCAGTCTTGATTCCGGGTCTTCAGCACTCTGGTCGTCATCTGATCTCATCCTAAAGTCAATCAACTAAAGGGGCCATGTCCCTCATTCTTCATGTTGGCCCCCTACCACTACCTTTCAGGTTCAGAATTGGCAGCATTTCCGGGCATCCCTTTATCCCTGCTTGACCTTGAAGACCTGGCTATGAAAAGAAGAGCAGGTGGTCGAGTCTTTCAAGGCTCTGCTGGTGCACTGCCATGGTAAGTCATCTTACGTATCCTCAGCGGAGTCCACGCCACCCCTTCCCTCATGACACATCCCCACCCCGGGATTTTCACACTCGGGTAAAAGACAATCTAGATAAGAAATCTATGTTGTCATGGTACCCACCCTTCTGATGCCGGACCTCGAACTGAAAGAGTTACAATAAAAGGAACCATCTCAGGACACTTGTGTTATTTCCCTTGTTCCTGATCATCCAGGCCAAAGGGGCATGATCTGTGGTCAATATGAAGGGTCTGCCCTCCCGATAGTAGCTCAGTGTGTCCACAGCCCATTTAATGGATAGACATTACTTTTCGAACACAGGGTATCGTTTTTCCGTAGGAAAGAGTGATGGAGCAAGGATTCGCACGTAAAGCGACTTGCTCTGATTCAAGAACCTCGCCTAACTTGTAATCATATTAATTCAACCTGTCCGTCATTTATTTAGCATTTTCCCCAACACGCGGGTGTCCCCAGGAGGCTTGCCTGTGTGTCTTTTCATCCTAACAATGCTTGCACTACGGAAATGGCTGCTTTGCCGAAATCCAGTCTGCGCATGCGTCGGTCATACTCACGTGATGTGACGCACTCGCATTCTGGAGGGATTGTGTTGCTCATGCGCACTGTTGCAAACATGGCCGCTTGTCTCTCACCACGCTCTCTGCTTGCCACCGCTGCTTCTGCCTATCTGTCTTTTTGCACTAAACTTTAATGCTATAGATATTATAAAGTAAGGGGTGCAGTGAAGCCTATAACGGTATACAGTGTGATCATTTTTACGTATGATTCTAATTTGTTTTCGCTTACTTTTCATGCACCACGTATCTGGGGGCCAGGGGAAACGGGAGCTGCGCCATACTTGAAGCTCTTCTGAACCCTGTCACGTGACATGGGAGAAACCTCACTGCGCAGAAGCTCAAACAAGCCAGCTGGCTCCTGAAGCACGATGCGCCTGGGAACCCACCTCGAAGATGCTGCAGGCTACCTTGACCGCGATACACTGTTGCTATATACTGTGCACTTGCATTGTCTTCTGTATTCCTATGCCTGGGAACGTGAACCCAAGGGGCGGGTATGCAAAACCTATGAGAACACAAAATTCTAGGAGGTGACAATGACCAAATCACCTCTCCTGACCAATCATAATGTGGGAAACTGTCACTTGCAACATTTGTGGGTGGTCTAAGGGTCCCCAAACCGTATAACTGGCCTAGTGTAGCTTAGAGAAATTGTCCGACTTGTCCGAGTAGCAGACCTGTCACTGACCCTACGAACTCTATAGGTGATCAATCTAGAGTGCTGTGGAGCACTCTGTCCATACTTTCCACAAACTCCTAGGGGTGGAAATAGTCCTAAGTGCTGGCGAAGCACTTTGCTGGGGAAATTCGAAAACCCAATCGGGGTTACTGGCGGATTACTGGCAGAGAGGGGTAACGCAGGCGTTGCATCCGAAGCTGTGGGTGTTGGTCGTACCTTGGTGAGCCCAGTCCTGACCCAAATCCTGAGGGGTATCCTGTCCTGACTGTCCGTGAGCTGTACCTGCTCGCATTCTGGTATTCCATTCCTTGAGGGTCCTTGTCCCCGTCTTTCCAAACTGACCCGTGGCCAGGGTTAGTCCTCATTCCCATCTAGGTAATTATTAATCTGTGGGTTTACGTCTTTCCATCTCTCTTTCTTCTCTTCTTAATAAAGCACATTTGCCTGTGATATTGCCTTATCACCTTTGAATGCAAATTATATGCAATTGTTTATTAGAGATGTTCCACTTCTCTCCGTACCTGTAGGATATTATTAAATTGGCGTATTATATCAGTGTGTTCCATTTTTCCCTTCCCTTTAGCATGGTTGCAGTGAACTTAGTAAGAATAGCATAAGTAGCCTAGTTTAAGTGCACATTTTAGGTCCTGTTCATGTCCCATGCCCTAGCTTAAACTTATGGTGAATAGCTCTGTTCCTACTTCTCGTACCCTGTAGTGTTCTCAATTTCTCTAATGGTACTTGCCCTAATCAATAGTTACATTGTGGCATTAGTTTTAATAATTGATGTGTTGATTTGTATTTGCCTCATTATCTTGGCATATTCATTCTGAAATTTCTTGATAAATCTTTAAAACTCATCAGGTGTCTGTGGTCATTTACAGTATAAAGTGTTGATAAATGTACTTGGTATATAAGAGTTCTACTCCCTTTAGGAATCTTGTCACCTATCCACTGCTAGCTCCTGATCCATCAGGAGTAATGTGCCTGTGGTAAGTCAGGTACATGACCAGTAAGTGGTGTAAAAGTCACCCCCCGAATTACTCATAGTAGCGTGCAAAGGATTTCACCCGGAACACTGGCAGTCATATGCACGCCAGGGCCCAGTGCGTGGAAAAAATTGGTAAACTCAGTGACCCGGGTGACCTGCGCGCTCTATCAGTAATTTTCTGGTAGCAGTAGTATGGTTAGGACTAGTTAAGATAGGTAGACAGGATAGTTGATAAACAAACCGTGAAAATAAAATGTGCTGCTGAAGTTTCTATATTGATTACATTTAATTCAAATATTGCGCAAATTGTTTAAAAAGATTTATATGTATATGTATATGATGTTGTATTGCTGCTATAAATGTTACATGTTACATTAACAGAAATTGTTTGTAAGTGTTCAGTGTAGTCCGAATCCCCGGGGAGGTATATAGCTAACGGTGAGCAGAATCCGGTTAGCTGAAAAAGTCACTTGTCGTGAGTCATTAGTGCAGGGTTAGGAATACCTGGAAGCACTAATTAGGATCTTTTTACATCTGAATAAATGATAGCTACGAGTCCTTTTGTATAAAACTTCCATTGTGATATCACCTAGTAAGGGTCACATGCGGAAGGAGTAATAGGGTCTCCGAGGCTTGAATGGTAAGTAAATTAGTCCGCTGGTGAAAGCCTGGCTCAGTATATATCCCGGAAAGAAGTCGATGAGTCAGAGGAGTAACAGGTTCTATATTGCTCGTGTGAGGGGTTAGGCAGAGAAGTCTATCCGGAGTGAATGAAAAGTAGACAGAAGTGGTTTACTAGTAGTGAAAGAAAATTTTTCTACCTGTTTAGAACACTCAGACACAGTGGCAAACGTTGCGTGTTGTTGACTAAGATTTGCATTCGCACTTTAGGAAAAGTTAAAAGTTTCCGTTACCTTGTGAAGGAGGGAGTCGGTCGGAAGACTGCTCTGACGTCACTCCGTGCCGCGCTGGTATTGGTCGAGACAGCGGGTGTGTAGTGGAGCCAAAATTGTAAGGGAGGGGTGAGTGCCGGAGCGTGAGACCTCGTCTCGCGAAAAGGCCGCGCACCCATTGGACAAGGATTTTTATAATCACAGTGTTGATTAGTTACTACGAAATAAAAGTCGCATTAGCATTGGAAGCACAAAGGTAAACAAAATTAATCAACAGGAGCTTGAGAGGGGTCTGGAAAGGTGTATGTGGTATCCTGAGTTCTTACCTAATCCACAAAACTTAGGCTTCTATAAGGAACAGATTTTACGAGGTAGACCGCACATGATGTATGGAGTAAAAAGAAAAATGTCATTTGCCGATAAAGTAAAGAACTTTTTTAAAACGGACAAGCCCATTAGAACGAGGGAGGGGGTGATCATCCCTCCACCAAATACTCCTGCCTCCTTCATGTTGTTCGAAAAAGGGTATCATACCTGTGTATGGCTAGAGAATTGGGCAAAGTATACTGCAGATGACGGAGTTCTAGCATTTCCTATTGATGGTACGTTTAATGGCAGAATCTTGTTTAATTTGAGGACCCGCATGAATGAATTACATCCCAGACCCAGGTTAACACAGTACGAAGCCCTAGAAGAATGGGAAATTGAGGCTGTGGAAAGAGATAGACCCCGGATGGACAAGGGAGTAAGCAAATGGTATCCGAGGGTCCATAGAGAAACCAAAGAGCAGAAAATGAAACATTGGAGACAAAACATGATGGTAGAGGGATTGTTTCCAATGATGGGGGTAATAGAACAAGGGAAAGGGAAATGTAAAGAGAAGACCCATCACATAATGGCCGTGGGGGACTCTGAAGATGAGCACCTAGAGGATTTATTGATGAAAAACCCCCCTCCCTATGTTGCAGAGTCAGAGCCTCTGAGTTCACCAAACCCGTTTTCCAGATATCCTAGATGTCAGAGGGATAGTGAGACAGATGGAACGGGAACAGATAGTAAAACCAGTGATGGGGATGGGTTTTGCAAACCTAGTTCCACGGTCCCAAATTACCGCCCGTTTGGAGAAGACCCACCTCGGTTGGTTACTCCGACTGCCCCAAGTATTTACCCTCCCTTGGTACCCCCAGTGTTGCATGACAATTCTGCAGAAAAGGCTTTACGAGCGCGAGAGAAGGAAGCTCTAGCTAGACAGCGAGATGATTTAGTTCGGACCATAGCCCAGATACATCCCCATCCAGATTCACTGACTATCCCAGTAACTATTGGCCCGGCTATTCCTCTTTACGGAGATAGACTGGCTAGTCCTCGTCCTCCTGTTATCACCCCAATTATGCCAACCCCAAGTATTCCACCCCCAAGAAAGGAGACACTCATAGTCGATGATCAAGAAAGTGACTGCGAATCAGTGGTCCTAATGGATATGCCCATTAGGGAATCTAGAGCTAGCATGCCAGGACCAAGAAGTCAGAGTAGGGCAAAAGAAGTTCTGCTTGAAAGCACATCAGGGGTTAGGAGTGCCACAGTAGTATCTCCCGAAGAATTGGACAGATGGACCAAAGAGTTAGAAAAGGAGACCACACCTCAACCCAAACACTTAGAAATCTATAAATTAAGGATAGAAATAGAGGAACTAATGGCTGGAAATGTAGGATTAGACCGATTAAACTCCTTTAGCGAAGAAGAGTTACTGTTCATCAGCAAAAACCTTACCCGGAACGCTAGATTACTTCATGAGAGATTGATGGACACTGCCACAGAAATGGGAATTGATGTCAGTCGCTCCAAAATCCTTCAGAAACCCTACAGAGTAGATTTTTCAGACAAAGACTTAGAGAGCTTGAATGTGGTAGGAAAACAGATCCAGATAAAAGAATTACTGAAACTCTTACAGAAATGGGGGGATGTAGGAAAATGGAGAACCCGGTGGGCAAAGAAAAAGGAAGACAGTAGGGCTAAGTCTCAAACTTCAGAATATGTGCTCAAAGAAGTAGGTCCCGCAGAAAAATTGTGTCCCATGAGAGAGGTCCCGGGGGGAAAATACGTACATGTTCCTTGGTCACCAACAGGATATTGTGTCATTTACAAATGACTTTCCAAAATTACGGGAAAAACCAGTTGATTGGTACAGACAGGTCGAACGCTTCATAGAGGTTCAGAAATGTCTCCTAAAAGACCTGGATGGGTTTTTCGACATTGTGGTGCCTGTAGATTTGTGGACCGAATGCAAAATTGAAATTGATTGGCCCAATGATGAGTATGCATGAGACCCCGGAACCGGGGCTCCCTCACCCGAAGTAATGAGGAAGTATGATCAAGTCATGCAATACCTCAAGAAAAAGGTGCCCGCAAAAGAAACCGATTGGACCCGGATAGATAGAACTACCCAAGAGCGCGATGAAACTGTCCACTCCTTTTATGAAAGGTTGCTACAAGTATTCAAAACTTACAGTGGAATCGATAATGTGGACATGACCCATTTCAGTTACAGATTTGTGCTAGGATTAAGGCCTGAAATATCCCAATGGATTCGAGACAATAAAATCAGTTGGCAGGGAAAGCCCATAGATGATGTCCTTAAGTACGCCAATTACTGCGAGGATGAAATAGAAAATAAAAAGAAAGCCCTCAAGGAGAAAGTTATGTGGGCACAAGTGAAATTGGCTGAACAGCAAGAAAAACAGTTAAGTAAGTTGAATTCTAATAATAATGCCCAGAATACCAATGCTGGGGGAGGAGGAAAGCCCCGGGTAAAAATGAGTCGGGAAGAGGCTATGAAGAAGTTCCCCTGCCACGGGTGCGGCCAGATAGGGCATTGGAGAGACGAGTGTCCACACCTACAGGCCGGTAATGCCCTTATAAATGGTTTAAATCCACAGGTGCAGAAAGAGGGGACAAGAAAGAACCAGCAACAGGTAAAACTACCTCCAGTACCTCGCGCTCCTAGACAGAATTATAAGAATCAGGGTCAGCAGAATGAAAGGGCGTAGGTATGGGAAGGAGAGAATGAGAGAAATGCAGCAATTCCGCAGTACTTGTTAAATGATTCTTTCCTCTGTGATGAACAAGATTGACGGGGCCTGAGGGGAGAGGATAAGGAGTGCGTGCTTGGCGCCTCCTTACCGGTAGACCAGACTGGACCATACATTGAAGGAAAGGTTGAGGGAAAAGACGTCACCTTTCTGTTGGACACTGGTGCTACCCGGTCCACTGTGAGAACAGTGGATGTTCCTAACCTACCCCTCTCGGGAGAAGCAATCCAAGTAGTGGGTATCACCAATCAAATAATCAGTACTCCAGTAACTGAACCCATGGAAATCTCTATAGGAAATTTTAAAGAAATGCACAGATTTGTGGTCTGTGATTCCAGTCCTGTGAACCTGTTAGGACGCGATTTGTTGTGCAAAATGAACTGCACCATCTTTTGCACACCAAAAGGTGTCGAAATTCAGACCCCCGATGAAGATGGCTTGTACAAACTGATGTTAGTGAGACCTGACACTGATATTAGACCCTTGTCCGTTGAAGACTTACCTGAAGAGCTCCAGTTAAGAGTGGTACCCGAAGTATGGGATTTCACGGGAAAAGATGTAGGCTTAATGGCAAATGTGGACCCAGTTAAAATAGCAATAAAAACAAATGCTGTATACCCCAGAACAAGACAGTACAAAATGGGTGCAGAAGTAAAAGCAGGAGTCGCAATTGAGATTAACAGGTTGCTCGAAGCAGACATCATACAGGAAGTAATGAGCAGTCCCTGCAATTCGCCCATTATTGGGATTAAAAAGCCTAGTGGAAAGTACCGGGTAGTGCAGGACCTACGCAAGGTAAACCAAATTGTTGTACCTTGCTGTCCCATTGTGCCCAACCCTGCAGTGATACTATATCAGATTCCTTGGAATGCGGAATGGTTCACTGTCATTGACTTGTGCCATGCATTCTTTTCCATCCCATTGCATCCAGAAAGCAAGTTCCTTTTTAGTTTTGAATTTGACAGCCATATCTATGTCTGGAATCGTGTCCCTCAAGGGTACACTGAAAGTCCATCGATTTTCAACCAGATCCTAAAGAAATGCCTTGAGTCTTTAGTACTGCCAAGAGAGTCCGTTTTGGTGCAGTACATAGATGACCTATTAGTGGCATCTAAAACTCAAACTGACTGTGTCACAGACACCATCGCCTTGCTGAATCACCTAGGAAAGGGAGGACATAAAGTATCACCTGACAAATTACAGTTCTGTAAAAACTCAGTAAAATATCTGGGGCACCAGATAGAGAAAGGGATCCGAAAAGTCACTACAGAAAGGATCAAGATAATTAAAACAATGGACCTACCCCGAACTCAGAAAGAGGTAAGAATGTTCCTAGGAGTTGTGGGGTACTGCAGGCAATGGATTGTAGGATTCGCAGCTCTAGCCAAACCTTTGATAAAAATGACCAAGAAAGGAGTAGAAGACCCAGTCAGTTGGGATAGTGAAAGCATGTCCGCTTGGGTAACATTGCGAAATTGTCTATGTACCGCTCCTGCATTAGGTATGCCTGATTATTCCAAGCACTTTGAACTGTTCTGTGACACAAGAGAAAATTGTGCGCTCTCAGTCCTGACCCAGGAGCACGGGCTGGTCAGGCGTCCCGTGGCCTATTTTTCGGCCACTCTAGATCCAGTGGCTGCTGGATTACCCGGATGCCTGAAGGCAGTAGCTGCTACTTGCGTCAGTCTAGAACAGAGTGAGAATATTGTCATGGGACATCCTGTCACCGTATATGTTCCACATTCTGTTGTTATCCTACTGACAAGAACCAAGACCCAGTATCTCACACCTAGTCGGCTGACTAAGTATGAGAGAATTTTGATTGGTGCTGAGAATGTAACAATTTCTCTGTGCAATGTCTTAAACCCTGCAACACTGTTACCTGTTCCTCTGGATGTAGACGCCGAGGATGAAATGGAACATAACTGCATCGATTTAACAGAATTCAGCACTAAGCCCCGTCCTGACATCCGAGAAATAGTCTTACTTGATGGGGATCTTACAATCTTTGTGGATGGCTCGTGTTTAAGACATGAGAGTGGAGGTCTGTGTGCTGCCTATGCTGTAGTCACATTGACAAACACCCTGGAAGCATCTTACCTATGCGAAGTGAAATCTGCGCAAGTCGCAGAACTCATCGCGTTGACAAGAGCATGTAAGAGGGGTAAAAACAAAAGAATAACTGTTTATACCGACAGCCAGTACTGTTATGGGGTTGTTCATGACTTCGGCCAACTATGGTTACAAAGAGAATTCATGACTTCCTCAGGTACCCCTATCAGGAATGGAAAGGTGGTACAAGACTTACTGGAAGCTATTCAGTTGCCCAAAGAATTGGCTGTGGTCAAGTGTGCGGCTCACAGATCCGGAAATGATGATGTGACAGCCGGAAACCGATACGCTGACCAAATCGCCCAGTTTTGTGCCCGCCACCAAATGTCCCTCCAAATTGGGTTATGGGGTGGTGGAAACAGCTGCCAACTGATGTTGTTTGAAAATGTGTCAACATGGGAGGAATTGAGAGACTTGCAACAGACAGGGAAGAAAAAGGCAGATGGAGGGCGAACGAATGCAGAATAAGGGATGATGGTGTGGTGGTAAACTCGACTGGGGTGCCTGTACTGCCCGACAGCCTGATAGATCCCATGGTCAGGATGATACATGAACCAACACATATGGGAAGGGACGCAATGTGTCGTGTGTTTGACAAAGTGTTCTATAATTCAAAGTTCAGGAACCAAGCGGAAAGGCTTTGCCAAAGGTGCCTAGTGTTTCAGCAATTCAATGCAGGAAAGAGGACTGTAGTAGAACAGAGTACCATTGGAAAGGCAGTAGGTCCCTTTGTCAGGATGCAGGCGGACTTTATAACAATGCCCAGATGCAAGGGATATAGATATGTCCTGGTCATAGTGTGCCTGTTTTCCAGGTGGGTGGAGGCCTACCCAGCAAAGAAAAATGATGCCTTGACTGTAGCCAAATTATTACTCAGGGAGTTGATACCTAGGTTTGGAATTCCTGAGACGATTGAAACAGACCAAGGTGGGCATTTTGCCAACGATGTCCTAGACGAACTCACTCTGTACGGCATTTAAAATGAAGCAAAGACCTCACTGTGCATACCATCCCGAGGCTTCTGGGGTGGTTGAGCAGATAAATGGTACAATCAAGTCCAGATTGGCGAAGATGTGTGATTCCACCAAAATGAACTGGATAGAAGCTTTGCCCCTTGTGCTGATGAGTCTGAGAAGTATTCCGAATCGAAAAACAGGCCTGAGCCCCCATGAAGTGCTAATGGGGAGAGTGATGCGACAGGCATGGGTACCTGGACACAAACTGCTAAGCATTTCTGATGATTTGGTGCTAGAATACTGCAAGCAGCTGGGTGACCAAGTGCGTTCTCTCTCTCACCAGATTGGAGAGACAGCTGACGACTGGCCCAAGACTCCAGCACATAAACTGCAACCAGGTGATTGGGTGGTGTTAAAGAAACACACCCGGAAGAGTTGCCTTGGACCAAAGTGGGGAAAGCCAAGACAAGTGATCCTTGTCACCACTACTGCTGTAAAGTGTGCTGGTGTACCGAAGTGGATCCATGCCAGCCACACGAAGCGGGTAACCGGAGAAAACGCGACTGAAGCTGAAGGCAGCACAGCTGAGGAGACTCCCGAAGAGGGTCCGGATCTCGCTGACATCGAACTGCCGAGCACAAGTCGAGACGTTGATTGGTTCCCTGCTGACGACCAGGTTCTTGATCCAATACGAACCAGGAAATATTCCTACCTAGACAGTGAGTGGGATAGTCCAGGTGAGACAGAACTAGAGGACGAAGGTCAGGTCAGCGAGACTCACATCACACCTGATCAGGAAGTAGGCCAAGTAGGGACAGATCAAGACATCGACACTCCTCCTGAAACTCCGGAGTCTGGAAAGGGACAGATAGTGGTCAAAGTTGAAGTTCATGCGGAAGAAAATGAAAGGAACGAAGTGCATGAACAGGAGCAGATAGAGATAGATGAACGTGTTCAGGAATCAGAATCCAGATCGCCTGAAAGCAAAGAACACATACAAAGCCAACCTGAACAAGGCCAGCATAGAAACCAGGCAGAAGAAATAGATGAAAGACCTGGAACTAGTCAGACAGGAAGGGAAATAGACACTGTCAAACCCAAAGAACAAAAACAAAGTGAAATAAAAAGAGTGCACGAGGAAGGCCAAGTGTCCTCGACCACTGAAAGTCACAGAAGCAAGGGTGAACCCCGATACATCAAACGGCTGAGACTCCGAATAAAGACAGTTGAAGAAAAACTAAAAGACCGAAAAAGGGCTGAAAGTGAAAGAAAAGCAGCCCGAGGCAAGTCTCTGAGAAAGAGCGACAGAGTAAAGAAACAGAACAGGCTGTATCGGAGCCCTGAATGGGCATACTTGGTGTTGGAAGAAATTGATGAGCCCAACCACAGTGGCAAAAGTGACGAAGAGTCCAGTGCTGATCGGAGTTCTGACGAAGATCCTCCTTGAGACAAAGCCGAGTGAACCCTTGGTGAAAAAAGACAAGGAGGGGTTGCAAAAGCCACCTGTAAGCTATAATGTCTGATTCAAACGTAACTGGAAGATCCAGGTTTAGGTGTTGCAAAACTTGCTGTAAAATATGCTTATGTAGTGTAGCTATGTTGATAGTGATGTGGATAGGACTAACAGTCTTTATACCTTTTATGATAAGTAAAGATCCTAACTTGTCCCCTACTGAACCTGAAACATTAGACACAGACGTTGTACAGAATGTAGAGACTCCACGAAGCTTAGAACGACGTGACAACCCAGTTAGTCTGAGACACACACGACCAAAATTAGAAGCATCAGATGAGGGCGGACTACATTTTCACGAGATGAGAAACCGGACACATTTAAATGTTTTCGCTAACCTTTTAGTGCATTATGTAGAGGCTATGGAAATAGAAGATTGTTATGTCTGCATGAAGCTACCCACTTCTGTAGCTGAAGGTGTGACATATCACCACTTACCCCTAACCTACGGAATTTCCTGTAGTATATTGGCAAGCTTGTTTTATAGAAGCACTTTACAGTACTACTATTCAAATGCTGACGTAATCTTTTCTGAACTTCCTATTAGGGGGCACCTGAACCTTGTACATATTAGGAGCGAGGTAACCCGTTATATGGGAGAATATTTCCTGACTATAGGTGACATAGACTTAAATGAAGCAAGACAAGCTAATCTGACCTGTTCTTTGCAAGAGCAGGAAAAGATGTTTATAAAAATGGCAGACAGAAGGAGGGAAAATTTTCAGAAAAAGGCAAATGACGAAAAGGATAGAGTCCCTAGGTGGGCAGAGCACATGGACAACACCTCGCAAGGCGAAGCTACTCCTGCTTTGTTGCTGGATTTTGAACGGAAAGGGAAACTTTGTCTCCATAGAGAAAGGACAGAATATTATAACAATGTATTCATTGGTTCCAGCGAGTGTGAACATAATTACAAGGTAATTGGAGGTTGGGGTTTCAAAAATGGGTCAGAACCTGTGTTTCCCGGAATTTATTATATATGTGGGAACAAGGCTTATTTCAAATTGCCGGATCACTGGTATGGAAGCTGCTACTTTGGCATTGTCTTCCCGAAAGTATACCATGTGAATAATGCTGCTGGAAGCAATGAAGAGACTAATGGCTTAGCGCGTAGAAAACGTGAAAGTGTAGGCGAAATTATAGGTGATATTTTTAGTGCACTGATACCTGGAATGGGGGTAGTTCTGAATACTCACAGAATCTGCAAATTGTCTACAGTAGTGGATCGGTTATCAACTGACACTGCTGCTGGATTCCTGCTGGTCAATACTGAGATGGTTGCGATCAGATCAATGGTTTTACAGAATCGCCTTGCTCTTGACACCTTATTAGCAAAAGAGGGCGGAGTCTGTAGAATGCTGAAGGCGCAACATTGTTGCACCTACATACCTGACAAAAGTATCGAACTTAAGAAATATGTAAGAAACATAACTAATTTGGAAAAAGAACTCAAACCATTGGAGGTTGACAGTGCCTGGACGAGACTGACTGGAGGTCTCTCCTCTATAGGTAGTTGGTTTTCTAACTTAGGTAAAAATCTTCTGTGGAAAATACTGATGCCAATAGCTGGAATAGGTGTGGTTGCACTGATCATATTCATCTGCTGTAAATGACAAAAATGCAAAAAGTACACTGTAAATAAAAGAGGAGTAAAACGTAATATTGATGAGTTAGAATTAGAAGAATTGAGGAATCAAATATACAAAAAGGCAAAGAATCATCACTCTCATAGAGAAGCCGAAAGAAAACTTAACAATAAGTTTGTGGAAATTGAAATGCATGATAAGGAAGAATGAAAGTTGGCATCTGTTTCCTTTATAGTGATGATAGTAAATATCATCAAAGAGGGGATTGATGGAGCAAGGATTCGCACGTAAAGCGACTTGCTCTGATTCAAGAACCTCGCCTAACTTGTAATCATATTAATTCAACCTGTCCGTCATTTATTTAGCATTTTCCCCAACACGCGGGTGTCCCCAGGAGGCTTGCCTGTGTGTCTTTTCATCCTAACAATGCTTGCACTACGGAAATGGCTGCTTTGCCGAAATCCAGTCTGCGCATGCGTCGGTCATACTCACGTGATGTGACGCACTCGCATTCTGGAGGGATTGTGTTGCTCATGCGCACTGTTGCAAACATGGCCGCTTGTCTCTCACCACGCTCTCTGCTTGCCACCGCTGCTTCTGCCTATCTGTCTTTTTGCACTAAACTTTAATGCTATAGATATTATAAAGTAAGGGGTGCAGTGAAGCCTATAACGGTATACAGTGTGATCATTTTTACGTATGATTCTAATTTGTTTTCGCTTACTTTTCATGCACCACGTATCTGGGGGCAGGGGGAAACGGGAGCTGCGCCATACTTGAAGCTCTTCTGAACCCTGTCACGTGACATGGGAGAAACCTCACTGCGCAGAAGCTAAAACAAGCCAGCTGGCTCCTGAAGCACGATGCGCCTGGGAACCCACCTCGAAGATGCTGCAGGCTACCTTGACCGCGATACACTGTTGCTATATACTGTGCACTTGCATTGTCTTCTGTATTCCTATGCCTGGGAACGTGAACCCAAGGGGCGGGTATGCAAAACCTATGAGAACACAAAATTCTAGGAGGTGACAATGACCAAATCACCTCTCCTGACCAATCATAATGTGGGAAACTGTCACTTGCAACATTTGTGGGTGGTCTAAGGGTCCCCAAACCGTATAACTGGCCTAGTGTAGCTTAGAGAAATTGTCCGACTTGTCCGAGTAGCAGACCTGTCACTGACCCTACGAACTCTATAGGTGATCAATCTAGAGTGCTGCGGAGCACTCTGTCCATACTTTCCACAAACTCCTAGGGGTGGAAATAGTCCTAAGTGCTGGCGAAGCACTTTGCTGGGGAAATTCGAAAACCCAATCGGGGTTACTGGCGGATTACTGGCAGAGAGGGGTAACGCAGGCGTTGCATCCGAAGCTGTGGGTGTTGGTCGTACCTTGGTGAGCCCAGTCCTGACCCAAATCCTGAGGGGTATCCTGTCCTGACTGTCCGTGAGCTGTACCTGCTCGCATTCTGGTATTCCATTCCTTGAGGGTCCTTGTCCCCGTCTTTCCAAACTGACCCGTGGCCAGGGTTAGTCCTCATTCCCATCTAGGTAATTATTAATCTGTGGGTTTAAGTCTTTCCATCTCTCTTTCTTCTCTTCTTAATAAAGCACTCTTGCCTGTGATATTGCCCTATCACCTTTGAATGCAAATTATATGCAATTGTTTATTAGAGATGTTCCACTTCTCTCCCTACCTGTAGGATATTATTAAATTGGCGTATTATATCAGTGTGTTCCATTTTTCCCTTCCCTTTAGCATGGTTGCAGTGAACTTAGTAAGAATAGCATAAGTAGCCTAGTTTAAGTGCACATTTTAGGTCCTGTTCATGTCCCATGCCCTAGCTTAAACTTATGGTGAATAGCTCTGTTCCTACTTCTCGAACCCTGTAGTGTTCTCAATTTCTCTAATGGTACTTGCCCTAATCAATAGTTACATTGTGGCATTAGTTTTAATAATTGATGTGTTGATTTGTATTTGCCTCGTTATCTTGGCATATTCATTCTGAAATTTCTTGATAAATCTTTAAAACTCATCAGGTGTCTGTGGTCATTTACAGTATAAAGTGTTGATAAATGTACTTGGTATATAAGAGTTCTACTCCCTTTAGGAATCTTGTCACCTATCCACTGCTAGCTCCTGATCCGTCAGGAGTAATGTGCCTGTGGTAAGTCAGGTACATGACCAGTAAGTGGTGTAAAAGTCACCCCCCGAATTACTCATAGTAGCGTGCAAAGGATTTCACCCGGAACACTGGCAGTCATATGCACGCCAGGGCCCAGTGCGTGGAAAAAATTGGTAAACTCAGTGACCCGGGTGACCTGCGCGCTCTATCAAGAGTGTCTGACTTATGAAAGGGACATGCGCTTCTAGCCCTTCTCCATTAATCTGGGAAAGCAAAGCGTCAAGTCCGCAATCAGAAACATCCGTTTGTAGGATGAACTTCTCATCAAAATTTGTGGAGATCAGGACCGGCTGGAGGTAAGAGATTGTTTGAGGAGCCTAAAGACTTTCTGGCCGCGGTCTGTGGGATTTTGCATTTCTCTGTTGAGTATTTTTCTTTAGGAGACCTGTTGAAGGACTAGCAATTGTGGAATATCAGGATATAAAGTGCTGGTAATAACCAAGAAGGCAGGCACCTGCCTTTTTTTTTTTTACATGGAAAGGGGTTGTCGTTTATGGCAGACACCTTCTCTTCTTGTGGTCAAATGAGGGCATTGCCCAATATGTATCCTATGTTTTTAACTCTAGAGTACCTCGCTTGGGACATTTTTGCATTAATATGTAGATTGACTCCATTTTATGCTTAGGGAACATTTCTGCAATGAACAAGGTGTTCCCACGTTCTGCTGTACATGAGTATTTCGTCAATATAAACAGAGGCATAGGATTGATGGTCCTGAAGGACTTTATTTGTGAGTCTTTGAAAAGTTTCCAGGCCCCATAAAGCCCAAAGGGCAAAACAGTAAATTTAAACAACCCCTCTAGGGTAGTAAATGCCGTTTTTCCTCGGTCTGATACTTTTAAGGGCACCTGCCAATATCCTTTCGTGAGGTCCAGTGTTCTTATGTATTTGGCCCCACTCAGGTTCTCAATTAATTCCTCTACCCTTGGAAGGAGTTTTGCATCACACGTGGACACCCGGTTGACGGCACTGAAGTCAATACAGAAATTAATGGTGCAAAGGGGCTTAGACACGATCACGATCGAGGAGGACCAATTGCTAGTGGAAGGTTTTATCTCTCCTATTTGGAGCATCATCTGGACTTCGTTGTGTATTGCTCTCAACAGGCAGCTGGAATTCTATAGAGTTCTTGTTTCACAATGGCCCCTGGTTGAGTGGGAATGGCATGTTCAGCCACATGGGTCTTCCCCGGGGATATCAGAAAAGAGGTGTGAGAAGGGTCGTAACACTGACAAAAATGTTTTTTTTTCTGGTTTTCTATAAGCACATCATTAAAGGAAGGAGGCTAGGAGTACTCTGTTGAGGTAATACTGTGCTAATTGAATTTAACTTTTTAGGTGGAGGGCCTAACCATTTTTTTAATAAGCTGACATGAAATTTTGTTCTTTCTGGGGGGTGACCTTAAGATGATAGGCAACTTTGCCAATTTTAGCTGTAAACTTGTAGGGCCCCTTCCATTTGTATTTTAGTTTTTTGCTGATATTGGTAGCAACACCAATACCCAGTCGCTCACTTTGGCACTTCTTCCATTTGTCATACACCAATTCTTTTGCCTTATCTGGCAATCTCTAAATTACAATGGGCTAAATCTCTGAGCTTGCAGATCCTAGTTTTTAGTTGCTTAGCATATTCCAACAGTCCTCCTGCTTCACCACCCACGTTTTTCTCCCAGACCTCTTTGGTAATTTCTAGGAAACTCCTTGGCTTCCTTCAATACAGTAACTCAAAGGAGGAGCCCCCCAGGCTTATTTGAGTTTGACGCCCGAGAACAAAAAGAGCTAAGGGAAGGAGTTGGTCCCAGTTCTTACCCTCACCAGTTAACATACTCTTTAGAGTTGTTAATTTCAATGAGCCATTATATCGTTTCACCAGACCACCTGTCTGAGGATAATAGACTGAAGTCTTCAGATGGGTGAGATTTAACAAGTGACAGACTTGCTTCATGAGGTAGGACACGAAAGGGGTTCTCTGATCCGTGAGAATCTCTTTGGGGAACCCTACTCAATAGGACACCTCTATTAGGTGTTGTGCTATAGTTTTGGTGTTGGTGAATCTTAGGGGTATGGCATCCATATATCTTGTGGAATATTCTACGATTACTAAGACATACTGATTACACTTGCATGATTTAGAGAGTTGTCCTATTATAGCCATGTTTTGTTAGAATCAGTTTTTTGAGAATACGTTTTATGGTTAATATCTGCTTTCCATTCATGAACAGTTTGTCATAAACTTGTATTCAGACATTAGCGACTAATAAGGGTAACCCGTGTTTTACACAATTCTAACATGTATGTAGCTGTAGAGTGAAATCTCTGAATTGGAACTCAAAAGGAAGTGTGGAATGGGAGGTGAGCACCTAGACATTGGGCATCAAAAATGTTCCAAGAAGGTTCCAATAACCAGACAGTTCCCAGTGCGAGCAATTTTCAGGGAAGGTATAATACAGATCTTTGCTTTTCTTCCAACAATAACCATGAAAAAAGAACAAAACATTTAACCAAAACCAAAGTGAACCACAGCGTCCAGTTGTTTTAACTGCCCATGCATCATCACAAATGTTAATCACAGGCTATGTGTGATGGCTGCAAGCGTTGAATGAAAAACAGGAAGGGGAAGGAGGCTGGTAAGGGGTCAGCAAACATTGGGGGCAATTTGTCATCATGTTAGTGATAAAAACGGTGGGGGAGGGGGAGAAACCAAGGCGATCCGTGGCTTATTGCGACAGGTTCTCAGCCATGATGGTTGGTGCCAGGGCATAATCATCCGTGAGGTGCATATGTAGGGCTAGGAGGATGGTGTCCCAGTCTACGGCAATGGGATATTTCCACAGACCCATTGTGTTCTCCATGTGAAGAGCCACACTTTCGGCTTGCACCCAGGCGTCCATTGAACGCTGCCAGGCACCAAATGCCGGGGGTGGGAGATTTCCATCTCTTCATAATAAGGCATTTGGCAACTTTGAACCCCAGTTCCAGGAAGCGGGAGGTCACTGTGTTTTTTAGACCTGTGATAGAGGCCTAGCAGGCATGTCTCCCAATGATGTAGGTCTGGATGCTCGGTACAAGCAGACAAAGCTGTTTTTCCAGCATACCAATAGGTGTGCAGAGATGGGCAGGCCCATAACATGTGTAACAGATCTGCATCAATACACGAGCATCTGGGGAAGCAGCATCTGTTTTGTGATAATATATGTTAATGTTAGCAGGGGTAAGATAAGCCCTATGTAGAAGTGTATACGTTTAAAGCGGGCGTTGCGTGGTATGTGTTGTGGACCTTCCAGCAGTGAAAGCAATTTCTGATCTGTGTAGGGGCGGGTAAAGTCTGTCACCCAGTGCCACTGTAGAGTGAGGAGTTGCATGGTGGTGTGGTAGCTCATAGAACCCGCAAACCAGCGTGTGTGGTGTCCACTCACACCCATCACCTGTGGGTATTGAACTGTAAGGTATTTCGGAGGTTCAGAGATTGTCTCCCCAGTGCTGCTGTTGTGTGTTGAGTAACAATTGGTGAAGAAAAAAGGGCCCGGAGACAAGCCATCCTCTTCCATTAGAGTTTCGTATGGTGCCAATATGCCATCTCTGTATAAGGCGCCCAAAATGCTTAACCCCGCTGCATGCCACGCTTCCAGTTCCAACACCCGGCTAGCTGTCATAAGAGTCCCCAGTAGTGCCAGGCTCAGCGCGTAGGGGAGAACCGGTTTAGTGGTGCATAAGCATCTTCAATGGCATCTATGTGCCACACCCATTAGGAGTGATATATAGAATAAATGTGCTATTTCGAGTGAGGACCATCCCGGCATAGATGTAAGCGTATCTGATAAGTGTAAACCCGCACGCCACTGTGCAATCCATTCGATTTGACCAGCAAGGTAGTAGTACTCAAACTGTGGGGCTGCTATGCCTCCATTGTT